>NC_081405.1:252969330-253569330 GCF_030272615.1 Cryptomeria japonica
GAGAGAGAGAGAGAGAGAGAGAGAGAGGAACCTTGTATGAGTTTGAGAGGGGGAGACAATACACTTACATGTGTATATATATGTTTAATATATTATATATATACATATATTATATGTATATAAACATATTATATATACAATATCATATTATACACATATTATATATAAAATATATTATATGTATATACACATATTATATATAGAATATCATATTATGCAATAGCGCGTATGCACTGTTTATAGGGAAACAAGCGCATACGCACTTCTTACACTATAAGTGCCTCGTACGCGCTTTTTAAACCATAAGTACCCCGTACGCGCTTTTGACTATTTAGGCTTGGAAATAGGCCTGGATGACAAAGCTACGGATTGGAAGTTTGATTTCCCTCCATTTCTCTCATTTTTGATGTGTTTTATTTTATCAACTTGGTTTATCAACTTTGTCATCATCAGGTTTACACTTCATAAAGTGGGTATTTCTAAAATTGCCACCATGTTTTCACCCATCTTCTGAGCTTTCTAAGCATATAATTTTTTTTCAATTTGAACAACAATAACATATTATTATTGAATTTCTTTTACCAGTGTCTCCATAGTTCTCATAGACATAGGTGCACCATTTTTTGAATAACTTTTGATATAATTATCCAAATTTAAAAAACTTTATATATTATTGTAGTGCACTTGATTCTTTACAATTTAAAAAAAAAATTGTATTTTTGATTTGTTTAGTGCAACTTATGCTTCGCGCATGAACAGGTACCTAATTTTCAAGATGTGCTTGATTGGAAAAATCATAAAAAAAAAAATACTCAACAAAAAATTACAAAAAAATACACATCTTCCAGTGCTCATTCTTAGCTATCTTTCTGCCAAAGGATTTGTCAAAATACTAAATCTAACTATGACTTTTTTTATGCACACGTTAGACACTATGTTATGTTTTTTAGAAAAAATCAGGGTCAGTTTTTTGTGCACGAAGGATTTGACCCCCTTAATCTTATCCAATTTTGAAAAAGTTTAGTAGTTTGGAAACTAGATTCAGAGTACTACAATCTTTGTTCTTTGATTATCTTCATATCTTGAGTGGATGACTTTCAAATTTTGCCTCCAAGTTCAGGTTCACCTGATTTCAGAAAAAAAGTGTCCACTTATACCCCCCTTTTTGACCACCATCTTTGTGCACTTACCCTTTAGTCCTCCGATATTGAGTTTAACTAGAACTATACTCAGGCATAGGAGATGCTATCTTTTGTAGTTCAACACTTCTCTGGATTGTAGTCTGTATTTCTATGTAGTCAGTGAGGCTCCTTTTGTGATGAGAAGTGCGCTCTAGGGCATTGGCCTTCCTGCAAGTGCAAGCCCCTCAATTGTAATTCACATACTTACTGCAGAAGTATTATCTGACTGTGGGTAGGCTTCCCACTGTGGTTTTTCCCTTTACCGAGTTTTCCACATATAAATCTTGGTGTCATGTGGATGGTATTTATTCTGTGATTAGTGTTTATGCTTAAATAGTTTAACTACTATTCTGGATGTTTTGGGTTCTGATATTAAAGTTTTAATTGCTAATGGTTCCGGTAATTTGTGACAACTGATTCACCCCTCCCCCCCCTCTCAGTTGTCTTTCTATTATTTGAACTGTCTAACAGACCCCATGTCTCCCATAGAAATTTGTGATAATTCTTTGGGTGTGGGAAGATTTGACTAGTATTATTGGCATGTATGTTGTAGATAGGCTATCAATTATATAGTTGTAAATAGGCCACTACTTACTGAAGTGATAGAGGTTCCATGTGAGTGTTGATAAAGGCCAAGTTGTGGAGCCTTGTTGATTGATTTTGGAGAGGGATCAAAACTAGTTTTTAACACCTTCTTCAACTATTTTAAAGGTTATGCAACAAACAATAAAAATTCCTTTTATGGAATCCTCTCTTCTTCATTCTTCTACTATGGATTTTCTTTTGAAAATTCTATCTCCTAGGACATCCATACAATAGTAGAACAGTGCAACATGTAATATAGTGTGCCTATGAAATTTTTATAATGTAAATGTCGATGATCCTCATTTGTCATAGTATATATTAGCTCACACTGAGAATGACCAATGATTTACAAGATATTTCATAGATGCCTCCAAACTCCTTTGAATTTGAGCTAGATATAGTGCCACTAGATAGGTGCAGATGGTAGGTTTGAAGTATTTAGATTGGCCCTAAAACCAAACTAGCACAAATAATAATATCTATCATTTACAATGAGAGTATAAGTAATGCAGATATAAAACCTTACATATATAGGTGAGGTAGGCAAGTTGGATCATACCGCAACTAAATAACCCTCCAAAGATGGGACACATATGAGCATACTTGACAAGTGTGTGAGCAAGTGGCTAATGTAAAAGAAACAAGTGTTTCACTAAACGAGGACACATGTCTCAACCATATGAGGTGAGATAAAACTTGAAAAGTGCTAAGTAAACTTAAGCTTATGTGTGAATAGGTTAATCCAGAAAGTGATCACAACTAACTAGTTATGTAGTGATACTATATACACTAACATATAGTACTTCAATGTCTAGTCTTAAGCTCATTAGTTGAAGCTAAAATTGCATATAAGTGCATATTGCATTGATTACATATGGTTTTATGTAAAAATATATACCATTCTTATCTTTTTTTAACTTTTCCCAAAGGATCTCTATAGTTTTGTACTTCCTTGCGAATGATCATAGATAACAAATGAATGCAAGCTCTATCTAGATGGGTTGAGTCTTTATTTCTAAAGAATATGAATACCAACATGATGGTGTACTTCACATGTCCAAAAAATGTTTATGGAGCACTCTTCCAAACTACTATAGTGAGGCATGTCCACTTTATTTGCAACCCAATCCTAGAAATGTCAAGCACATCATTCTCTTATAGCCATCACTTGGCCAAAGAACTATCATACCACATTATTGGATTGGGAAAGTGTAATATTTTTTAAAATCCTTTGAGATAATGCTTGTGATGGGTTCTTTTTTTTATGCTATAAATATTATCCCCTTGAATGGAGTGGTAAGAAAAAATGTGCATAAATAAGTCATGGCATGAGAACATGTCGAACTCCCCTACTAGTCAATGTAGAAAAGAACCCCTAACTCTATAAAGCATGGTTGGTTTCTATTCATCTTTAGGCTAATGTTGGAAAAAAATAATAGAAAATGTTAAAAATATAAATATAGTTGTTTATGGGGGTACTATAAAGTAGCACAATGCATTGTAGGTCTAGAGACCATATCTTAGCATTCTCACAATGATTGAATATAGCTTTTTGAGATGTCTCTCTTAATTCTCTATATAATTATTTTTCTAACTTCAAGACTTGAATAATCATAACAAAGTTCAACTAGAATATTGTAACAAAGAATTTAGCTATTAGATTCAGTAGAGTCATGTAGTTTCCACAATCCATGGAGATGTATAACAAATTTTTTGGCTTAAACTATGTGCAATTTTTTCATCATCAATGTTTGAGATCATGCTACATGATCCATCATAAGGATGAAACATAGAGAGTGGTATTAGATTCATCTTAAGACAATTCATTTAATTAATAGATAGCTACAAGGAACACAATAGAGAAATCTCCTACTGATTTGAACAATATTTTAGGACAAACAATCAATTCATTCATGAATTTTAGAGGTTCGACTTTAATAAGTGTCACCCTCAACATTGATCACTACCATTAACTGGAGCACTATATTCACGTGTCTTCATTCGACTTTCTTAAGAATCAAACCATTGTTATTCTAAATTAAAACATGTACTAATATTAATACTTTTTAGGTATATAACTTTACTATTTTAATTAGTGTTTCAACTAAATTATAGAATCAATACTTTAATAAGTTGGATTCTATAAGAAAAAATGGTTCTAGTAGTTTAAAGTTGTAAATCTAAGTTTGTAAGTAACTCAATTGAAATATTAGACATATTTTAAGTTTGATAAAATGACATGTCACTTTAAAACAAATGCAAAACATATTTATCTTATTGTGAATACATGTTTCAAAATCCATAATTTCCTTTAAAATCTAAAGGAAATAATATAATTATTTCAAAACCCATAATTTCCTTGAAACTCTAGGTGAAATGATACAATTTTTTTAATTGAAAAAAAAACAAATTTAATAAAAAAAAACTAAAAACCAAGAGATCATGAAGCTGCTACAGCGCATATACTGCAACAAAACCAAACGCCAAAGGGTCTATTGTAGCAGCAACATTTTTGCTTTAGAAATGACAAACCAACCGCAGCAGCAAGAACTGACAACTGACTGAGACATGATATAGTTGTATCTATGCACATAGATCTAAGAAATTACGCCTAGAAATAGGTAACAGAAGGAAACCAAAAAAAAGGTTAAAAGGAAAACCAAATTCCGACTCCAGATCTGACCGAGGCTTCGCCAGATTTTGAACACAATCTACAATGCTTGACATGACTAAACACGTTAAAATCAAACTCAATGCTGCAAATCTCAACTCTGAATTTAAGTATTTCTGGGGTGTAATGTCTCTCAACATCTCCACCACTTCTCTCATGGAGGGCCTGTCCTCTGCCTCACCCTCTGTACATTCCAGGGCAATTCTAATCATTTCCTCCATGTCTGCTTTCACGGCTGATTTAGTTGCCTCGTCTCCAACCCCTTCATCAATCACCACATCTTCCCTTCCCCTGTTTGACTTTACCCAGCTCACAATGTCCATCCCCTCTGCAAAACTCGAATCCACTGCACTTTTCCTCGTCATCAATTCCAACAACATCACGCCATAGCTGTAAACGTCCATCTTCTCCGTCATTCTGGTTGACTGTCCACGTTCTGTAGCAAAAGCCCATAAAAATCCAAGCCCGAAATGCAAAGCAAAAATTATAGCACAGCAAAACTAATGTAGACATTCTCTTACCAGGTGCAATGTAGCCAAAAGCACCCATTAATGAGGAAGAATCAGCACCGAGTGACCCGTCCATGAGTTGAGCATTCCCGAAGTCAGAAATATGGGGTTCCATATCTGAATCCAGTAGTATATTGCTGGGCTTGATATCACCGTGTATGATCCCTGGTTTGCAGTCATGGTGAAGGTAAGATAGAGCGTGAGCTGTACCAATGGCAATCTTGTAACGGATATCCCATCCTAAAACTGGAGTGGATTTCATCTCGTGCAAAACATCATTCAAACTCCCGTTGGGCATGTACTCGTACAGAATGAACCCGCGATCTTTCATTTGCCATATCTTCAGAACTTTAACCAGATTCCTATGACGGATTTGTCCTGCCGTTAAGATCTCTCTTCTTATGCTCCTCTCCTCTTTGTGTATAGGAGTTGACTGTATTTTCTTCAAAGCGAACAGTTGACTGGAAGGTAGCTCCACTCTGTAAACAACCCCTTTGCCCCCTTTACCGATTACATACTTTTCGCTTAGATTTTCCGTTGATTGAAAAATTTGCTGGAGTTCGGCAGGCACTTCCTCACCAGTTTCGAGTCTGGATCTTGTTTTGGGGGATAAAAGTCTCCATAAAATCACAGCTCCAATAATTGCTCCAATCACTGTAAGGATTATATAGACTTTGCCTAGATGTTTGATTTCCTTATCAGATAAAGGAAAATCGCCCCTGCATTTACAGAAACTCCCCTGTTTCTCTGTTACACACAAATCTGGATTGCCAGTGAATGAGCTTAAGGAAGAATTCCATAACTTCAACCATGACTTGGGTATGCATCCTGTGAGCTGATTATTGGAGACGTTGATTGCATCGAGGGACAACAGACTGTCCAGTGCAGAAGGGATGATGCCAGAGAGGTTGTTGGATGACAAATCCATTCTCTCTAGTTTATTTAGATTTCCTAGGGCCTCTGGAATTGTTCCACTCAATCTATTATTACCTAAATTTAAACCAATTTCTAGGTTTCCTAGATTCCCTAGTGATGGGGGAATTTGACCTTGGAATTGATTTTGGCCCAAATTGAGTTGCAGTAATTGTCTCAAATCGGACAACCAAGCTGGAATACTTCCGCCAAAACAGTTTCCTTCTAAAATTAAATACTGCAATTTCTGTAGACTGGCTAATTGGTTCGGCAGATAACCATTCAATGAATTAAAACTCAGATCCAGCAAATACAAGAGAGAAATTTTACCTAGCTCCTGAGGAAGCGGACCAGTCAGAACATTAGAGGAAAGGTTCAGCTTCTGTAGCTTGGAGAGTTGTCCTAATTGTGCTGGAAGGCTACCATTCAGTTGATTCATGGACAGGTTTATGGAGCTCAGGTTTTTACAGTGGCCAAGGCTCCCTGGTATTCTTCCTTGCAGCTTATTATTACTCATGTCTAGAAAATAAATAATAGAATTGGAGCCCAGAAAATCTGAAGGAATAACACCAGTAAGATTATTATAGCTCAGGATCAGTCGCCTCAAGCTCCGGCATCGACCAATCTCTGGAGGAATGTTCCCTTCCAACTGATTATGTCCCACGACTAGAATCCCCAAACCTCCGGAAGAGCAAAGTCCCGGAGGTATTGTGCCGGTCAGCTGGTTCCTTGTTAGATCGATTCCTCTGAGATAGCTGTGGGCGCCCAATTCTGAAGGTATTGAGCCTGATAGCTGGTTGTCCTGCAAATATAGGTACTCTAACTGCGTGAGATTGAAAATTTTTGGCGATATGCTTCCCGTGAGACTGTTGTTGTAGAGATACAGTTCCTGTAAGCTCCTTACGCTGAAAAGCTGGGGAGGAATTGGGCCATAGAATGAATTTTCGGATATGAACAAAATTTGTAAATGCCCCAGTTGACCCAACTCGGGAGGAATGAACCCCTCAAGTTTGTTTGTATGTAAGCTGAGCTCCTCCAGAAGACTGCAATTCCCAAGCTCTGTTGGGATGCCGCCAGAGAGGAAGTTTTGGTTCAAATAAAGCTGCTTCAAGGATTGTAGCGATCCAAGCGAGGACGGTATGCGCCCTGTGAGCTGATTCTGAGTGGCACAAATCAAGGTGAGATTGCTGCACTTGCCAAATTCCCATGGTATTTCTCCACTGAAAGAGTTGTTGGACAATTCAACTTGAATGAGATTTGTGCAGTCACCAAGTGATTTGGGGATGTGACCTCCAAGCTTATTGGAAGTAACATACAGGTATTGTAAATTGGAAAGCCGGCCAAGAGATTGTGGCAATTCTCCAACCAGCTGATTGTTGTACAGATAAAGTTGTACTAGATGCCTACAATTTGCAATAGATGAAGGTATCTTCCCAACCAAGGAATTTCCTCCCAACCATAACTTGGCCAGTTGAGTCAGATTGCCAACATTTGAGGGGATCTCTCCGCTTAAATTGTTGTCATTCATGTAAATCACCTCCAGCAGGGGAAGCCCAAATATGGAGAGGGGAATGCTTCCGCTGAGGCTGTTATTATAGATTGACAAATAAATGAGCTTTTTGAGGCTACCAATTTGGACAGGGATTTTCCCGTGGAGATAATTGTTTGAGAGATCTAAAGATTCTAGCTCTGTGCAATTTCCTAGCTCAGGAGGAATGGGTCCCAGAGAAATTGTTAAAGCTCAAGTCCAGCTCTTTCAAATTGTGTAAACCACAGATGGCCGAAGACAGCGTTCCCGAGAGTTGGATTTGAGAAAGATCAAGTGTACTCACCGTGTTATCTGGATTGCAGGTGACTCTTTTCCAGTGGCAGGGGTAGTTGTCGGAGGAATTCCAGCTTCTGAAAAAGTTGGGAGGTGCCGTGAAGTTGTTGAGAAGAGAGAGTTGTAATGCCCCGTCAGGAATCCTAAAGGAAAACATCATAATCTATGTAACTAAGGGTGGAAATTTTTATTTTATTTTTTTAAATTTTTAAATTCACGAATTAAACCTTAGTACATCTAATAACATAGCGGAAGTTTTACACATGAATTTCCTAAGGGTTACCAACGAATATTACTTCATAAATTAAATATTTAAGATAAAATTTCCGCAATGAAAGAATCTAAATTTCTTCAAGCAATCATATATTATATACATCAGAAAACAGTAATTAAAGTAGAATATATTACAACATTTCTTTACTTTCAATATTCAAAATACAGGTTTTCAAAATGAAATTACATCATGAGCTAAAATGATACAAAATGTTAGTTACATATAGTTTCTTTTCAAAACCTCTAGAATTTAACTGAAAGATGGATAGGAAGAAGAGTCGGTACATGAATCATGATCCAAGATCATCAGCGAAGTCCTTCCTCGCCCGAAGATACGTATCAGAACATCCGATGGGAAGTGACACTACCACCCGACCATGTGATTCCGAAAAGGAACCACCCCACCGTGCTGGAGATAGTAGATAACCCTCAAGCAAGCAAAAAGATACAAGAACAAAAAGACTACAGGACTCCACTTACATTCATGTAACCTAACTCACTGAACACTAGTGACTCTAAGGAGAAAGTGTCATCGCATGTCTTATGGTGGATACCATGGTACAGCCTCCATAGGTCCCGGCCCCCATCCTGGGTTATCCTGGTGACCTCTCCCGAGCCTCCGATTCCAACTAAGACTCATGCGGACCTTACCAATCCTCTCATGATGACAAGGTGGTAAGTTTGTCATTCTAGGCCTTCTCGCTACATTATGAGCCCTATACTAGCACTCACCTATGTGCGAGGCACATTATTTCATTTAACTATTATTCTACCCTTCCCTTAGTCATTTATTAGGTTTTCACTTTCTTAACCAACTTTCGACGGTTATCCTGTTACCTCTTCGGCACAGTTCCCGCTCGAAAGCCACTCTCTCTCTTAGGACACTATGGGTTAGTTCTATCTACAGAACTCTATGGCGACACAAATAGCCATTCCCAAACTTGACCTATCCCAATGAAAGATACAAAATTTACTAACCTAAGGTTTTGGCCATCACGAACAACTCATAGCGGCTCACTCCCTTAAGGTTAAACATCTCATATATACTGGCCAAGTCACAACACAAGACAAACTGACACCATGACATAATGTATTTAGTTGCGACCGCCTTATAAAACATGATAATCCTATGTACCAATACCTATCACAAAATTAACTTGCAAATCGTAAACATGATTGTCAAGACACAGAGGACAATAAGGTCGTAAAACACTTAATTTAACACGTAATGACAAGTTTAAGAGTTCTATTACTCTTGATAACAACTATAGGTATGTTACCTTAATAAATTCCATTTTTACAAATAACGAAGATTAAGATAGAAATATTCATTTCATCAGAAAAATCTTTACAATAAAACGTAATACTTTTCTTCATAGAAGAATGCCTTTATTTTTTATTTATTTATCTTTTAATACAAGAGTGTTACATCATTCCTCCGGAAAATACGGAGAAGTACACTCGTCAGACTCAGCATGATCTAAAGGAGTATATCCTTCAGATTTGCTTTCACTTTGGGGAATGTACCCCATAGACTCATTATCACTCAAGGGGGTATACCCCTCCGACGAGTCAGAACTAATCACTATTGGCTTTTCAGGAGAACATTCTGGCTTGAGTTCTTTCCCTTTCTCAGTGGTAGCTGCTTTGGTTGGGCTCTGGACAAGACCTTTTTCTATTTCTTTGCTCCCTTCTGGAAGCTGGGTTCTCTTTGGCAGGGTTGTCCTCCTCAATGGGCTGGACAAGAATCAAAGAGTCTTTCTTGACTTTTAGGTGGTGAGCATAACCCGCTACTGATTTGCGAGCTGTTTGCTTGGTTCGTACCATATCTGTAACGTGTCAATGGTAAACTATTACTTCTCAGAACTCCCCTATAGCTATGTCAAGAAAAATCATAATATCTAGGTGTTGAACGTAATCATACTCTTCTTCCATCAAGAAATTTAAACTTAAAACCATTCCTCTTCTTTAGTCCTAATGTAATCACAACTACTACTAAACGATTTTGTTTAACAACCCTAACGAATAACGAGAACATGACCATATTTATTTCTTAAGCATGATATATAACTGAAATTGCAAGTAATAATGATTAAACACCAAGAAAATTCCCGACCTACTTGAAGCGATGCTCGAATGGCAAGTCCTTGACGCCCGTTTGCCGATAATTATACCTTGCTTGCAAAACTTTTCTCCAACGTTTCAAGCTCTATCAAGTTACGAGCAAACAACTCTCTCTCTCTTGAAACTATCAACTACTATCCTCTCTAAAACATCACACACTTGACACTATAAAAAATGCGCTACCCTCACTGTCTCTACTCTCCTCTCTACGTTTCTTTTTTTTTTCCTTCCTTGGATGTCACCAAAAGCCTCCTTCTGCTCTCTACCCACACCCCCCTTTTATACTAAAAGAACATATCTATCGCTCCCCTAAATTTGGCTGAGAGATAGCTATCGGCTGAGACTCTATTTCCACTAACTATTCTACTTCCTCCACGCAGAGAGTTCTCTTCTAGTTATCTTCAGTCTTTGGCGCTCCATTGATAATGATTAGGACACCTATCAGCTGGATGGAGGGGTTAACTTAGTGTTTCATTCACCGATGCATCTTCAACAGCGACTTAAGCGTTCTAACTGCCAGGTTTAGAGTTCATTACGGATTATAGTTTAGTTTCCAACTTGCACGCTAGTTCATTTTCCTTTCAAACCGGTCCATCAGCTGTTGGTTGCCAACGAACTGGAGCTCGTGGAGTAGACTGAACGTGGAGAGGTGATGGTTATTGTTTAAAACTGCGAGAGGTATCCTATACTTATTTGCTGACTGTAGTATACTCGCATAATACTCACCCCTACGTGCTATCTGTTGAGTTTATGGTGGAAGGGAGACGTGGTGTGCGAAGGAGAAGGTGTGGTGTGCGATGGAGGAGGGTGGTCGATATTATCATCAACCACCATAGCCCAAACAATCAAAACCAAAACCCGCCACCTTTTTAAAAGGTCGAAACAATTTCTCTTTGTTTTCCTTAATAAATTTTTGCTATTACATTTAATACCCTTCCTTTATTATGTTTAAATAATTAATTAATGACTTTGTTAATATAATTATTTAAACATTAATCAATTAATGACTTTTGTTAATATAATTATTTAAACATTAATCAATTAATAACTTTTGTTAATATAATTATTTAAACATTAATCCTTCCTTAGCCATCACATTTGTAAATGTGTATTTTGATTCTTCTACTATTATAACGAGTGACGTTTTCCTACATATGCATTTTCAAGTAATTGAATTACGTATATATTATACGTTCGAAAAGTTTATAAAACATGACATATTTATGATACACGCATAATCCACTACCATAGTAAACCGATGGCAATATACTACTGATAATACGATTATCTTATCTCAACTCAAATAACTACTATTTTGGACGAAATAAACGTAACAGTTACCAATTACATATGAAAATTGGGACACTGGATATGCAGACTAAGCAAGCATCAAACGACTTTATAAAAATCAAACAACAAAATATGAAAACCCAACCAATCGACAGAATGACTTACTGAAGGCACTCACCCGAGTGTAACTGACTAGAATTAGGGTCAACTACTATCTCCTTCACTTCCATCGGAAAATATAAGGCACGCTCAGACCTGTGTAGGCAGGTGGAGACGATACCCCGTACCTACCCGGTACTTGTACCTGCAACATCCTGCATCACCGACCACACATGCATATATACATATATCGAAATTATACACACCGATGAAGGAGATTCGCGACGTTCCCTGTCTCACCGAGATGAGTGAAGGAAAATCGTCCCCATGCATCCCATACACTCGCAGATACACAACACACAGTGCATAGATGAAGTAAAGCGTCAGTAGATAGCAATGAACCATATAATGCCATAAAACATAAATACATAAATACTGCAAATAAAACATATGTCTCATAATCAGATAAAACATGAAATATTGTTATACAATTCTAAATAACCAATGATAATGTATCTGCTGAGAATAATAAGAACAAAGTATCAGTTCAAACAAGTGAGGGTACTACAAGAGTAGAAGGGCTCCATCATTGTTAACTGCTTCATAGCATTGTGTCTGGAATGCTACTACAATACACGCCAATTGTATCAGTCTGACTGCAAGTAAGCCCATTCTGAATTTTTCGAACAATCAGCCGTTTCCTAAGAAGTGAGTATAATCTGGATGGAGGCAAGCCCTTCATCGTCCTCCATGTAAGTGAGAATGAGCCACCAAATTTTGAGAAAATTTAAGCTTTAACAATCAATAGATGGATTCCATTATTGAAAAACTTAGGTGATTTCAGATGAATCTCATTTAAACAGGTCAAAATTTAGAATTCGTATAAGTTGACCTCTTCAAACTAAGATACTTACTGAGATACTTCTATGAATTTGCTCAGAAAACTTACAAGTCAATACAGGACTGAGAAAATAGAAGGGGTCCATCATTGTCACTGCTTCAATGCAGTGTGTCTGAAATGCTACTACCATAAACACCATGACTGTAAGTGAGCTCATTCTGAAATTTTCGAACAATCAGCTTATTTCCAAAGCAGTGAGTGTAATTTGGAGGGAGTCAAGCCGTTTATTGTGGGAATCACAACAGTCTTGAACCCTTCAAACTGGGATACTTCTAACTACAAAATTTTCCATATTGCTGAGAATTTTTTTGAGCCTTTTACCAGTAAACTTACGAGTCCACACAGACTGAGAAATATTTTTAAAATCTGAGGGAAGAAAGGTACATGGTATCCAATTTTCCAGAGTAGTTTCTTACTAACTTTCCCATTCACATGGAATCAATCTGTTCATGATTTATACCTTAAAAACCCTTGCATTATGAGTAAGGTTCTCCCATTGAACGGGGTTTCTAAATTTCTAATTTGTATGAAAATGGTTTGGTTTATATTATTTTTACAAATATTAGAATGAAAGGAAAACTATTTTTATAATTTAAAAAAACTAAAATGTGAATGTATTTTTATTTTTAATTCATTGTTTTTTTAGCTAAACATATATTTGATGTTTAAACAAATTAGGCTGATATGATTTATAGTAGAGTACATAATTATGTAAATATAAACTAACATATAGATCTTTAATAATCTATATAAATTACACTCTTGAAGGTCTTGTTTTGAAGTACTTTCTTTTCATTTGATTTATTTTTATTTTAAAGTTTTTTCAACTAATGAAGCCATTCAGTGTATACTTGGTAATGCCACATAATTGAAGACTTATAATTTCTAGTTTTTAGCTATTTCATTCTGATAATAGATTATATAATCTAAAATGTTGATGAATAAAAAAGTTTGCATAATCAATTTCATAAAATATTATCAAAATACTATAGAATATGAAAAGTTTCTTTCTAAATTCAATTGTAGAGTTAAATATTTAACAACCTCATTTATGTATCCATTCTTTAATTATATTTCTATGAAATATCTTAAAATCTTCCAAAATTCCAAACGAGCTTTCATTCTTAAAATATTATCTAAAGAGTAAATGGCTATAAAACAATAGATTATATTATTGACAATCAATAAAATGAATTAGACTTCTAGACACCCAATGATTTAGAGAAAATAATATAATTATCTTATTTCGCATAGAATTGTAATGCCTATCATACTAAGACTTGAATGAAATACTCTCTACAACCACTAAGCATTTCAAATTTTCAAATGTTTTGGCAAAGGTTGAGGTATTTGAGCTTTACATCTATTATTTGAATACCTAATAGCACCCACAATAGTCTAGCCTACATTTATTTTGGTAGAGGTTGAGGAAATTGTCTTTACAACTACTTTCTTGAGAAAAAATATGCCTAAAGGGAAACCCCTAACAGTAATTTTCATCCATAATTGGATGCTTTGAAGTAGATGGATTGCACAACATTCATATCTATGTATAAAACAAGAAAACCAAAGTTGTCCAAGATTGAAGAAAATTCGAGAGGAAAAAATCAAATATACTTGCAAATGAAATAAATTGAAAGATAGATATATACTGGTTTGTATTAGAAGCATTATTATTCAAATCATATGAAACAAATATCTTGTAATTTCTATTCAAAGAAGACATCATACTATTGAAAAAATCACAAAATTAGAACCGTGGCTCTTTATTTTTGCAGACAATTATTTGAAAATCCATTTGGGAGAAATATTTATGAATAAAAGGATGGCAAGGTTATTGATTTTGTGTTTATTCTTCCAACTACATTTTCTTAAAAATCTACAACATCTTTTCAATATGTATACAAAGGCTAAGCAATAGAATTTGCATGGAGTCTCTAGAGCTTAAAAAGAGGATGTGGTTTGTCTAATATTAAATTTGCTTCTAGGTTTTATTAGGGTTCAAATCAAAGAGATTATTCCATTTTCTATCTTCATTTGTTAGAGGTTCTTCTATTTTTAATGTTCAATATGTGTTTACAATAATTATTCAATTGCATGTAATTTTATGAGTAGATTTTTCAAGTTTTAATAAAAATTTATTAGGTTTTTTAATGATTGGAGAGGTCAATTAGAGAACGAATTTGAAGTAGAGCAAAAGATATTAAAAAATATATATTTTACCACCTTCAATTTATCATTTATGTTGTTTGAGTTAATGTAACAAAATAACATCAAAATTTGATCAAATGATTTGACAAAAAACATGAAATTTGTTCCTTCTATTAATTTTAGATGATGAGAAAATGAAAGGATTCATCCATACTAGTGTTGGTGTGGGAATTTCTTCTTCAATTTGATAGAATTTATATGCTTATAACTTATTGTTTTCATGTTTAAAATCATTATGGAAATCATAGCTAATTAGAATAAAAGGAAAAATCATGGATTCCTTAACTAATCTAGCAAATCCTAAACATAAACCAATAGAATGGATACAAAATTGAATGAATTAAACAATTAAAAACTCTCTCAAATGCATCATGTCTTCCATTGTTCTTCTTCAAAATTGTGTTGTGGGTGACTCTCAGATATCGCACTGGGATTCCTACATAGATTAGACAATAATTACAAAGATCGCGATTCCATTCAAATGAAGGAAAGAGGTTGAGTTTATAGATTTTTGGGACAAATTGGATGAGAAATAGAATTGAAGTGTTGATTGATAGTTGAACTGATTTGATTGATGGGTGAAAGTATAACGTTGTCTCGCACTTTAAGCTAAGTGAGAGGGAAAAAAAAATCCTACTCGGTCGAGTCCACTTTAGGCTAACTGCGAGGGAAAAAAAAATCCTACTCAATCGAGTCTGCATGGCACCACATGGCGCCTACGTAGAGGACGGGTGGCGAGGTATACTCGGGCTCAGATGAGTCTCAATGATTGCACTTCGACCCCCATAGTGTTGTGTCGCATTAAAATATGAGGGAAAGGGTGCTCGCGAACAGTCCCACCACTTGGGGGACTCGATCGAGCCCTACTCGGTCGCGTCTCACTCGGCCGAGGTTGCCTATGTGGCATCCCACATGGCAACCTACTTAGTAAAACACCCCCAATTTGCAAAACTTTCAAGTTTTGCTAAGAATTAGACCATCAATTTTTATTTCTTTTAAAAAACTAAAAATACCCTTTCTGTTGACATATAATTTTTATAAAATTTCAATTGAATTAGTATATTAAAGTTACAAAATACTACAGGTAGGTATATTGACATTCGAGAAGACTCTGATTCGGAAAAACAAAAAAAATAGTAAATCCAAAAGCATCTTCATGATAGTAAATCATATCAGAAAAATTTAAAAATTATATATAACACTAGAGGAGAGAGTCATCTTCAAGAATACATAATTTTTTTTGGGATTGCTATAGTTTTGATAGGAGAAATTTGGTGGGAGACAAAAATTGTAGATTTCAGGAAACTTCAACTTTGAATTGTTATAACAGTGAAAATATACATCGAATTCAGATTTTTTTTTCTACATTGGCTATGGATGTCATCTAAAACATATTTCAAAATCAAAGGAAAACAAGATTATTTACATATACTTTTGTGGTGGGAGGTGAATCCCCTGATTTGTAGTATTTTTCAATAATTAAAAAAAAAGACTTTAATAATTAAAGAAACGTATCAATTATTGTTCCAATTTTTTTTAAAAAAATAATAGGTATAAAATTCATCTAGTTTACACATTTCATCAGTTTACATCATCTTCAAATACCAAATAGAAATATCACTTTTGTGCCATTGAAACTTTGAACTATTTTGTTGTTGTTAGCCTTTTCCTTTATAAAAGTGAGACACAAGTTTGCACTTTTACCCTGATCAATTAAGTGGATTGATTGGAAAGATAACTCAGTTGATTGGATAGTCAAGTAAATTGATTAACTAGTTAATTGAATAGAATTGGGAGAAGATTGAATTGATTAAGAGATGATTGAATAGATTAGTTAGTCAAAAAAGGTGATTGAGAGTTAAAAGTGGAGATTGAAGAGTTAACTAGTTAGTTAACTGATTTGATCAATCAGTCAAGATTCAACATGTGTTGTAGGATTTTTGAATTGAATTTCAATTTCATTTCTATTTGAATTTGAATTTTGATTTTCGAATGATGAAATTGAAATGCACATTAACTTGAAATGTGGTGAAATGTGAATTTGGGAGAAATGAAATTAATTGAAATCCGAATTTGGGGATTTGAAAGAATAAATTAATTAATTAAATATTTTAAATGAAATTATTTAATCATTAGAAATGGAATTAATTAAATAATAAAGATTATTTAATTAAGGAAATAAATCATAATTAATTAAAAAATTAATATTTGAGATAAGGTTAAATGATGAATTATGAAGGGGAATAAGAAATTGAATAATAAGTACTTGTAGAAGGTGATGATTGAATTAATTCAAAAGAAATAAGATAAATTAGATTGATTAAATAATTAAATAATTATTTAACTAATAGGACAAATAATTAGTACATGATCGATGAGACATTTTTAGGTGTCTACACTTATGATGCTTACGAGATAACATTTAATATAATCTAATAAAGATATCAAACAATTCAAATTCAACTTTGTAAGAACAAATTTATGGAAGGAAGGTATTGTGCTCCCCCTTTTCTGGAGGCATATATAAATTAAAATCTTTGTGAAAGTGAAATTCACTCTTTTTTTAATTTATTATATTGTGTGTAGAAAATGAAGTGAAAAAATTAGTGAACAATTTGTGGAAGTTGTTTATCTCTTGTGTCGGTTACTAATTTGAACATTGTCATAAACGATATAGTTAGCACAAGAAAAATTTATGAACATTTAAAAAAATGACATGGTTATTATTATAAAATTCAAATTATTCGCTTCATGCAAGTATGTGCAAGTATGCATGTCAATTTTTCATAAAATTTGGTCCTGATTATATATTAAAAGTGAAAATTAAGGAGATGATTTTGTTTACATGGATGTATCACATGCATAATGTGATTGTAGAATGTCTCTCAACATAAAAATATTTATTGTAAATTTATATTAATATCTTTGTTTATAAAAATTATAAGTTTAAAAAAAATATGGAGAACATTCTTAGCATTGGCTTTAGTGAGAGCATGTATATAGATAATAAATATTTTAAAGAAACACTCTTAAATGGATTGTAAATATGAAAATCACATTTTCTTTCAAAGTAGTGTTGAGATAAACTCTAAGCTTAAGATTACTTTGGGTTATGTTTAATATTATATGTTGTTTTAATGCAACTGAAGAAAAAAGGTTTATGTATGCATTGTTATGTTAATGCTACTCAAGAAGATGTTTTCTAATACAAAATGAATCCAACTTGTCTTTCAAATAAAAAAATAAATAAATTACACTTGTCTTTCAAATAAAAAAAAATATATCGAAATAATAATTTTAAAATTATGATAAATAAAACAACCATTTACTAGCCAACATTATATATATAGAAACCTAAAAATTTAATTACACAATCTCTTAAAATATTTATAATCTTAATTAAATTTCATTGCAGTAAATTTGGTTTTGTGCAATTCAGATCTTTTAGATTTTAAAAGTGCTCTGCATGGACGAATCTATGGTTATTAGCGCGTGGGCTGATGTGGGCTAGGAAGATCAGCCGCATGTCCCACAACTGGTCTTCACAAAGGGAAAATGGGTAGATATGGCAGCGCAGAATTGGTTGAAGGCAGACTTACGAAATTTCAAACCGGTCTCCAAGTATTTTCGGGGTTTTTTCAGAGGTCCAAGCAGTGGAAATTGGTGGAGTATGGACAGATCTGGTGAAGGGCATCAACGATTTTTGGATCGTAGGCATTTTGGTCAGGGCCCGCGGCAAAAGTTTATCCTAAATCATTTAAAGGGGCTTCTGGGTAAACGATCTATAGAGCTGGGAGGAAACCGTCCTATGCGAAAGTTGTGAAGTTTTCATCTGTAAATGAGGCAATTAGGGCTTCTCAGTTGAACACTGGTGCAAAGATGATGGACAAACAATCTAACAGTAACCCGCTTGAGTTATCTTCATCACATCAAAGGGGGGATAAGGTAAGGGAATCTTCAACATCAGGAAAAGACGATAAGGTAAGTGAAAATCAAACCGGCTCTGATCTAGGAGGTGGGTCTTCACAGGTATGGGCTCCTATTCCATGCATTGATTTACTTGATTCTGTTGTGGATTTGAAAGCTCATTGTTTGCATACACATGCTATTTCTAGGGAAATATGGGGGGATGCAACTAGTTTATCTAAATTTCATCATAAATTGAAGAAAAAGTGGTTTGATATGCATTATTTTCAATTACTCTCTACAAATGCATTTATTATTGTTTTCAACTCTTCTTCTGTTAGGGATGAAGTTTTAAAATCTTCACATTACTGGTTTGGTAAAAATTTAGTGTTTGTTTCGGCTTGGAAACCATTTTATGTCCCTGCTTGGTCAAGCTTTAAATTAGTTCCTTTCTAGTTTGGCTTACCCAAATTACCGTTTGAATTTATGGACCCAGAGGTTTTGGAACAAAATGGTAATACTTGTGGTTCTTTCTTATCATCAAGATTTGATTTTGTGGAGGGGGAGGTTTTGGTAAAAATTTGTGTCTTGACTAACCCTAATAATGTTTGCCCTCGAACCTGTATCATTAAATCTCATGAGGGTATCTGGAAACAACCAATTAATAAGTTGGAGAAAGACTTTGGTAAAACTTCCTTGCAATTGGATGCTCCTTTGCTTATGGATTTTTCGAAATCCTCTATTCTGGATAAGGCAGAACATTGCTTGGGTAGTAACGATAATCCATTTCTGGATAAACTATTAGTTAATGGTTCCATTGGGAAACCTCCTGCTACTTTTGAGGTTAACCAGGCTATGAGGGATGTTGGGAAGCGAGAGGTTTATGTTGTGTCTCATGATTTGGAGTCTGTAGGGTTTTTTACAAGTAAGGATAAGACAGTAGCTCACTAGAATATTGTGGTTTCGGGGGACAACAATGTGGATGATCTACTTCCAAATCTCACTACCTCGAATTCCTTGGATAAGTCACTAAATGATGGTGGTGGGAATCTTGTGTGTCCTGTGAAGTCAAAAGAATACTTAGAAAGTTGTCAGGGGATTGGTCAGATTTTTGCGAAGAATGATGGGGTTGTTTCAGAGTCTAATGTTGGAGTTTCTTCTCTAGGGTTTCCTGATGATGCTATCCTTGCCCAACAAGTCAAAGAATTGGTGTCTAATTCTTCACAACATGTTGATGTGGATGTGGATAATAACGCCACCTTAGGAAATAATATTCAATTGGGAGACATTCCTGTTATTGTGCCAGATGAAAATCTGGTTCACCAAGTAAATGATCTTGTTAAAGATCATGAGCTTCATATGGCTGAGGATATTATGAATAGTCCCATTGAGAATGACTTGGGGGGAATTAAATTGACCCTTCTTGTTTCTGCATCTGCTAACCCTTTTGAGATTTTGGCCTCATCAAAAGTGGGCACCATAGATAATTTAGCCATGACTTCTCCTAAGTCAAGTAGGAGTTTACCAATTGTTCAAACTACTCTAATTAGGGCTTCATCTGCGGTTTCTCCTAGTAGGGGTAGGCCTCCAAAGAATTGAAAGACTCAATTGGAAATTGATGCTGGGATTTAGCAGACTTTGTCTCTTTCTCCTGGTGTTGGGAAAGGGAAGCATTCAGTTTCTCTTGGTGACGCTATGAAAGGAAGTGGTACTCCTAAGGGCAAGAGGAGTAAGAGGTCTATTATCAGTCCTCCGGTGACTAGGTCGGGGGCTGTGAAGCGTAATCTTCAAAGTAGTTTTGGAGAAGGAAAGTCTTCTCCGTCTAAAGGAAAGAGGGGAGCCTCGGTCTCCCCTCAAGAGCAATGAGAATTATATCTTGGAATGTTAGGGGCTTAAATGCCCCTAACAAGACGTGCTTAATTAAGTCCCAGATGGACTTAGTTAAGTGTGATATTTTCATGTTGCAAGAGACAAAATTGTCAAAGGAGTCTGCTGATTTGGTTTTTTCTTCTTGGAGAAAGTGGGAATTCCTCTCCTCTCTAGCTTGTGGTGCATCAGGGGGTTTGGCATTGCTTTGGAATAACTTTAACATTAAGGTTGAGCTAGTTGCTTCTACTATAAACTGGATGTTGGCCTTAGTTAAAAGCAAGCTTTCGAAGGTTAAGTTTTGGCTTTTTAATATTTATGCTCCTTCTGGTATTCAAAGGAAGACTAAATTATGGGGAGAACTTAAAAGGATTTCCTCCCCTTTAAGGCATGGTCCCTTTATAATCTTTGGGGGGGATTTTAATGCTATCACTGACTTGGGAGAAAAGAAAGGAGGTATTCTTCCTAATAAAAAAATTATGGAAGACTTTGGGATGTTCATTAAGGACATGCATCTTTTTGATTGTCAGTTTTTAGAATGGGATTTTCACATGGACAAATATGCGAAGAGATTTTTCTTAGATTGCGGAAAGGTTAGATCAATTTTTGTTATCAGATGTTTGGATTGATTCAGAGTTTGAATTTTTTTCCTCTATTCTTCCAGTTTCGGGGTCAGATCATTTTCCAATTTCTCTATCAATTCTGGAAGATAAAGTTCCTTTTAAGTCACCTTTTAAATTTGAACCTATGTGGTTTAGAGATTCTTCCTTTTTGCCTTTGCTCAAAAAATGGTGGGTTTCTGCTCCTTATTGCTCTGGATCCCAAATGTTTCAGATTGCTAAGAAGTTGAGATTTTTGAAATTTAATATTAGAGAATGGAATATATTGCATTTTAAGAACATCTTCCAGGAAAAATAGAGGATTCAAGATATGATTGAATGTCTTAATTCACATGTGATTCAACATGGTATGGTGCCTCTTGTTTTTGATGAACTAAAATTGCTAAAAGCAGAGCTTGAAGAAGTTTTGTCCAGAGAAGAAATCTATTGGAGACAGAAATCGAGGGAGATTTGGCTTTCAGATGGTGATAGAAATATAAAAAAATTCACTCTTCAACAAACATTAATGGAAGTAGAAATAGGATATCTTGTATTGAGTGTATAAATGGCAGACTTTTAACAGAATAGGAGGATATTGCTTCAGAGGCAGTTAGGTTTTTTAAGTCACTATTGTCTTCGGAGCATGGAGATCTTCATAATAATATTTCTTCTAATATTCCTTCTTTGGTATCTTTGGAAGATAATAAAATGTTGATGTCTCCTTTTTCTTTGGATGAAGTTAAGAATGTTGTTTTTTCAATGAACCCTGATAAGGCTCCAGGACTGGATGGATTTACTCCTTTATTTTTTCAGAAATGCTGGGATTTTGTGGGGAATGATGTTTTGTTGGCCCTTGAGGAAGCTAGAAGGACTAGGTCTATTTTGAAAGAGCTTAATACTACAATGATTGCAATTATTCCTAAAAAAGAGGTTACCAAGACATTTGCTGATTTTCACCCTATTGCTTTATGTAATACTTTGTACAAGATTTTTACCAAGGCTATTTCTTTAAGGTTGGCTAAAATTCTGCCTAGGATCATTTCTTTAGAACAAGGTGGTTTTGTTCTAGGAAGGGAGACAGCAAAGGGAGCTATAGTGGGACATGAGGTTTTGCATTCTATTTCTACTCAAAGAATCCCGGCCACGATCCTCAAATTAGATATGATGAAAGCATATGATAGAGCAGAATGGGGGCGTTGTGTGTTGTTCTACTTAAATTGAGCTTTTCCAAGGCATGGGTCAAATGGATTCGTGCTTGTATTTCTTCTGCAAGGTTCTCGGTTCTAATTAATGGCTCCCCTTGTGGTTTTTTTTCCTCTTCTAGGGGTTTGAGGCAGGGTGATCCCCTATCTCCTTTCTTGTTCATTCTTCTAGCTGAAACGTTTAGTTGGGCTATTAGAGCCACTAAGCTGGGAGGGCTTTGGAAGGGAATTAGGATTCATAATGTTCCACAAAGCATTTTGCATTGCTTGTTTGCAAATGATACCTTGTTATTTGGTCAGGCCTCTTTAGGTGAGGCAAGAGTGATAAAGGGGATAATACAAAATTATGTATCCTTTTCTGGTCAGAGAGTCAATTTTAATAAGTCAAAGATTTTTTTCCTTCATGCTTCACAATTGGTTAAGGATAGATTGAAGATTTTTTGGGGATTTGCATCTGGAAATCTTCCTTGTTCTTATCTTGGTATACCTTTCTTCATTAAGAAGGATAGAGTTGAGTTTTGGGATAAGCTCATTTCAGTTATCTCTAGAAGGATCCTATCCTAGAATCATAGATGGTTATCTTTGGCTGGTAAGATTGTTCTTATTAAGTCTGTCCTAAATGTTGTTCCTATTTATCTCATGTCTGTTTTGCAGTCTCTAAAAGTGGTTCTTGTTAGTTTGCAAGATACTCTTAGGTCCTTCCTTTGGAGTAATAATAAAGAACGTAAGAAGAAACTCCCTCTGGTAGCATGGAATAAAGTTTGTTTGCCTAAAAACCTTGGGGGCATAGGCATTAGGAGTCTGGAAAGTCAGAATTTAGCCTTAGGTGCTAAGTTGGTTTGGAAATTATATGAGAGACCATTCTCCTTTTGGGCACAAATTATGTTTGCTAAATATTTAAATAACGGACCAAGAGAGTATGTTTTTCAAGTTTCTAATTTACCGTCTGGTTTAGCTATTTGGAATTTTCTATGTAAATGTAGATTAGTGATTTTGACTCATCTCTCATGGATTGTTCATAATGATAGAAAGGTCAGGTTTTGGGAGGAAGTTTGGAATGGACATCCCCCTTTGGTGAACTTGAGGGATTGGTCTCCTTTAATTTCCACTCTTTCTTCCCTTTAGGGTGTCTTTGTGGCTGATTATTTTGAAATTGAGTATAGTGGGAATCTTAAGGTGGCAAAATGGAAATCAATTGAGTTTTTAGATATTGATCAAAATGTGAAATTGGAATATGAAAAGTTGTTGGGGGAGAGAGTAATAATTCTTTCTGATGCCGATGATGAGCTTATCTAGACAAGGAATATCTCTGGTAAGTACATAGTTAAGGATGGCTATAATTCTCTCTTGGTTGCTAAAGATTTATCTACTTGGAAGATTTATCTACTTGGCCATACAAGTTGTTTTGGCATATGGCTTGCCTCCCAAAGGCTGGTGCTTTTGCTTGGTTAGCAATGTAGGATAGGGTCCTTACAAGAATGAGGTTGGACAGGTTGGGTATTACTGCAGTATTTTCTTGTGTCTTTTGTAATAAAAATTTAGAATCCTCTGCACACTTGTTTCTTCACTGGGATTTTGCCTATGCTTGCTGGCAGTGGTTGTTTGAAAAGCTTAATCTATCATTTGTTATTGGTAAGGATCTCCTTTCCCACTTTAGATCCTGGCCTCTCCTGTTTGCCTCATCTTTCTATGCATATCTTTGGATTATTTCTCCATCTATTGTGATTTGGAATATTTGGTTAGAGCGTAATAATAGGATTTTTAAACAAACAAGTTCTTCCTTGGCTGAGGTTTTGTTGAGGATTGAATCTTCCATCTCTAAAGTTGCTTTGTCTTTTATCTATAAGAATTTGGAAACCCTTACCTCTTTTTCTCATTAGGATGGTAGGGTAACTCAAGTTTGGAGAATGTTATCAGTCTTACCTTCTCATGGATCTCTTTTAAATAAGACTAATGCTATAAGTAAAAGAAATTTTGCTTGCTGGAAACCTCCTCCGCAAGGGCACTTTAAATTGAATTTTGATGGTGCTTCTCGTGGGAACCCTAGCCTAGTAGGGGCAGGTATGGTAATTTATGATCATAAGGTAAGATTTGTTCAGGCTCGTTGTCATGCAATTGGTTTCAAGTCTAACAATTGTGCAGAATTCTTTGCTTTGTCCTTTGGTTTGGATATGGCTATATCTTTGGGAATTAAGGACTTGATAATTGAGGGCGATTCTATGGTTATTATTCAAAGTGTCATGAAAAAGAAGTCGAATTGTTGGCAATTACAATATATACTTGATCATATTTTGCAAAAATTAGATTTTTTTTATTCCTTTTTGATTTCCCATTGTTATAGGGAAGTGAATAAGATTGCAGATTTCTTGGCTAACTGAGCCATTGACAGTGAACCTAATATGCGGGAGGTAAGTGTGGATGAGATCCCTTCCTCAGTTTTTGAATATTTGAAGTAAAGAAGGGCATAGTTGTATTCTTCATCAACCTCCTTATTTGGTGTGGGTTCTGCTATGCTTGGTCACAATGTTTATTTTGACAAGGTCTCTGATTATGGTTTCATTTCTGCTATGTGGTATCATTCTAACCAGTGGTTTGGAGAATTGTGTTTCATAGACAGGGGTGGTTCGGACTGATGTTTTTTGGCAGTAGTGGATATGCATCCTTCGGTGATCATACTTTAATCTTCCTTCTATATGCTTCTATTGGCGGCTTCCTTTATATCTAATGTGGCTTATGTAATTGGGATGGGTTTTTTGATGTACTATGCCAATGGGCATTTGGTATTGGGTAGAATAGGCTTGTGTTACTTAAGCAATACTAAAGGGTTTTCTTACTAGTTCTTTCCCTTAAGTGCTTTTTGAACTAGACACTGTAAAAAACTTTTAAAATTTAATATAGTTTAGTGGTTCTATCCACTTTTATCAAAAAAAAAAAAAAAATTATCTTGCTATTTAAATTAAATTAAATTTTGAATAAACATTACAAAATTTGTTTCCCACTAATTTGGAGGCAAGGATAGCATGGGAGTTTATTCCCTCATTATTACTAGTCAACATAAAAGTTTTGATTACATCACACCTAATAATTATAGGCTGTGTCCCACTTCCAACAACAATTGTTTAGCCTTCTTCCAAGGGAATTGGAAATTACATTGACCATTATCTAAAGGGAGAGAAAAAGTTGAAAGCTATATTCAGACGTTAGACTTGTGGTAATGTAGTTTTCAAATTAGAATTGAAAATATCAAATGATTCATTATTAATATGAAAGGGTATAAGAAATAAAATATTAGGCTTTCCTAAGTCAAGAATTCTTTGTGAAAGGTAAGTTAGAAGAGTTGATTTGGTGTGTACTAGTTTTTAAGGAATAGAAATTAGAAAAAAATAGGTTTCATTTCTAATGTCAATAAAATGTAGAATAAGAGTTGGAAGAGTTGACGACTTGATGTAAAAATCATCTAGGAAGAGAAATTAGAGAGGGACACATGAATTTGAATCTTTCTTTCTTTCTTTTTTTAGATTTTTCTATCATTCAAATTTAAATATAAAAGTAGTTCAATTTTTTTCTAGAGTGTTGAGAAAGAGAGTTATAATGTGGAAAATATACATTTAGATTTTAAATTGCAAATGTAAATTCAATTGGAAATTTAACTTGCAAATGTAAATTTAGATTTTAAATTGCATAAACACTCATAATTGAGAACATAAATTGAAATTAAAGGTGTAATGAGTTGGGTTCACCAAAATGTAATGGTGAAAATATTAAGGTTTTCACCACAAGAAGGATAAAATATGCTAATTTTTACTTGGGAACAATTACATTAGGGAAAGATAGGAGTTTGATAGATCTAAATCTAATAGATCAAGATGATGGTTTGATTCCAAGGATCTTGAATGAGCCTCTTCTTTCCCTTGAGTTGAATTGATTTTTTTAAGATGCTAAAATTAGGGCAAATGCACTGAAATAGAAGTAAAAATGTGTGAATAGTGAGATACAGTCATCAAATCGAGCCACAAACTTGGATCTAGGGATTATAAGAGTATTTGGATCTATTCCTAGAAGGAGCTCTTGGTTTGTTGGGACCATAGCGAGGATTGCTCTAGTCCTCCACACTTTTTTCACTCCAATGGGGGATTTGTTTGTCTATGTAAATAAATCCAATTATTAAGATCATAGATTCGTACCTTCTCTTGTGCACACTAGAGAAGGGAAATAGGTTGCGAATAGTTGTTTTCCTAAGTCAAAGCTCATTTTAGGAATTAACCTTGAATGAAATACTGTAAATACTGAAATAAGCACACAATAAACAATGGAAAGATATACCTTAGATCTATAATGACTGATAATGATGTTGTGCTTCTTGATTGTAAACACATATGTTGTATGAAATGGCATGGACATGACAAAACCCTAATCACACACATGCTTGCATATGAATGGTGTGATTTTCTCCACAATGATTGAAAGAAGGAAATGTAGCCTTGAAGATCTCTGTAAATGCTTGATGATGAACACTTCAATACTTGAATGCTTGATTGCTTGAATGAAAATTTCTAGTTAGGATTTAAATGGATTGATTAATGTCTTTATACATGAGATCCTAGGTCAATTTGTCGATTAGGCAAACCTCCAATTGTCACATAGAGCCACAAAATTCATTTCCCACTGGAGAGATGGGTCTCATCCCTCCCTTGAAAATTGGGTCCCATTGAGGGGGAGCAAGACATTGGGTGCTAGCACCTTGGTCCTCCTCAATTACGGACCAAATATATGGCCTCGAGAGGAGGACACCCCTCCAATGAGTCATTTGGTAGGTGTATGTGGCATAAAAAATGGAGTTAAGGCATTGAATAAACCTAGATAGGAGATGAGGGAGAGGCACGCTAAAGTAGGGGTGCAAACATGAGGTGTAAATTGGCTTGATGACAATTCACGATGCTACAGATTCACAACATTATCAAAATCAATACCAAGGTCATCTGGTGAAAATGCAAGAGACTCAAACTCAACCACATTAGTAGAATGGGAAGGCAAAGGATTGGTGAATATTTGGAGGTTTTGATTAGGAGGAGGTAAAAAAAATTTCCTTTCTCATTCACACTAGCTATGGATCTGGTATTATTATCAATGAAATCTTGAATCTTACTCTTTAAGGTATAACACTTCTCAGTATCATGATCAGGTTGGCAATGGTATTGGAAAAAGGCTTTGGGTTCATGGTAAGATGGCCAAGGTTTGGAGGTATCAATTATCTTGATGGGAGGAAGTTTCAACATATTATTATTTATCAATCTTGACATTAAACTATACAAAGACTTAAAAATAGGTGTAAATTATTTTCTAAAGTATTTGGATAATGGGGCCACACCTAATGTCGTGGATTCCACTTGAGTATTGATGTTGTCGTTTATCTTGATGTATCCTTTGTTTGGTTCAAACAATGCAAAATATTATTGAGCAATCTCATTCTTATCAATCAGAGCCATTAAAGGAGACGATTCAAATTGACTCACTTGAAGTTGATAATTATGATGCACTACAAACAATTGTTTAAAGGAAGTAAACTCATAAAATAGAAGCTTATCCCTAATGTCTTTGTGTAAATTAGCAATAAAAATTCGTTGAACATAATGATTAGGAATATGATAAGAAATTTGAGAATACAATTGTTTATATCTACCAATAAAATCAATCACTTTTTCTTCAACACCTTGCTTACAATGAATCAAATCAGTCAAAGTAATTTTAGGATTAATATTATTATGAAATTGTTAAATGAAAGCATTAGCCAATTGTTGAAATAATGTAATAGAATAAGGAGACAAAGAACAATACCATTGCAAAGATTTATCCCTAAAGGTTAGAGTAAATAATTTAACCATAAGTCTTTGGTCATGAGCAAAATCACCACACAAAGTTTGAAATGTTTTCACATGAGTCAAGGGATTACCTTTTCCATTGTAAAACTCCAATTGATTGAGGGGCTTCCATACGATTAGTAGGGACAACATAGACAATGTCTTCAGATAATGGGCTCACCACATCAAATGTGGGCACATTAAATTTGGATTGGGTAATATAAACCAATTGTTGTTGTGGAGATGTAATAGTTTGAGCTATGTTATTGATGGTTTCTTCGGTGGATGGATTGAAATTAGACATGTTGGATTGTGATGGAGGAGTAACATTGTTGTATGTAGGTGGAGGTTGAGAGTAAGGAATTGGAGCACTATGATATGTGGGTACGATAGATTATTGGGATACAAATGGAAGACTTATGGAAGGAGTTATATAAGAATATTGATTGACGATACTTCCCCACATGACTAACATGTGTAGGATTAACATTTTGTGCAGAAGTAGTCATGATATAATATGTAAATTTAGGCACACTAGGCAAGAATGTAGACATATGAATGAAATGATTAGCTTGATTAGTGAGTTAAGAGTAACCAAATATTTCAACACAACTTTTGATTGACATGATGTCAGTGTCAATAATATGAGAAAATCCATGCAAAAAATCAACACCAATTTTATCACTTTGCACCATTCTTTCTAATCCTTGAATCAATGAGATTGCCTCACTTTCTAGGTATTGTTGACTCATCCATTGTTGAAGATTTTAAAATTGATTTTCAATCTTCTCCAATTGGTCTCTAGCAACCCTAGTTAGCGATTCATCATCATCATCATGAGAATTATGAAGAGAATGTGGATAAAAGACATTATTTGTTGGGTTGTAGGAAGTACCAACATTCTCATGAAATAAGTTATCCAAATTAGGCTCAATATCCTTAGTATTTAAGCCTTGGGAATCCTTAATTATACAACTTATTCTCATGGGAATATTGTAGGTAGGAGTAATGGTAATAAAAATCATGCACAAAGGAGGGAAATTTGAATGCACAAATTAAAGGTTGTGACTAAACAATGCATTTTTTTGTAAAAGTTACTAATTAACCAATTAATTAAGTAATTTGATTTATGAATTTGAAAGATAAACACCTCTAAATCATAGCTTAACATGTCATATAGATTAGATCTAAAAATAGATTTGAAAAATTATGCAACCCACAAGTGGATTTTAGAATTATAAATTAGGGTTTTTGTGAAATCAACCTCTAAATTCATGTAATTCAATTGAAAATGTGATCTATGAGTTCAAATTTAAATTTTAAAATGTATAAACAATCGAATCTGAGACAATGAATCTAAATTATGCAACCCACAAGTTCAAATTTAGAATTATGAATTAGGGTTTGTGGGAAATTAACCTCTAAATTTATGAAATTCAATTGAAAATAAAACATGTAATTTTAAATGTGAATTTAAAAATGCATAAACAATCAGACCTGAGAACACAAATTAGAAACTAAGGTGCAAGAATTTGGGCTCACCAAAATGTGATGGTGTAAAATTAGGGCTAGGGTTTAATTAAGATTATAAAACCACTAAATGACCTAATTATCCAACACATTAAGGAGAAGAGGAATCTAATAGATATAGCCTTGATTGACCAAGATTTTAATTAGATTCATGGCTCCTATAATGGGGCTATATCCTCTTTGAATTGAATTGAATTGAATTGTTGAAGATTAGGGCAAGATAGTGAATTATTAAAATAATCAGATAGAAACAATGATCTACAGATGTCGTCTAAAGACACTAACCTATATATGAGCAAAAGAAGATGATTCAGATATGTTCCCAGAGGTTTGGCCTAATTTTTCAAGACCAAGTATCAATTCGCCATGGTCCTCTAATTTTTCTCATGGTAGAAAGTTGAACATGTTTGTTTCTGCAAATCCTATCAATCTTCCTGAACGTAGCTCTACAGTTGTTCCTGTACATAGTGAAAAGGGGGAAACTTTTGGGAATAGTGGTTTTCCTTAGGTCAAACCTTGGTTTTGGAATCAACCATGAAATTGGATTGAAAGTGTAAATGAAGTACTACAATAAAATAATTTCCTTTTGAGAGAAAGACTGGGAATGAATGAAAAAATAATGATATACCTTAAATGAAGTTTTGTTTGTCTCCATCAAGGAATTAAGGTTTCTTGTAGATTGTCTTTATAAAACATAGAAAATGAATGTCATCTCTAATGCTTGAATCTTGACTTCACTTCTATTCTAATGCTTGATACAAGACTGATTGCTTGCTCTCTTGAGTTGATTAGGAATTCGAATTAGGTTTGAAATGATCCTTTTATACTTTCTTTTTTGAAAATTAAATTAAATTTTTGACATAAGACGACATAGGATCTAATTGCCTACTCTCACTAGGTGACCATTAAGAGGGGCCAATTTGGGCCTTGATTGAGGGGTCTAGGGCGTATACACCTTGGTCCTAATTTAAGACCAGAGCATGGTACATCTTGGTCCTAATTTGGGACTAGGGCATTGCACATTGTAGTATTGGAAATCAAGACTCCAATAAAGGGTATCAAGCTAGATATGTAATGAAAATGTAAGATAAATAGGTGGTGTGAGTAGAATTAGTGTTGTAATTAGGCCTTGGAGGACAAAACGTCAAAGTGAGGCCTAAGTGAGGACAAAATTGTAGGCAAGTACAATTTAGGATGCTACAACACTATTGTAGTATCACCCTGGTGTCAAACATCATAGATAAAAGATTGACTATGTTCTTCAATGAAGGCTTAGTGAAATCACTTAAGGGGCTAGTCAATGTTTTGAACCACCTACCCTACAAAAAGTTGTCATGTAGTATTTGACATTGGAGAATTCGATTTCAAATAATTTATTTCAAACAAAGACCTTCATTCTAAATAATTAATTTCACAAAAACATATGACAACTAGATATTTTTCTATCAAGACCAAACATTGAGGCAAGGAATGAATTGAGAAGGAAAGTTGTGTTCAAATTAGAAGGAGCCATGATGACCCAGGAATAGTTGTGTTTCAACTTTTGTAAAGATCTAAAAAAATAATTGCATTAACCTCCTCTCAAGATTAGTGTAGAAATTTGTTTCACTACTGAGAACTTGATCACCTTTGGTTTTAGTTCTGGGTTGTAGGATTTTTTAAACTAATCTAGATTGGAGGGCAATTGCATAAAAGCTTGTTCCATACATTTTCAAATGAGAAGTTCATCAAGGAGAATAGAGCTAAAGAATTTTTTCAAATATAATTTTGAGATGTGAAAATTGGAGATGCAAGATATACTAATAGATCAAGATTTGTGTGATGTTGTTGTTGAGAATATTTAGAGGCCTACATATCCTACTTTGGTTGCTCATATGATGTTATATATTGTAAAGGCAATGGTCTAATTAGATTGTGCTTGACATTCTCTATTTTAATCAATGTTCATGAAGGGTCTTCTATAAAGAAAGTATGGAAGAAACTTGGTGATATGTATCAAGACAAATATTTAGGGATTATGATTTCTTCTTGAGGAAGAAATTATGTTCTTTTAGAATGGAAAAGGGTGGACAAATCATCAACCAATTAGAAGCATTCAATACGTTGGTGCCTCCGTTAGTGTCAAAATAGATGTAGAGGACAAATGTCAAATTGATGAAGAGGACAAATGTCAAATTTGTTTTCTTTTCTAAATTCATAGGATTATGTTGTTGTTACAAGTGCGGTTGTCGTGGCACCAAAAGATCGACCTGTTATTGCTCGATACAACCACTAGACTTATAGAATCCATAGGAGGTGATTAAGCCATGTCACAAATCCGAGCGTTGCGCTGCACAACACAAGGAGACCAAGGGCACACACCTTGCAACAATTTCCCCCTAGCGCAAGAGAGGGGTTTGAACCTGTGACCAAACTCTGATACCACTTGTTACAAGTGTGGTTGTCGTTGCACCAAAAGACTGACCTATTAATGCCCAATACAATCACTAGACTTATAGAATTCACAGGAGACGATTAAGCCATGTCACAAACCTGAGTGCTCTGTTGCACAACACAAGGAGACCAAGGGCACACACCTTGCAACAATTATTATGGATATTAGAAGTACTCATGTTATATTTACGATTGAATATGGTGTGAGTTTCTTACTTTCTAAAGAGATGCAAAAGAAGGTATCCATTAGTGCCAAGGAAACCCTAAATATTCATGGAAGGCCTAAAGAAAAAAGGCATGAATAATGAGAAGTGTGGTAGTTCCAAGTCCAAGGGGATATCCAAATCTCCTAGAAAATCCAAAGTTATGTCTTGGAATTACACTAAACTTGCACATAAGTGAAAAGAAGAAAAAGAAAAATATTATATTATGATCCTGAGCTTGAGAAGGAAGATGGTGATGCATTTATTGCAGCTTTGGTGACTCATACAGGTGTAGCATCCTAAAATTGTGACACTTGCAATTTTGACTGCATTTGGGTCTTCACGATGGCGATGCAACACGGAACCTGAATGGAGACCCCGAAACTTGTTCATGACACCAAAAACTACATTTTTCAGCACCCTGGCCTGATCCTCCTTGCACCCTGCTGTCCCTGGAGGTGGGACCATGGCGCCCAGTGCCCTGGTCCTTCAGGACCATGGCGCCCAATGCCCTGGTCCCCCAGGACCATGGCACCCAGCACCCTGGTCCCTGGCCCTATTTTGGGCCCGGTCTCTTATGGGGCTTCGGGTCTTTAAGTTTGCAAATTGGAAAATAAGGTCGCTATGTCGGCCCAAGGTCGAAAAAATCAGTCTTTCAACCCTAATTGGCAAGTATATAAACTACATTTCCTCTCCCATTTTGAGGGGGAAGGACATATGTGTACAAGACGCGGAAGCGATATTCAAACATTCAAGCATTCAAGCATTCCTTCAAGCAATTGATCATTCTAAGTCTCCATTCAAGGCTAAGTGTTGCATTCAAGACAAGGATTCAACCATTGAAGAGGAGATCACATATCACATACCACATACAACATACAACATACAACAACATTTACACCTTCGCATGTAAGAATACAAACATTCTTACAACAAGGTATTAGTACTTGTTTACATTACAAACATTTACATTTACAACATTCTCATTTCTTGGTTAATTCCAAAACTGGGGTTTGACCTAAAGGCAAACCCCTAATCCCTAACCCCCCAATCGTCCTCTCTTTTCTATGTGTAGGTTGCAGGTACGCGGCTGTAATTGAAGATCTAGAATCCTTGTGCAGAGACGAACATATCCCCCTTCGTTTCGCGGATTTTTCGGAGGACCGTGTGCACGCCGGGCGCCATCGTCCCGTCAACTTTCGCTCAAATTTGCAGGACAATGCCATCTCGACATTTTACTGCTAATTCCAGGTCCGCAGCTTCATCCTATATTCCTATCTCTTTTTATAAGTGAATCTTTCTCACTTTACATGCCTTCCTAGCTCAATCCTTCTATCTACATTCTTTACAAAAGAGGGTAGCCTTGTTGTCATAACCCTTGAAACTCATTTAGAATCCAATCTTGCATTGTGTGGGATTGGATCTTGTGGGTTTCAACCCCTCTTTTGAATGTAAAGTCTCTCCTAAGTGAAAACCGTCAACCCTAGTGACCTCCTTTCTCTCTCCTTGGAGTGGTGGGGGGAACACTTAGGGTTCGATCGCGATTTCCGGTTTACAACAGGTAATTATGCATGGTTAATTAACTTAGGTAAATATTTACATATGACATCTAAAAGAGATTGGTTTTCTATATATGAAGAATTTGATGGAGGTAAGGTGTACTTATGTGATGATTCTTGTTTAAATATTATAGGTCTCGATAAAGTTAGAATCATGTTTCCTGATGGTAGAATAAAAAAGGATTAATTGTGCCTTGATATCCCTAGACTAGTAAAAAAAAAATTGTGTGAGCAAACTAATAGATGTGGGTGTGCAAGTAGTCTTGTATGATGCAAGATGCAAGATGGTTAGAAGTGTTATGGTGATTGTTAGAGGTGTCAGATTTGGCACATTGTATAAGTTTGATGCATATGTTAATGAGTGCAATAGTACTTACAACATGAAAAGAAAATCTATGGATACTTTGGAAGAGGTGAGGGTTTTACCTTTAGTAGATGGTCATGGGTTTTGGGTACCCAAGTGAGCTCTTTCTTCTAAATCAAAGTTACCTATAGAGAAGACTATGTTATTGGCACTAGAGACGTGGCCACATTGGAGAAAGGGGTCTAAGGACCTTGAAATATAAAAACCTTATTAAAGATTTGATAAATTATAATGGAGTCGATTTGAGAAATGTGAGATTACACATTGATTAAGATGAATGAAATAACACTTGAAATTATGTCCAAAAGATATAATCACAATGATTTTGCATCCAAAGTAAGAAATATAAACCCCTAGAAATAAATTGACTAAAGAAAAAGATTACAATCAACTTATGATAATATACTTAATATAACTCAAACTCTAAAATAATAAATTACTAATAAATAAAAGTGAATATTAGGGAAAAAAATACTAAATATTCACTTTTATAATCTGCATCCTAATTATCATTATAAAATGTATCCATTTTCTTTACATTATTTTTTATTCAGAATTAAATAATAAAAAGAAAAGTAACTTCCAAATCGCGAATCTTCGACCTTATCTTCTGAAAAGAGACCTAACTTTTCTTGACTTGTAGAGGAAAACAATTTTTCCCTTTCTTATTCAATGACAATGACTAAAGAGCCATTTTCTTAATCATAATCTAAATGTCTGGAATATGGCCTACATATTTTCCACGCTTAGTCTAAACACTAGAGAAAAGTAGGTGAAGAATTGATGGAAGTGGGACCCAGTCACCAACTAGCATTTTTCTTGACCTAGTCAAAATGCGTATGGATTTCCTTAGTATATAAAATATTCTTTCTAAAATAAGGAGCTCCCCATTTTTTAGCGCTTCTAAATCTCCTTAAAAATGGTGTAATGTAGATTATAGCATTTTATAAAATTTTCCACCTTTATCATAATTCTAGGTTTAAAGAGGATGTTAACATAAACATAAATATATGGGTCATTTTTTATTTTAGTTAATTTTATATAATAGATTATTGAGATGAAAATGTGATTTATAAGATATTTTATATTTGAAGTTTAGAGTGTATTTTAAAAGTACAATTTAATATAATTGTGCATTAATAAGTGATATATTTTTGTGTTAAATTTAGTTTATTTTTTATATATTCAATCGTATTTCAATCCATTCGACTTATTTTCACACATTTGTCTTATTATCAATCTAGACTTCGATACAATTTTTAAAAAAAAAATCTTGAGATCTACATTTCTCTATTCTAAGTCAACCTTGCAACACTCGATTTTGATTTCAAGAGGCTAAAAAAATTAAATGCTAAAATTCAAAATCCTAAGTTTGCATGCTTTCCTACTAGCTATTGGGGACGAACTTAATATATATCTATGTGAGTTATTAATGTGTCCTAATGTTTAAGGAGATTTCATGTATAATTAGTTGGTAATAAGGATAAGATCCAAGAATCATTATATATCAAGGAGAAATGATTCTAGGAACAATAGGATTTAGATTTTAAAAGGAATCCACTACAATACAATCATATATAAATCGTTTGCCTGTTTGTTTATTTTGTATTAAATATTCACTCTAAGTCATAAAGCTAGTCCTTCAAGGTGGTTGACTTAAGAGGACTTGACTGCAAGGATTTGATAAATTTTGCAAAGGCATTTTTAAACTTTTACCCTTTCATATACTCAAATACGAGAGTTCACAACTAGAACTAGTTGGTTTTTCTTTACCAAATTAAATGTACAGTCCTTGAGACCAACCATAAACCACTCAAGATTAATCCATGTGTAGTTTGTTTTTATTTTGAGACTATATATATATTGATGAATTGATTATGCATAGCTTTAGCATCTATATTCTATCATCAAATTAAGAGCCAAGTGAAGTTCTCCTACTCATCTAGTTTCCAATTATTTATTCCTCCATTAATTAAGGTTAAACAAAACTAAGACTAGAGGATACAATTTAAAAAACCCTAGTTTTAAAAAAAAGGACCATGAGAAAGCACTAAACAACGAAGGAATCCTACCATAAGAAATATTGTGAATAATGCCTAGAAGAGGATATACTTGCAACAATATTGATCTAGTGACCCACGAAGGGAGAATACACAAACACTAAAATTGAAGCATAGATGATATGAATCAAATCATAGTTGCTTCACCTATAAAACACATGGATACTTAACAAGATACACTAAAATATTTAATAGATACATTCATTTGTAAATGAGGGCAAAAGCACAAACCTGTGTCACACTTGGGGCTAATCAGCGATAGTTCGGTCAAACTTCATCTAACTAGATTGAGTTTAGCTAAACTAAGTCCGGTTAGACTATTTCCCTGCCATGTGTTGTGGACGTAGCGCCTAAATGGCATCAATAATTTGGCCGAACTTTTAGTGCCATAATCCGAGTTTTTTGTGAGCACCCGAACACAAAAGAGTCAAAATAATTGAAAATAGTTTGGCCAGACTGAGTTCGGTCAAACTCACCTATGTGGCAGGCGATGTGGTAGCCAAAACACCTATTTTGTTTGCATTTCTAAAACTTTTTACTTCTGCTCAATTTTCTTCAAGTAGAATATTTTTTTACAAAAATTAAAAAAAAACCTTTTGGAGAGCTTTAAGTCACGAATTTGGACATATAATTTTTTTAATATTTTGATTAATTTTAGTATTTTTTATTTTTTAAACATTGCAAGTAGATTTTTATGTTAAAAAAGAGACTGATTTGAAATTATAAAAAATATATTAAATGATTATAAAAATATATATATATATATATATATTTTTCACTAGATGAGAGAATCTTTTCCAAAAGGGTATAATTTTTTTGATAATGATAAATTTAATAGACAAAAGGTAACGCCGAATGAAAACTACCAAATTCAGCTATGTTAGACTTTAAAATATTATTACAATAAAATATACATCAATTTTTTTTTTTAAACAGTGCATATATATGTCCTCTAGTTGAAAAATTAAAATCATTAAAAAAAGGTTCATTTTCATTTTGTTTGGTGATGTCGACTAGAACTCCTAATTTTCAGCAATAAAAAATCTATCTTTGAATTTATAAAAATAATGTCATTTTTTTAAATAACAGACAAATCTCATTAATATTTCTATATTTTACATCATTTTGAAATTCAATTTAGAAATGTCTCTTTTATGTGGCCAAAGTTAAACAGTTTTAGTTATGTTGGCCACTTCCTTTATAAAAGTGTGATACAACATTGTGCTTTTACCCATGAGCATAAATATTAAAAATTTTATCATTCCTAAAAATATAAAAAAATGTATAAAAAGAACAATTCCAACCACTCCAGAATGAAAATTAGTTAATGGTCTAACTATGCATTTTCAAAATCTTATGATAAAATTTAGACTATAAGGGAATAATAGAATACAAAATAATCACTCAATCCAAAAAGCAACATGTATACAATGATTAAAAGATTGAAAGATTGTTGTAGTGATTATATATAAGTTATTTTTTTCTTTAAAGTTTCTAAAATAAACAACATCTACTTAGGATGGATGTTTTTTCTTCTCATTAGCCTTTGGAGGGGGCTTGTTAGATAGGCCTGTAGCCAAGGTGGAGATTCCTAGTTGGAATGGATTGCTTGCTAGTATGTTGCCCGCTAACACACCGTGAGCCTTCATCCTTGAAAAGGTATGCCAACGTGTCACGTAGTGGACTTTCCCTTTTTGCATTTGCGGGCAGAGAGTGCCATGTGTTAGGTCCACAGAGTTTTAGGACTGTGGAAGAAGGCCTATTTTAAAGCTCCATCAGCACACCAGGTGTCTTAGCTATGGGATCTCCTGAAATGAAAGCGAATGAACATACATTGCTGGTGGCGAATGCCATATCTTGTGCATATGTTGTTTGTTCCCACATGTTTATCGCCTGTTTTGATGCATTTGCCTCTAATTTCTACACATCTATAGTTTTTTTGCTGCATATATGACCTTTTTGTCTATGCAATTTTCTTTTGCTCCTATGCAATTGATCTATTTGTCTATACAATTTCTCTATTTGTTTGCACAATTATCCTTTGTTCTTACATATTTGTTTGCATAGAGTTACCAATAGGTTTTGAGCATTCAAATCCTGCAATTTTTTTTTCACTTCTTGAGTTTTTCAATGGCTAATAACATTCTTTCCATAGTCTTATCTTCACTTTCCAAACATCCATAGAGTCCTTAGCTTTCCTTCTTGGTTATCCTATCATATTACTTCCTTTTATTGAAACCAAATCTTGTGTATTAGCATTTTATCCAAATGAGAAGTGTCTTTATTCCTCTTGATCTTGTACCTCTTTTTGACATTGAACTAGTTGGTTTTTATTGCTTGGGATCTATCATCCTTGGGTAGGAGATCATTCTAGTCCTCTTGAGTAGGGATCGATTTGACTTGGAGTTCATCATATCCTTATTAATTCACTTCCTCTTTAGGCCGTTAATTTGTGGCTATCTATCATAGTCCAAGTTAGCCTTGTCATTACCTAGCTTTATCCTAAATGCATAGAGGGACTTTTGAATTCTTTTTGTCACAAACATACCTTTATCCACATTTATAAGAGATGTGGGCAAGAAGACCCAGATTTCAATAAACTCCTTGAGGCCTAGATTCTAATAAACTCCTTGAGGCCTAGTGTTGAGTTCAAATCCAAATCATTTTTTTGGCACTTGCCTAACAAGGTTCCAATAAACCTTCAAATTTTAATGTGTTACAAGTTAGGAATACCAACAATACAAGTGATACTAGTACTAGTGGATATGGATTTGGACATATTCTTATGCTTGAATCACCATCATCCCTTTTACAAACCACCGCCATGAGACCTATTCATGATCAACATCAACAACAACAACAAAATGTTACCTTCCAAAAGACCAATTAGGGAGCTCAAGGACATACCCAACAACATAACCAACAACAAGGTCTACGTCCTACCAATACTCACTATGTGGGAGGTCAAACCAATAATTTACAATATAATGTTGGTCAAAATTTTGGTCAAAATGTCGATCAAACCAGGGTTTGACTACCAACAAATCCCTCGTAACCAAACCTACAACTACAAAAATCACCACCAATAAAATTCAAATTACATTCCTCCTCCACTTCCACTAATTTTTTGATAACAAAACATGAGAATGACTCAAGGAAATTCTTTACAACCACCAAAAGCTTTGACACAACAAAATCAAGACCTCCAACAACAAATTGCCAACATACAATTGAGGGTTTCAAGTAAGAAATACACACTTGAGGACATATGTACTTATTCTTTTGATAGGAACACACCAATGCAACATTTTTCTCCCAACTTTAAGGTACCAAACTTTTACAAATATAAGGGGAAGGGTGATCCAAAAGACCACATCAAATAATTTTACATAACTTGTCTAAAGGTGATTCACAATGAGACTTATCTTATGCACCTCTTTCCATGTATCCTAGGGGGAAAAGCTATAGTATGGTTTTCATGATTACCCTCTAGAATCAAGATCTTTAATGAGATCATAGAGAAGTTTATAGCACATTTTTCTTACCACATTGAACATGAGATGTCTATGACCAACCTTTGTAACACCAATAAAAAGAATGGAGATTCCTTTTCATCTTTCTTATAAAGGTGGAGACAACTAGAAAGTAAATGTCCTTACCACATTCTTGAAAAATAAATTGTTGGAATTTTCATGCAAAACTTAGACCAGGAAATGGGCTTTCATAACCAGGTCCAATGTTCAACCACATTTGATCACATCATAGAAAAGGGTTAACCACTAAATAAAGACTCATAAAAAAGGACTTATTAAACCTTATAAGGACACTAAGGACAACACTACCCTCAATGAAAAACATCACCTTTGGTCCAAAAATAAGAGCACTAGATGAATGATGGGGTTGTAGATGCCAAAATTTTTAAAATAACACAACCTGCATTGAGTCTTCCAGGACCTAGTACCTCAAACAATCAAGTCAACACCCAAAGAATTACACCAACATCTATCAACATTCCTTGAAGGAAATACACAACTTTGGGAAAACTTGTTCAATTAGCCTTGAAAAATCTAGTGACATCCAATCTCATCACACTTTTGGAGGTTATAAAATATGAACCTAAGGTATAGCCCGCATGGTGGAAAGACTCAAACTATTATGGATACCATCAAAATAAATGACACAAGACAAACAATTTCCACAAACTTAAGAACATTATCCAAGACCTCATTGACTAAGGAGAAATTGTTATAGAAGGTTACACATTCAATAAAGAACATGTGGTATGTAATGATCCTCTACCAAACCATGAGAAAGGAAAAGACTCTAGTTCAGGGAAGTCTAACAACAACAATGAAAACCATGCAAATATCCCTTATGAATCTATTGTCAATCATATCACCAAAGTGGACAATCATGTTTCTTCCACAACCATAAGAAATAAAACTCTTGAATTCAATGTCACTACCCATTTAGGAAGAGTAACACTCCAAGGTAATACATCCAAGTCCACCTCCATGTCCAATTAATACAACCTCATTAACCAACTTGGAAAAAACCTACACAAATATCTATCCTCAAGATTTTACTCATCTCACCTTCTCATAAGGTTATCTTAGACAAATTTCTCAAAGAAGCCTCTATACCCACTAACTTGAATATAGACATATTTCAAGCCATGGTGGGTTGCCTTAAACCTCACCTCAATCCCTTGCATTCACTTAATAAATATCATCTGTACAATGGCTTGTTATTGTTTTACCATTTTGTATCACCCCTCCACCTTTCCATGACAAAATTTTCCACTCTTCCTTCACCCATAATAAAGATGTCGCATCCCTAATTGGGATTATTTATCCTCAACTTAGTGTTCGAATTGGATCCTTGGTACTGCATGTTAAGAGGAACTTATTCTTCCACCATCTCACACATTCACAATCCATAACAAAATTGGCACCACCTATATGTAATAAAATTTCACCCATCACTCTCACCCTTCATAATAAAACATCCACTTCTTGGATTAGGACATTTTCCTCCAACAAACATAGCACTAGGAATTAACCAAATAATTATTTTGTTGGATCAAGATTTAGCATACCCGTGACCTGGCGAATTTTCAGACATTATCAAGCTTCATGAGGATATATATTTTCTCCACTAGAATAGTTCACTTTGACAAGAAGAGCACATCTTTGGCATGAAGATCCAATGGTTGTTGTTACGTTTGGTCAATTCTTTTTCTTTATGTGATTTGATTTTAAAATGATATTTTTATTATGCTACTCAAGGATTTCCTAGACTAGTGAAGCTATGATGAGGCATGGTCGTGTGCTTTCTATGCTTATATATATTGTTCTTTAATAATGCTATGAGTTCTCCAAAGATGTGATTTTCTATGATCATCAAAGACCTATGAATCTAGTATGAACGAGAATACTTTTTATTGCTTTAAAGTGTCCTCTATCTTTGCAAATGGTATGTGAGTCGTCTAGGTCTAACTCACATCTAGATGATTGCATCCACTTGCCATAATTTGTTATCCACAACTAGATCCACATCTATGTATGAGAAGTAAATGGAATGGTCTAGATGTAAGTTAGAACTAGATGAATCACATATAGATAGAGGATCTTTTTATACTATTATGATGATATCTTATTATGACAAGATTATTATGGAGCACCCTCATCCTTTTTGTCTATCCACATCTATTCATTCCTCCATATCCATAACTTCTTCTATGGCCATCAATTATCCATCACCTATTTCTTTTATCATCTCTAAGTAGTCCTACATTGAATGACTAAGTACAATGGCACATCAAAAACATAGGTCCTAGGTTCATCCCATCCATTGCATCTTCATTATGTACAAAACCAAATGTTGGCCCATAACATCGTATAGATAATTATATAGAATCACATCCTACATCAACATAGGTCATTCCATCATAATAAATCATATTCATCATATAACATAGAGTCAATCATAATAAAACCATATATCCACCTATAAATTCATACAATACATCCAAATAGATCAACATAAAGCTTAATCAATCCATATAGCATCCATTTATGATAAGCATCACATATATTAATCATAACATAATGCATCCATAACAACCACAATAGGAACATGCACATCATATAGACCACCACCAATATCATCTCATATATATCCAAAAAATAATCAGTATAAAAGTACAATGATGGACCAATACAAAATGCCTACCAAGAGCCTCCAAAATCACCATATCTCATGTGTCCATATAAAAAATGGTACAATGAGGATCTAAAAGAGCTATTATGTGCTACCACCCATAGACTTAGCTAGTCTCGCCTACTACTAATCTCTCGAAGGTCCAACCCCTCCTAGTCCTCTTGACCCCGATGGTAATCATGATGGTGATGGCCCCATAACTCCTATGCTCTTTGTCTAAGCCCTCCAAGAGCACTACCCATATGAGCTCTAATTGAAACTCCCTTCTCTCTAACCTAGTGGTAGTTCTCACTCATAGAGCATCCTCTAGAACTGAATAGCCTAACTAGTGTGCACGATCTCCCATGTCAATTCACATGCCAATCCTTATGCTACCTTATCCACCTTCTCAATAGTCATCTATGATCTCCCATATCAAGCAATAGATGTGTCCCTATGTAAAATGAGAGTAGAAACTTGTGTATCTTGGGTAGCTACATATCTTTGAAGCATTACTATATGTACATCCCTAGTAGCAACCTATCCCTATAACAGTGCAACTTTCGGCTCAAGTGTTGTAATTTGTGCATCTTTGTCATCCTAGATATAGGGGTGTTTTAGTTGATTGTGTTGGCATATGGACACTCCAATGAGACATAGTGTGTGATTCAAGGTTTTATCATTGATGGCAACCTTACAATCCTATGGCACCGACAAGACATTATACCGGCAAAAGCATTACACAGGCAACCTTACAATCCTATGGCACCAGCAAGACATTATACCGGCAAAAGCATTACACAGGCAACCTTGCAATCCTATGGCACCGGCATTACATTATACCGGCAAAGCATTACTCAAACAAGACATTGCACAGGCATCAGCAAGATCACTCTACACCGGCACCGGCACAGAAAAGAACATTTTACCGGCACAGAGGCCTACAGGATTTTTGATATATAATATTTTGTTTATTATTGTAAGACGACTTGGCAAATTGTAAAATGACTCTTGTATATAAAAGAGATCATTGTAGACATTTGTAATATATGGATAGGAAGCAAAAATAAATTATAAGGTAGACCTAATGTGCGAATTGTAGGTCAAGGGTATATGTAAAGAACAGAGCAAGAACCGGTACTGAATCTAGCATTGAAGATGCTATTGTAAAGCAATACAGAATATTGGATTTGTGTAAATCCTCATTGTAAGTCAATGTGACTTCTTATTGAGCAGTGTGCTCTAGGTAGTTGGCCTTCCTGCATGTGCAAGCCCCCTATTGTAAGTAATATTCTCTTATTGGCCAGTAAGTGAATATTGTGGGTCACAAATCCCATCGAGGTTTTTCCCACACCGGGTTTCCTCGTTAAACATCTTGTGTTATGGTGTTCTTTTCATGTGGATGTTTTTGATTCTGTTATTTGCATTAATTCTTGCATACCGGTATACTGTTACTTTATGTTCTGCATATTCAGTTTCAAGAAAATCTCATTATCAGACATATACTGATTCACCCCCCCCCAGTATCTGTGGGAACTATAACAATTGGTATTAGAGCTTGGTCCTCTATTTTCAGAAGCCTAACAGCTTGAGGAAGATCTTGACACTGGTAAAGATGGAAAATCTGATGAAGCAACTTGAAGGAGCTCTTACTGACTATGATGCAGAGAAGTTGAAAAATATCAAATTAGAAGATGATTTAAAAGCAGCTCAGGACATTATTCAGGGACTTCAAGAAAATCTTACTATTACAAGAAATAGGAGAAGAGAACTTTGTGAAAAATTGCAAAATGAGAATGATGAAAAGGAATCACTAAATGATATGATAAGCAAATTGAAACAAGAGATCATGACAACAAAAAATGAAATGCAGGATATGACTATGAGATTTTGCGAAGAAATTGAGTACAGAAAGAAGAATGAAGAAGAATTGACCAGAAGACTAAGTGATGCAGCAAATGAGAACACAAGACTTAGCTATGAAAATGACATGTTCAAAACAGATCTGATGCATACTCAGAATGACTCGAATGAACTAATGAGACAAAAAGAAATCTTGGAAAGGGAATTGGAAACTGCAAATCAACACAAAGAAAAATTCAAGAAAAGCTTAGAAGAACTTGGTACCTTATTGAAAAATCAAAAACCCAAAGGTGACACTTCTGGAATTGGATTTGAAGTTGGAGAAAGCTCCGGTACTGCAAATACCCAGGATCGCAGCAAACTGGTAAGACCTTCTAATACTTACAAATTCAATGGAAAATGCTTTAACTGTAATAAATATGGTCATAGGGAAAATGAATGTAGATCTAGGAATTATCAGAACATCAATCCTCCCACTGATCAATGCACCAAATGCAACAAAATTGGTCATAACTCTGAAAATTGTAGAATGAATGTAAGATGTTATGTTTCTGGAAGATTTGGTCATTTATCAAATAAATGTAGAACACAAACTGACATAGGTTATGGGAAAGCTATTCAGAAAAATAATGTAACTTGTTATGCATGTAACAAGATTGGTCATATTGCTAAATTTTGTAGAAGTAAAGGTACATCGGTAGACAACAAAAGTACTAGTTTGAAAGGTAAAGAAAAGGTTGAAGAGGTTAAGCAAGAATTTTCAAAGCAATGGATTATAAAAGTTGATTCAAATATTAAGGATACTCCTCCACTGGTAGAACCATCAAATACTTCACCAGCAGGATAGAGCAATGCTCCACTGGCAGGATGTTCTTCATCAAATTGAAGAAAATTATCTTGAGGGTTTGGCAATCTAATGACACGTGCTATTATTCCTTCAGTTAGAGAAAAGAAGTTAAAAATCATTCATTACCGGCAAATAAAGTTAAGCTAATAAATTACCAGCAAGCAATTAATGTGGTAGGTAGCAGAAAAGACTTTATAAAATAAGGTTTTTGGCTCCATTTCATTTCACCATGAATTCAAACTTTCAGAGAGCGTGAAGATTTCCGAGCTAAGGCATTTCAAACAAAGAGGCAAAGCACTTCAGCAATCAATCCATCCAAAGGCAAAAAAAGGTATTTATCATCATGGCATCCTCCTTTGCACTTGAATTCATAGCAAACCCTATAGTTGTCGAGGTTATAAAATGACCTAGGCCCATGTTTTAGCTAGTTCCCGAGGTAGCTAAGAAAGATGACAACACAGGTGCTTTTTCAAAAATTCCAAAAGGTGTTGTTTATGCAGAAGACCCTAGAATGTATATTCATTGCAACATAGAGGAATTAGGTGATGAAGAAATCAAAAACATGTATAAGTCTGTTATATGTGACAACTCTGGGAATGTGAAACCTGAACATAAAATTGTTGAAACCCTAGGATTCACTGAAATCCTCTGCATTCCTGAATTTCCCAAGGAAGTGGTTAGGATAGTTTTGAGCAGGGTACATGGTTCATTCTTTTGGCTTGACTCAGTGCATAAAATTACAAAGATAGCTGTGAAAGCAGTAACAAGGTTACCTTCCACCAGTAACAGACCTGACAAAACCAAGGTCTCCAATGACTTAGTAACAAACTTAACTGATGCAACATCCGACAAGAGATCATTGAGGGTTAATGATGTGACTGATACAAATGTTAGATTTGTTAGCATGATTCTAGGTTACAAGGCAACTCATGCTAATAGGCTTAACTCAGTTTCCAGTTTATGGATAAAGAGTGCTTATGACATGGTTAAGGACAATATAAAAATTGATATCTGTGAATGGTTAAAGGATGAGTTAGTTGACAATTTAGCAAAAATCAAGAAGGATAAGAAAGGAACCTTTCATTTTTTGTTGTCATGATCTCTTGTTTCAATTTGCTTCTCATATCATTTAGTGATTCCTTTTCATCATTCTCAATTTGCAATTTTTCACAAAGTTCTCTTCTCTTATTTCTTGTAACAGTAAGATTTTCTTGAAGTCCCTGAATAATGTCTTGAGCTACTTTTAAATCATCTTCTAATTTGATATTTTTCAACTTCTTTGCATCAGAGTCAGTAAGAGCTCCTTCAAGCTGCTTCATTAGATTTTCCATCTTTACCGGTGTCAAGATCTTCCTCAAGCTATTAGGCTTCTGAAAATAGAGGACCAAGCTCTGATACCAATTGTTAGAGTTCCCACAGATACTGAGAGGGGGGGGTGAATCAGTATTTGTGGGAACTCTAACAGATTGACATTTGTGTAAGGTTTTAGTTGGTTACCCAATTGCAAATATATCAAAATGGCTAAATATGGGGGTGTTTTATCCTAAGGTTTAATCAAGACATAATGCTCAATGAGAACCTATAATGTAGGCTCTAAGCTCTTCCTCCTTGTCCCACAAATTTTTTAAGGAACATGCCAAAATTCAATACTTGATAGAAAATTGGAACATAAGGTTCTAAGTACTCATTTACTTCAACCTCTTGTCATTCTTCTTTAGGTTCCAACTAAAATCAAGAATTTATGGGTTTTATTTCTTTCCACCTCCCAAGTCCAACTTCTTAAGGCTCTAAGTAGAACCTAGGACCTAATAGAAACCTAGAACCTAAGTTCCAGGTTTCTATTCTTTTTGGAAAGATCACCCTCATTTCATCTTTTAATTCTTCCTTTTGCTTGGACCATGGGTCTAGGTTGGAACAATGGAACACAAACTTTCATTCCAAGTTCTCAATGTTGGTATGTGGCGACTGATCATGCTAGTGTGCTTAAATATTGGTGAATTTTTTAGCCATGTTTTCTCCCCAAATCAATTAACGGGGGCATGCAGAGGGGGCAAAAATTTACCATAATTTAAGAAAGGAGTTGGCTATTATTTTGGCATGTAATCTAACCTTTGTAAACCACCAGAAAGGGATGATAAAATAAGTGCCTATGTAAAGTGAAATTATCATATTGTAATTTTCTCTTCATTGGATTATAGAAAAGAAATGGACATATGTTTCTTTATGGATGTAGCCCACATTGGGTGAATTACGTTAAATCTAGAGTGTTATTGTGATTTGTTATTTTTGCATTTTTTATTCTATATTATATTTAATATTGTTTATTTCTCTTGTCTGCCTAAACCCTAACACTTGGTTACATCTAGATCTCAACATGTCTTTTGTTTTCCTTTGTTTTGCTCTTCAGTTTTCCCTACAAGGTTTTATATTCAAGTTAGTAGATATAGGATCAGACTATCTATAGCCAGATAGAAACTTTATATAGGTTGAAAACAAATTTATCCTTTTTTGGAGGTTTGACCTCAAGTACAAGGTCCCACACCTTGAGATAATTCTAAGAATTTATTGAAATACTAAACAAGCTTTAGCATGGGTGTGATTTCAAGTGATAATGTTTTTTGACACACCTAGTGGGATGACTTTGATAAGCTTCTTGGAATATTATTTTTGGTCTTAGTAGCTACAACAATTAGAGGGAATTATTTAAGGACCTAGAAACTCTACAATCACATTTGGTGATTCTAAATTAGTATGCATTGAGTTCTCTAGTTTAGAGAAAATGATTTCTCTATTTTAAAAGCAGGATTGAATAAATCCATATCTCCTTTGAATCTTGTAGGCATGTCAAAATGTCATGCAAATACATTGTCTTTTTATCAATTTTATGAATGTGCACTTTTTATGCCTCTCCATACTCTATATCAAATTAGAAATATTCTTAGTTTACTATATAAACGATATATGTGTGTGTATATATATATTCATATATGTGTATGTATATGTATATGTATATGTATATATGTATGTATATATGTATATGTATATGCATATGTATCTATGTATGTATATATATATGTATATGTATATTTATAGGTATATGTCTATGTATACATGTATGTGTGTGTGTTTTATGTGTATATATACATATGTTTATGTATGTGTAAGTATATGTGTGTATAGGTGTGTAGTAAAATTTTCTACGAGAATATTTAGTTGTGATGACAAGGATCAAATTTGCCTCAACTTATAGTTGTAGAAGCTTGGACAAGCATGGATCATTTATGTGGATTTTACAAAGGGCAAATTTGGGCAAACTATTGCTCCTTAAATGCATTTAACCTAAAGCGATTCATTGAAAATGAATAAAAAATCTCTTTTTATATATGAACATACATTTTTAACACATTAAACATAAAAAGCTTTGAATTCAAAATAAAATGTTCTTTAAATTTTCTACTAGGAAATCTAGTTTAGATGGGAATGGTGAAACATGCCTCAACTTGATGTGTGTAGAAGCTTGGACAAGCATGAATCATGTATGTGGAAGTTCAAAAGAGAAAATTTGAGCAAATTAGGGTTGTCAAAACACATTTAAACAAGAAAGATTAATTGAAAATGACTAGAAAATCTTTTTGTTTTATTTTTTAATCGAAACATATTTAGCCTAAAGTAGTTTGGCTAAATATGTTTCTAGGCTAAATATGTTTCACCGAAACCTATTTATGTCACATAAGCACCACACAAGGTCCCGCAAATCTTTTTATTGATTGAAATATATTCAGCCTAAAATGTTTTAGCCAAATAAGTATAAGCCAAACCCATGTACATCATATAAATACCACACAAAATACCATAATTTTCAAGTTAATTTCTTTTGATTGAAAGTATATTTGATCAAAACTATTTTGATTGAAACCATAGAATAGAAGAACGGATATGATCTACTGTGTATATATTAATTGACTAAAAACAATAAACTATTTGTATCTGACTACCTACCATTGAATAACACCCCAAAAAAACATATAAAATTATTTATACATAACTATCTACCATTCAACAATGCCAATAACAGGTTTATATAGATTTTTGAAATACTTTACAGAAAACAGTGGCACAAGGACAGTGCAAAATCTTAGAAATTCAAGTCTGCAAGGCGTTTGTAGCGGCGCCGAGCATGAATCTGCAGTTTGGTCCTTTCCTTCATCTGACACTGCTTTCTTCCATTAAAAGAAACAAACAGATCTGATTTCTCTTTGCATTTTCCTCCTCTTACCTCAACCCTTGTTAATGCTTTCATCTGTTTACACTCTGAAATACTTTGCAGTTTGTCTGAGATAAATTCATTCAACCCACTCTTATAAACTTGCGTTTTCACCATTTCTGTGACTCCCGAGCTGCACCATTCGCATGAAAAACGCTCCAAATCTATATTTGGATACGATCTACTACAATACCTGCAATACCAACATTGCCAAAATGGGTTTTAATCATTTAAAAACACAAATCTCAGTATTCAGTAATGGACTGAAACTGAAGTATAATCAGAGATAAAAATGACTGAAATCTGGATAAAATTGATTGAATGAATTCTTCAGGGTAGACAGAAGTTAGAGAATGATAATTACGTGTGCTGATATCTGGATAAACAGGAAGCGCATTTGAAGAGCTGCTCCTTCAAACCCACATCACCACAGAGGCTGCACTCAATCTCCGATTCAGTGCTGTTCACAGTCATTTCACTGGATTTTAGCACCAGAGTTTCCATGCATTACAATCCTTGTTCGACTACTTTTAACAGAGTGGAGTATGGTAAATATAATAACAATGTAAGATTTAATTATGCAAGCAAGTTTCCTTGGGCGTTGTTTTGGGCAAAATAAGCTGTACGCGCAGATCTGTGAAGTCGGCGTTTATAACGTGTTTAATGAGTTTGTCAGTGGAATCGATTCGTTTTGTCGCTTGTGTTTCCCATGAGCTCCTTTGCCGCAAGTAAAGTTGTTTCCCATGTTGTCCTTTCGCTTGATCATCGGTTATATTTTAAGCACATTTTTCGTTTTTAAGAATAGTTCGATTCCCACGTGCACAACCATGGTCCCTGTGGTTTGAAAGGGGAAAACAAGGAAACTGCACGTGGTGGGGTATAGAATTCATTTTCTACTTAGGGTAACCCTCAAATCGACAAGATAGTCAAATGGTTTTTTTAATTGGAAATGGTTATCTATTCTCTAGGATGCATTAATATATAAGTTATAATGTATGAAGGTAATATATACATTAGTGCATTCTAGGGGCTCAATATAGTCATTGTCTTTTTTGTTCTGTTGTAGTGGAAAAGTTTTAATGAACCTATAGGAATAAAGTTTTGTTGAGTGCACAACTTTGAAATCACAAGGAATGACATGGGGAGCGTTCCCCAGACGATTTTGGCTAAATGACCTCAATCCTTGGCTCTTAGCAGAAGAGGTTCAACCTCAGACTCATGCTCCCACATCAGATAGCTAAAACGACATTGTGAATGAAAAGACCTCCATAAAAGTAAATAAATAAATAAAAGTTTGAGTTTAAGATTGAAAGAGTGAAAGCCATTTAATAAAAAATTGAAATTTTTTTATATATCTGATGGTCTAACTAAGCTATAAATCGCTAATGAATTTAACAAATTTTATCTTCTAACTTATTTTTCAAATGATTAGCCATAGATAGCCCTTACTTAAATTAAACCAAACATGGTTGGTACATTTTTTTTTTCATTATATCTATTCCCAAGATGAATTATATTTATTTAAAATATTCTCTTTGAAACAAGGAGCTTCTAAAACTCTAAGGAGGAACTTTGCCTTGAAATAACTTTTAAAATGGTTTGATGTACTTTCTAGCATTTGTTATTTTTATATGTTGTTATAACTGTAATTTTTGTTTATTTGAATAGAATGGCTTTATACAGTTGCATATTAATAACTTATTAATAATTGATATAAAATTTGTGTTAAGTTTCACTTATTTGGTTTAATTTTCATTTATTCTTATTCATTTTCATCTTCATATTTCTTAAAAAATTCACATTTCATTTATGTTTATTTCAATATATATTTTTTATTAGATATTTTTCTATGTACTTGTTTCTAATTCTAAGGTTTACATTTTTTGGCTTTAAGTCAATCCCATGATGCTTGGATTTGATCCAAAGGGGCTTGAGATTGACCCTAGAGTTAACATACTCATATTCAAACTCCTAAGTTCCCATCATTTTGTTCTCGCCATTGGGAGCTAAATCAATATGTTTTTGTGTGACTTAATGATACATTGTTGTATTTGAATAATTTAATGTGCAAATAATGCATAACAAAGAATATCCAATAATGGTCCAATTATGAAGGACCAATTGTTCCAAGAACATTTAGATTTGGATCTTAAAAGGAATCCATTGCATTAGAACCCACATTTAGGTCATCTACACAATTGTGTATGATGTCTTCAAATCGTTTGAACCTAATATTGTAAAGCTAGCCCATCAAATGTTGGCCTAGATAAGCATGACCCTAATATTTAAATAATAGAAGTTATAACTTGAATTATTTTGTGCAAGCATGTTGTCTAATAAATTAGATTTTGACAACTAAAAAATAATCCATAAGGGATTTAACATCTATTTTGATTTTGAGTCAATGAGCATATTAAGAATATCATTTTCTATACATAGGTGAATTAGTTATGAACATCTTCATCTTTCACGTTATTTCATCAAATTGAGAGCTAAGTACATTTATCATAAACTCATTTAATTTGAGATCATTTATTGCAATTATAAAATTTTATCCCTTCAACTTCATTAATTAAATATAGGTTAATATGTACTTGATTATATTCATTTATTTAATTAGCTTAGATTAATGTAAAAAATATTTTATTCCCTTATTTTTTGTGAACAATTAATAAGCTTCTCGAGTTGCGCTCTATAATTTATCATGATTTTCAATTAATGGTTTTAGATCTATATATTATAATTACTTTATCATTTTTTAGGTTTGATTTGGATTGTGTTCCTATTTATTGGTATTGCATTTCCATTTCTTTCCTTTTTAGGATTTTTTTCATTGTGTGACCTTGCATCTTCCCCCTTAATCACCCTTGGATTTCTCTTAGGATTTCATTTTCAAATTTCTATCTCTAGTAATTACTACTTTGTTTATGCGAAAAGCTACTCAGTACCCTAATCATCCTTTACGTAAGGAGTGCATATTTTAACCCTACCAATTCTACTCAATATGATGATAATTATGTCCTTTTGGATGCTCATATTGAGAACTATTTGGATGACCAACAAGATTATGATCAACATTCACATTTAGTTAAGTAATATTTTTCATTTATTACATGATTTTTTGATACATTTACTCAATCCAAATCTACACAATTGGCTCTTCTTTTAATAATACATTAATAGTATTTTCATTTGGCACAAATATCCTTCATGATATTTGTTATTATTGGCCTCTTTTAATTCTACATATCATCTCATCTCTCCTCTTCTTTCTATCTCAAATCTATCACTATATCTTACATACCCACTACCACCTATGTTGTTACACCTAGTGTGGTTCTTACCTCTACCATTCCCACTTCCACTACCCCTGTTCCCTATATGGTTGTACCCTCTTCGACATTCTGCATTAGCTTTATTCCTCAATATGGCCTATCACCTAATTATACTCCTTCTACCATGAATACATCTAAACTTTTCATCCCTCTAATGTTTAATGTACACCCCATATTTTCATACACATATGTAAGTTAGTTATATACCCATAACTCATGTGTGTCATACCATCCCTTTTTACCGACCTATAGCTTACATAATTCATCCATATTATGCATGACCAATCACTTCTATATTTTTATGTCCTTATCACTTACCTCACACCTTCACTTCTCTCCTTCCATTAGCTCACATGTTCCTAACCCTACTCTTATGTTTACTTCAATCTTAGATACACTACTAAAAGAATGACTATTTTTTTTCAGAAACAAATTAATGATAATGGTAAATATTATACCACATACAATTATCCATGTCACACACTATTAACCTTTTAAGTTATCATATACTCATTATATGTAGGATTTATGTCACCTAAACTTGTGTGACATGATGTAAACTAAGATCAAACTATACATTTACAAGATTTCGTATTTGCATGTGTAGATTTCACATATGATAATAGGACCATAGATATTTTTTTAATATTCTATACCATTAATAAAAAGACAAGGAATCCTTGAGTTGGTGACAAAACAATCTTTCTATGCATTATTTCTATATGTAGTCTTGTACTTGGAGCCATATTTCTATAGCTAAACATTTAGACATAATGATCTCAACCTAAATGAATATGTGGAATAGATAAGAGTATCTATCTCTAGATCTAGAGATAAGAAGGAACACAATGAATTTTAATTCCCTATGAGAAAGGATTACCATATAATTACAATACAAGATATAACACCCTAACCATAAATGAAGCACTAAGAAGGATTGTGTAAGTGTGTTGAAGGTAATATACCATTTTTTAACAATAAGTATAGCCTCATATCAAAACCATGGACATTTTCTAGAGTATTATCCCTATTTTTAGTTGAAAAATAAATAAAAATATCCTGAGATGATAAAGGGAGATTTTATATCAAGATCTTAAGAAAAGGATTCTATGTAAGGGAGATGCATGCATGTAAAATGGGAAAGCATTGCCAACAACTAGTAACCATACATTTAAAACCATGTTTTTATATTTTTCCTCTTTGATTAATAACTCCTTACCAAGAATCAACAAAGGTGGGTCTTGATATAATATAATAAGTAATTTTGTTTCATGGGATGAACCATAATTAGGTGACCATAGGTATTGTATAGGGTGGAAATAAGGATTCACTATTTCAATTATGTAAACATGGAATTACCTTATTTCCAACCAAGATACATTAAAGGGGAGAATAAGATTAATAGGTTCAACCTCAAATATATGAATGAAAGGGCTAAACATAGATTGAATTTCACTCTCCCCTTTGTTTGAGTTGAAATTGAACAATTGAATGTGGGAACTAGGGTTGATGATGCAAAATTGATAATGATAAGTATATACATACAACTTCACAACATATATGTAGGTCATGAAGCATGATCTGGAAATGGAAGGTGAGAGGAACCTATGGTTGAAATTTGGACTAAAAAATCTAGGGCAGTTTTGCTAGGCATCCTTGTTTAAAACTATCAAATGTAGACAAATGGAATTTTTTCAAAATCAGGATGCCTCTCTAAGTATCTCCCTAAAAGTTTGTCAAAACATTATTAGGCACTAAGGCTAGGTGACCTTGACCCAGTGCTTTAACTTCTACAAAATCTAGGTCTATGAACCTAGATCTAGAACTCTTATTAGATCTATAATGTTTGTCTCCTAATCCCGTCACTTGTGCACACAAGAGGAAAAATATTGTCAAGTTGATAGTGGTTTTCCTAGGTTAAACCTTGGGTTGAAATTAACCCTTGAATGAAATAGAAAGCTCTAAAGTAAAATGTTGAATGTTATATGTTGAGCTTGTTGAAGTTGATAATGGCGATGATGCAATGCTCTTTGAATGTTATCCCAAGTGTTGTGAAATAGTTAACATGACATGACAAGACCTAAAAGAATCAGTCACGAAAATATGCTTTCATGAATATTGTTGCAACTTGTTGCTCCATAATGGTTAGATCTTGAAGGATATTGTGGGCTAAAATGTTGCTTGACGGATGCTTAAGATGTGTGTGGATACTTGTGCATGTGGGTTGATGAATTATGAAAAATGAATTGAAAGGATTCTCTTATATAGGGTTCTCAAGGCATTTTTTAAATTAGGCTGACCTCCATTAGTTATATTAAAGTATCTAGATCAAGGTCCAGCTAGTAGGAACCAAGCATCGACATTTAAAAATGGGCCCTTTTTGGAGGGGCAGGGATGCCCAACACCCTAGACCTCCCAAAAAAGGATGAATCAATGATGTCTTTGGTGCACTCATGCTTAGGACAAAGACCTAGATCACCATATGATCATATGGAAAAAAATTGGTACTACAATGCCTAGAAATATGCTTGGATAAGAGATAGGAGAAAACACACTAAGGCAAGCGAACAAAAAAGTAAAATTGTAAAGGGTTACAATTTACAAAACTATAGGTACACTAACTATAGAATTCATAGAGGGAGGGGCGAGCGGGAAATGTAGGGGAGTGGATAATTCAAATGAAGAAGCCTCTGGAGGAGACAATGATGATGTTAGACAATTCAGATAACTAAAAGACAACTAAGAGGGGGATGAATCAATTGTCATAGATTACCAGAAGCATCAACAGTTTAAACTTTAATACCAGAACCCAAAACAATAATATTGGAATAGCAGTTAATCCAATTAAGCATAAACAATAATCACAGAATAAAAGCCATCCACACAACACTAAGATTTGTACGTGGAAAACCCGGTAAAGGGAAAAACTATGGTGGGAAGCCTACCCACAATCAAATAATATTTTTGTAGTAAGTATGTAAATTACAATGAAGGGGCCTGCACTTGCATGAAGGCCAACAACCTAGAGCACACTGCTCATCACAAAAGGAGCCTCACTGACTACATACAAGTCTAGACTACAATCTGGAGAAGTGTTGAACTACAAAAGATAGCATCTCCTATGCCAGAGTACAATTCCGGTTAAGCTCAATACTGGAGGACTAAATCCTCTTACGCAAACCCAATTCGATCTCCAATGATTGACCAACTCCTCTTCATGAATGATATTGCATTATTTGCACATTACATTCCTTGACCATGACCTCTTACAATAACCATGATGGTCTACAATGAGATCTTACATCTTATTTACACAAACCCTCGACCATAAACAATCAGGTCGGCCACCAGAAAATAAACTAATTACATAATTACAAACCATGTCGGCCTTAGACCAAAACAAATAATATCCATACATAAGACATCTAGAAAATACAACAATAGGTCCTATCCACATGTTTCATTAACGTCGATCCATAACCTAGATCAATCGGGACCAAGTATAGGTCCACATGCTTCAACAATGATTTCCAAATGCCAAGTCTCGAACAAGATTACCAAAAGCATCCTGAAACACCATCAGAAGTTGCACCATAACCAATTATGCAATGCATCAAAGATCTCCACCAAAAGCTCTGTCGGTGAAACCCTCGGCGGAACCAGAAACCAATCTTCATAGCAAGAAGGATAGCATCCAATCACTAGACTGAAACCAACTGACCAAATATAAGTATGAGTATCATGAACAAGCCAATTCCATCAACAGATTCTATCGGTGTCTACCGAATCATGTCGGATTCAAGTTAACCAAAAACTACTCAACCTACTGGAACCAGAAGGGTGCCGGTAAAGCATCCAAATAGCTAGTGTTGACATCAATGACAAAACATCAATGCAACACATAATTAATTCCACCAAATGGCCAACAAATGATTCAGATGATGAGCTTGACTTTGATCTGGCCTCCACTCCCTTTGATGTGTTATTTTGTTGCCCACATTGTTGCAGTCTCCTTCCATTGGAGAAGGGGGTCTTCTCGGGTTGTTGCATTGGGGTCAGCATGGATAGGGTTTGACCTGAGAGTGGTGGGGTGGGGTTTGGGATTTTTTTTGTTGCTTCGAGCTTCAGTTTGGGCCCCTATCTTCTAGAGATGATTCACTGTTTCTTGAGGTTTTGGGGTTTGTTTCTATCTATGGAGAAGATTGCCTTGGTCTGGGCTCCTAGCCATCCTTTGGTATAGATCTTGTTTCTTTGTGTGGTGGTGATAGGGTTGGTTGGAGATGTTGTATTTTGTACTGCAGGGACTTTTGTTGCTCTCTATTTTTCTTCAGAAGCCTCTAGTTGCTGCAAAATGCCCCTTTTGAGAGGTTGGTTGAGTGGTTTGCCCCCCTGTGGGTGTTTGAAGCTCTCTATCTATGGGTTGTATTGTATTTTACTATATTTTCCCTTTAGATGGCTTCCCTTTTATTTTTTGGCTTCTTCCTCACATGGGGGATTCACCAGCTAGGCAATATTATATCACGTGGGTTCATATTGGGGGGTTTAATATCCCAATAATAAGGGTACAATATATTGCTTATCAATAAAAATAGGGGTCTTTTAATTCAGGCTATGAAAAAATGCAATATTTGGTGAAAATAGGGGGCTTTTAATTTAGCTTGTGTATTACGAGGGGATGACAAAAAAGGAGTTTAGGGTAATATTTATTTGAAAATTAGAGGATTTTTTAGTATTCCATGATTGTACATGCTATAACCTAGGTTCACTAAGTGAATCCCCCTTGCTTTCTCAACATCTTTGGTTCTCCCTAGCTTTTCCTATAGAGGTGGCTCTATCTTCTTTAGAGGTGAAGATGGATGGTGTTGGAGATTGTTAATCCTATGAAGATTCGGTTAATACAAAGGGGGGGGGTGAATCAGTATTAAGACAAATTTAAACTTTAAATCAAAACCAAACTTATATTAGATCTAAAACCATTTAACAAATATCTCAACTTCTTTAATCAGATCTAACAACCTCTTGATCATATTTGCTTAATACATTTATCAAATTATTTATCACAACTATCAATAATTTCACCACTTAAGAAATCATATCAATTTGATCATATACTGTCTCTAACAACTTCTTATCTGTACTAGTAGCCTCTGATAAAACAACATAACTAGTGTCTCATAAATAATGCATGAAATGAAACATAAATAAGAACATCACATGAAAAACATTCCACACATGAACACCATAAGTTTTTGATGTGGAAACCCAAATGAGAAAAACCATGGTGGGACTTGGTACCCACAAGTATTTGTACTCTTTTGAAGTATGCCATGTTAGGAGCTTAGACCTGTTAGGAGCTTACAATATGCCTTGTTAGGAGTAGACCCTGTTAGGAGTCACCCAGTTAAGGGATTTTCCTAGCAACCTGATTAGGAGCTTGATGACATGTTAGGATCAACCTTGTCAGAGGATTTAACACTCTTTTGAGAGTTGTCCTATTAGGGGACTTAAATGTTTAAGGCCTATTAGGACCTACCTAGTTAAGGGTTTTAACCTGTTGCAACTGTTAGGCAACAACAACAAGAAAATGATCTATTACATGCATTTCTCTTCTTGCTAAATCAGATCCAGTTATTCTCAAAACTCCGCAACTCTTATGAAGATCTCACACTTCACTAGGACGGCTCAACATATTCTCTAAGACCACCAACACAATTAACATCAATTGTGTCAACATAAATAGCCATCTCAACTAGGTCAGCCACTAAAACCTAAATTACATCATGAATTACAATGTAAATCATAAGATATCATCTTAGATCAACCGTACAGATCATTACATCAAATTGCAATGTGATATCAACTGTCGGTTGATTGTAACATCACAAAAATTCAATCTGTACCAAAGTCAAACCTTAAAACACTCTACTAAGCATTTTGCAGATTCCCAAGAAATTCTTCCTTAATTCATGCAAAAACAACATTCAAATCTTTTCATGTAGGTTGTGTCACATTACCTCCTTCATGTAGACTCGTCATCGATCACCACCATAACATAAATCATTACCAATTTGATGATATCTTCATCGGTCCTTAGACCCTACTAAAACCTTAACAAAACTTCATTAGAAATTTGAAACACATCTTCCGGTAATCATCACAAGATGCAGTTCCAATCAGATACTCCTTTCCATGATAAAAGTTCACCATTCAAACCTCAAATCACCAAACATTACCGATCACCCAATTCAAGCAAAGCATTCCAGTTTTATCGGTTAAAGTCCTATTTTACAGACTTTAGTTCTCTGTCAGTAAACACTGTCTCCGATAGACCAAATCACTTAGATGACAAACTAAACATAAAAAAAAAATCAATGTTCATCATCAAACATCATTTCACATCAGTTTCCATCAATGACAACACAAATAGCTGATCATGACATCTAACCACAAAATATCAGTCTTCTATCCTCTATTGGTTCAGTCATTATCCTTCAACTGCATCACCCACATCATCTCATCTGCATCAGTTATTCCAAATCCCAACATTCTTCCCCTTTGGCATTGATGGCAACACCAATCAAATATACAATCAAAATAACATCAACATCTGCAACTTGTTTGCACATCATCTATCGATTCTCCATATTTTGTCTTCTCCCCCTTAACCAATGCTTCTCTCAATCTGATCTCTATTCTCTTTCTCATATCTGATCTTTTTTTCTTCTCTCATATCTAATTTTCTTTTCTTCTCGCATATGTGATTTTATTTTCTTCTCCCCCTTTGACAACAATGCCAAAGGTATAAATGCATCACTTGTCTTCAATTCTTATGTTGCCTCTTATATCAAAAAATTATATCAGAGCATTAAATCAGAGCTATACATCAGACTTGCTCCCCCAAAGGAGTAGCATGCACCTTCATCAATCCTTAGTGAAAGATAAACATGAAATCCACAGGATTGATGCATCTACAACATTCTATTTCTTCTGATGTAGGGGTCTAACCCCTAGTTTACCTCTAAGAAACTCAAAGGTAGCCTTCGGTAAGGTCTTAGTAAAGATAGTGGCTAACTAATCTTTACTCTTCACATATTCCATCTTTACCTCTTTTTCTTGAACTCTTTCCCTTAGGAAATGACACTTCAATTCAATGTGCTTGGTTCTAGCATGAAGTACAAGATTCTTAGAAATGTTGATTGCACTTGTATTATCACAATAGATAGTCATTGGTTTAACTCTAACTATTAATCTTCTATGATAATACCAACATCCTGCTGGTTCGTGAAACAACCACGGTTATTGGTTTTAGTTCACAGCAAGTGTCGATCCGTGGCTATTTCACGAACCAGCAGGATGTTGGTATTATCATAGAAGATTAATAGTTAGAGTTATATATGTATATATATATATATATATATATATATATATATATCTATATATATATATGTACATATATATACATGTATATATGTATATATATGTATATATGTACATCTATGTATATGTATATATATGTACATATATATATATATATATATGTACATATGTACATATATATACATATACATAGATGTACATATATACATATATATATGTACATGTACATATATATATATATGAACATATATATATATGTATATATATATGTATATACATGTATATATATGTATATATATATCTACATATAGATATATATACATGTATATATATCTATATGTAGATATATATATACACATATATATATATATACATCTATATAGATGTATATATATATATATACATCTATATAGATGTATATATACATATATATACATGTATATACATGTATATATATATATATATATAGATATACACACACATTGGAGGTAAAACATATTCATTGCAATTATCTTATTAAAGTCTATCCTCACTACATATTACTAGACTATTGTATTCTCTATCTCTAATCTAAATTCCTTAACATGGTATCAGAGCCATGTTGGTAGAGAAATAATAAAATAGTGACACCTCTTTTCTAAAAAAAATTCAGACTTGCACTCAAAATCAAAGGAAAAACAATCATGGTGAACAGTGTTAGAGTGGAGGATATACTCGAAGGTGCATCCAACTTCGTCTCATGGAGAATTCAAATAACAACAATTATTCAAGAACTCGAACTAGATGCATACATAGAAGATGATACTAAGATGCCCAAAGACGAGCCAAAGAAAACAATCTCGAAAAGACACAACAACAAGGCTAAGAAAATCATAATTGATGCTATTAAAGATCACATTCTCCCAACCATCTCAAAACTAACTATAGCTTATGATATGTTCAAGACCATTCAAAACTCATATGAAATAAATAATGCAAACTGATTGCTCACTTTAAAACAACAATTAATGCATATCTACATGAACAAAGTAGAAACAATCACATCCTATTTCATGAGGATTTCAAAATTAAAAGACCAATTTTCAACTATTGGGAATAATATAGATGATATGGAGCTATCTCTAATAGCACTTAAGGGATTACCATCCATTTGGGAATCCTTTATTCAAGGCATTAGTGCTCATCTGACACTACCAAAATTTGATCAAATCAAGAATGATTGTACTCAAGAAGAATCTCGACTAATCACAAGAGGATTGGGTCCAAACAAAGGGGGAGAAATTCAAGAACTACATGGCAACACAAGAAACAAAGGGAATAAAAGGAAGTTCAAATGGAAGAGAGGAAATAATCACAAAAGAAAACACTTCTCCAAGATTCAATGCTACAAATGTGATAAATTTGGACACACTCACAGGTTCTGCCCTGAAAGAAAGAAAGCTCAAGCGACCATAGTTGAAGTCAAGGAAGTAGATAATCCTCTAATTTTCTTAGCCTTATCAATAGAATTAAACTCAAAAACACATATGTGGATAATCGACAGTGGAGCATCTCGACACATAACCGGTTTTAGAGATCAATTTGAAACCTTTGAAGGCCACTCAATTGAAGAAGTTACAATAGGAGACAATTCTACCTATCCAGTGAAAGGAATTGGGACCTACTCAATTAAATTAAGAACAAGAGTTACATTACAATTGAAATATGTTCTCTTTGTACCAGGTATCAAAAAAGGAATTTGGTCTCTATTTCAGGACTAGCTGATCAAGGATATCACCTCACCTTCCATGAAGATAAAGTTCTACTCTGGCCTAAAAACTCTAACATAAAGAATGCTATTCCTATAGGATCTAGAGATGGTAGTTTATAAAAATTATGTAATACTCAAAAACAAGCACTAAATCATGAAAATTTGGCATAGAAGATTAGGACATCTTCGATTTAGTGCCCTACCTTCTATAGGAAAAATTACCAGAGGATTACCCAATCTAAAATATAATCATGTTGGAACTTGTAAAGGATGTGCTCTAGGGAAGAACTCAAAAGGGTCCTTTCCCTCAAGTGAACACAAATCAAAAGTTGTACTAGAACTTGTCCACACTGATTTGTGTGGTCGAATGTCATTACCATCACTAGGGGGATTCTTGTATTATGTGATATTTATTGATGATTACTCTAGGAAAAATTGGATCCATTTCATAAAACTCAAAGAATAAAATGAAGTGTTATTGAAATTAAAAGAATTTAAGGTCCTAGTGGAAAATCAAACTGGGAAGAAAATAAAGACTCTAAGATCAGATAATGGGGGTGAGTATATCTCTGAAAATTTTAAAGAATTCTACATTTCTATTGGGATTAAGAGGGAGTGTACTATACCTTATAATCCTCAAAAAAATGGAGTTGCAAAAAGAAAAAACAGAACCATCATCGAAGCTGCTAAAGCCATGATGCATGAACAAAATCTACATATCTCATTTTGGGTTGAAGCCTCAAATACAACTATGTAGATTCAAAATAGATGCCCTCATTCAATCCTAGAGAACATAACACCTAAAGAAGCCTTTTTAGGAAATAAACCAGATTTAAGCCATCTAAGAATCTTTGGTTGCCACATGTATCTTCATGTTCCTAAAGAAAAGAGAACCAAACTAGAACCCTCCGAGAAGAAAGGTATATTTGTTGGCTATAGTGAAACCACTAAAGGATACAGAGTCTATATTCTAGGATGAAGATCTATTGAAATCAGTAGAGATGTCAAATTTGAAGAAGATGTTGCTTATAAACTATCTCTAAGTGCAGAAGATGATCTAATTGCAGAATCAGATCAAAATCCTACAATTGAAAATAAGAGGGAGAATAGCATAGAAAATCATGAACTTCAATCACCTAATTTTGAGAATGCTGAAAATCCTAACAACAAGAAAAGACCACTAGGGGAAAGAAAGATGATTGAAGAAACTAATGTGGAACCCGATGAAATCTTCAAAGAGAATAAGAAAACAAATGTTGAAGAGGCTTTAACATGTCAAGCTTGGAAAGATGCAATGATTGAGGAATACCAATCCATCTTAAAAAATGATGTTTGGGATATTGTACCTAGACCAAAAGACAAATCAATTGTCTCATCAAAGTGGTTATTCAAAATCAAATATGCACCAGAAGGTAGTATTGAAAAACACAAAGCTAGATTTGTTGCCAGGGGGTTCTCTCAAAAGGCTGGAATTGATTACGAAGAGACATTTGCTCCAATTGCCCAATATACTTATGTAAGAACCATCATTTCCATTGCAACTTCCAAAGGGTGGAAGACACACCAAATGGACATGAAGACCGCATTTTTGAATGATGTTATTGAGGAAGATATATGTATATAGAACAACCTGAAGGATTTGCTACACATGATAGAAATCTCTATGTGTGTAGACTAAAAAAACTCTCTGTACGACCTTAAGCAAGATCCCAGGGTATGGTACGAAAGGATAGATAGTTATCTCTCCAAACTAGGATATTCCAAAAATGAAGCAGACTCTAACATATACTTAAAAGTATCGGATGGTGACATGTTAATACTTGTTCTCTATGTTGATGAATTGTTGATAACAGGAGAAGATCACCTCATTACCAAAATGCAAACAAGATCCTGTGGCTGGATTCGATATGAAGGATCTAGGTCTACTGCACTATTTTTTGGGCCTAGAAGTATGGAAAAAAGAGAATTATATTTTCCTAAATCAAGGAAAATACACCACTGATATCCTGACTAGATTTTGTATGATATATTGTAAGCCTCTATCCATTCAAATGGAAACAAATCTTCATAAGCTCAAAAGTGAAGCAGCAGATCTAGAACCTATAGATCCTACATACTATAGACAAATTATTGGATTTCTTATGTACCTGGTAAACACTCACCTTGATATTTGTTACACTACCAATGTGTTAAGCCATTTCATTTAAGAAACCTAAGAAGATTCACCTAATGGCTGCTAAGCATATTCTGAGATACTTACATGGCACTATTGGACTTGGCTTGAAGTATAAAAATTTGAGATACAACTCCAAGGGTATTCTATTTTTGACTAGGCAGGAAGTTCCATTGATCATAAAAGTACAACGGGGTGTTACTTTAGTCTTGGATCAGCTATGATATCCTGAATTAGCAAAAAATAGTCACCAGTTGCTCAGAGTTCCATTGAAGCCGAATACATGGCTGCCTCCATGGGAGCACGTGAGGCAGTATGGTTAAGGAAATTGCTAGTTGGACTAATTGGGAAGCCCCTAAACCCCATTGTGATTCACTGTGATAATCAAAGCTGCATCAAATGTTTTGTAAATCCAGTTTTTCATAATTGATCCAAGCATATAGAAATCCCATACCATTACATAAGAGATATGGTAGATAGAGATGTCATCAAATTGACCTACATCAACACTGAAGAGAAAAGTGCCAACATATTCACCAAACCTCTTACAAAGTTGAAAGTGGAGTACTTTAGAGGTAAATTTGAATGACTAAATTATAATGGAAATTTCTAATATTAATCTTAATCATATGTAATTGATATATTCATGAATATCTTGAATGCAATATTGCATGTATGTGTTATGTCATGGAAGGTGACGATCTTTCATGTGATGTAAGTGTTAGATCGCTATTGTAAGGTGACGAATTTCACAATAGCCTGATCTGTTATCAAGATTGACTACATTAAGTTGCTGTCTTGGAATGTGCCGAAAATATTGATACTAAATTTGCTATGATGAGTTATTGAATTGTTATCATTAAATGATTGTTCCAAAATATGTCAAAAATTATGACAACAATCATATCATGATTGACTACATTAATTTGTTGTCCCGTAATGTGCCAGATATCATGATACTAAAATTATTTCACCTGTGATAATGACAATTTTACAATTGTCACTAGAATCAAGGTTGTAATCTAATAAGACTTTAAGTAGTTGTTGTCCCAGAGTGCTGGATATCAGATAATCCATATCTCTCCGAGATATGAAGCGTTTCACTAGTAAGTGTTACTGAGTGAATGATCATGTCAAATGAATGTGTATATCTAGAATGTTGTTCCTTATAACTTAATTATGAAATTCAATCCTCTTTTGCTAAGAGGGTGTGTTAAGGATATAGCTTCCTTCGGATTGAAGCAAGTAATATATAATGACATTGAACAAAGGGTCATGTCCCCATAGGGTCATGACTCTACATGGCATAAGCCACGTAGAAGTCATGCCCCTACATGGACATGACCCTTCATCCTTTTATTTGTAGGCATCGACACATGCTATGAACTAAAACCAATAACTGTGGAAGTTTCACAAACCAGCAAGCTATCGATATTATCATAGAAGATTAATAGTTATATTTATATATATACACACACATCAAAGGTAAAACATATTCATTGCAGTGATCTTATTAAAGTCTATCCTCACTACATATTACCAGACTATTGTATTCTCTATCTGTGATCTAAATTCCTTAACAAGATCTACTGGTACCTTCTGACTTTCCAGATAGATCATCTACCTTCACATTAGCACTTTCAATAAATTTCTCAGTTGTCTTGTTGTAACAATTATATGTCTTACTCTTAGAAGAGTAACCAAGAAAAATTCCTTCTTCAAATTTTGCATCTAACTTCTCAATGTAGTTATCTCTCTTAATAAAACATTGACTTCCAAATTTTTTGCAATAACTTACACAAGGTGTTTTTCCAAACCATAGCTCATAGGGTGTCCTATTGTTACCTCTTTTCACTAGTACCTGGTTTAAAGTGTTTACAACAGTACTGACCACTTCTCTCCAAAACATTTTGGATGCATCCCCATAATAGCATGGTTCTTGCAGCTTCAACTATCATTTTGTTCATCCTTTCTTCTATGCCATTCTGCTACGGTGTTCTCAAAGGTGACATCTATCTCTTAATACCCCGTTCATCACAATACTTAACAAATTCATCAGATGTGAATTCACCTCCCCGTTCTGATCTTAAACATTTCAAATTCTTACTGGTCTCATTTTCAACCAGAGCTTTAAATGATTTAAATTTACTAAATGCTTTTGATTTCTCCTTCAAAAATGTCACCCACATCATTTTAGAATAGTCATTGGTGAAAAGAATGAAATACCTATCACCATAATAACTCTTTGTTCTCATAGGGCCACAAATATTAGTATGTACCAATTCTAAAATATTCTCAAAAGTACAATTCTTTCTCTTGAAGGAAATAGAGGTCATCTTACCAATTTGACAATCTTTACATATCACATTATCCAGTTTGACAATTTGTGGCAATCCTCTTACAACACTTGACTTACTCTAACCAAATTATCAAAATTAACATGACAACATATTTTATGCCACAACCAACTATCTTTCATTCTAGCAACTAGACAATTATTAACATTACTATTTAAATGGAATAAGTTACCTCTAGTTTCCTTCCCAGTAGCAATCAATTCACCATTACCTCCAAGAATTTTGCATACTCCACTTTTAAACTCAAGCAAATAACCTTTATCATTGAGCTGACCAACACTTAAAAGATTATTCTTTAGACCATCAACCCAAAATACATCACTAGCATTACTCTTCCCATTTAGAGAGATAGAACCTTTACCTTTCACCATGCAGGAAGAGTTATTTCCAAATCTGACAACACCTCCATCAAATTTATTAAGGGTTATGAACTTACTTTTATCTCTGGTCATGTGGTGTGAGAAACCACTATCTATAATCCACTCATCACTATTCTCCATATGAGATACTAGTGCCTTTTCATTTGACAATTCCTCCTTTACGGCTACAAACACAATTTCTTCATTGTCATCTTCACCTTCAGACTCTTCATCGATCACGCCTTCATCTACTGCAACATAAAAATGTTTCTTGCCCTTTCCTTTGAATCTTTTAAACTTTTCTTTCTTATCGGTGTTAGGGCAGTTATCATGAATATGACAAATTTTACTACAAGAGAAACACTTCAGAGGTAGCTCTCCTTTATACTTACTTGTGCCTCTTGCAAATCTCTTTGCTAACAATGCCTCAAGTTTCATCACTTGATCTTCATTGTCTTCATTTCCCCGGTTACTTCCATGACTTGTCTTGCACTCATGGTTTTGATAGATATCTTTTTCTTTTATAGCAGATGAACCATTAACATAAGCTTTAAAGGAAGATTCAATAGATTTTGTCACACTATTGTCAAAACTATTTAACTCAAAATTTGTAAGTTTACTAATTAATGAATCAATAGTTACCTTATCCTTTGAAATAGATCTAATTTCTTGGATTGTGGATACTCTTATAGCATATTGAGATTGAAGAGTTCTAAGCATCTTACTTACTATTGCATCATCTTCTATTGTACCTCCAACACTCTTTATGCCACCAATAACTTCTTTGATTCTCTAACCATACTATGCAATATTTTCTCCTTCAAGCATTCTCATGTCGTCAAACTTTCCTCTTTGGCTCTTTGTACATGCTCATCTTCTCCATAGATTGTGTCTAGATTTTCCCATACCTCCTATGCAGTTTCCATTCCTTGAACATCAATATTTTCTGAATTAGATAAAGTAATTACAATAGCTTCTAAGGCTTGCATGTTCTCTTGCTACTCTTTGAGTTCATCTGGTGTCAAGGGAGTAGTAGTCGGAGCAACATATCTTGTTTCAACTTGCTTCCAATATTATGCACCAAGACCTTTAATGCAAATATTCATTCTGTCTTTCAAGATCTTGTAGTTCTCCTTGTTGAACTTAGGACCCTCTTTCTTCATCATCTTGACTTCCTCAAAATATTTTCCTCAAGCGGTTAGGCTTTCTGCACATAGAGGACCAAATCTCTGATACTAATTGTTAATCCTATGAGGATCTAGTTAATACTGAGAGGGGGGTGAATATCTTGGCAATTGACACTCAATTGGTTGGTTTCAATATGTTGTCATTGATGGAAATATGACATTGTGTTATGGCTTCATGTTTTGGTTATGTTGGGTATCAAATCAACAGATTGGATAGATTCTAAGGAAATGCCAACTCCTATGATCAAACCCTCCAATTGACTTCGCCAACTTATAGAGTGAACCTATTTGGTTACTAACTTTCTCACTTCAGGCCTTGCAAGACCTAGGCAAGTATACCTATTCACTAGTAGCTTTCGATGACTACTGCCTTTTATAGAAGATTGAGTATCTTGATCTAACTTCCTCCTATCTTAGAATGGCATAAGTTCCTAGGATGGAGATATAGCAGATGAGTTCAAGATTGTTGTTATGGAAGTTATTCGATCCTTGTGCTTGAAATTTATATGTATACACTATTGCTAATTTATTCTATATTTCCTACTCAACTACTCCTATTGCTTTAAAGTAAAACATGAATTGATATGGTGATAAATTGTATTTTATTGATGATCAGTGCCTTCTTTGTTGTTTGGGCTACAGAGTCTTTATATTTCTTTAGGACATTATGTAAACTTATGAGACAGTTTTTAAACCCACCCCTTTTGGAAAGTCTGTTAGTTACTGTTTCTTATGAGATCTACTTTGATGTTTATATTGTAAACCGCTTGAATGAATTTAACTCTAACTTTAAGAGACCATCCAAGGAAGAGTTGTAGGGAACAATTACAATTCACAAGCAAATCCTTTTGATCCAAATCTACAATACAGAACACAAAAATTCACTGGAAGAACATAGATAACCTTATCTCCTTTAGATAATATCACAAGCAATTGCTTGCAGAAAATGTAGTACTCCACAACACATATGCAAAAGAAAACAACTGATTGTATTATATATTCATCAAAATGGTACAATGGTGAGCCCGAGGCTATAATGTATCTCTATTTTCTTCTAAAAAATTCCCCTTATCTTTGGTTTTGATTTCTCCTTTTATAATATTCAAGGAGTTTTTTCAAACCGTTACAATGCTTAATAACAAATTCATGTTGCTGTAAAATATATTAATTACCACCTTTGTTAATTTACACTACAATTTTAGGGTTATGACCCTTCACTTTGAGTGATGCAATCTTTCATTTGATTAACCATCTTCAATAGGTTAAAAATATTTTAATTTTAGTCCCTTTGTGTTTCTTGAAGATAGTTATGATAACGCTCCTTCACTGGCAACTTCTCATAATAATTTTCACTTGAGAAATAATTCTTCCTTGCAAAAACTGTGGGTATTAAAAATGAGAAAATACCATAATGCATTTTGTATAAAAAACAAATATATAAAAAAAAAAAACTAAGCAAAATGGGGGAGCCTTGACCCCCCCCCATGCTGTGGGCGGTGACTCCCAGCGACAGTTGCAGCTGCCATTGTGGGTCGTAACCCACAGTCGGGGAGGCTTCGACACCCCACAGTGATGATGTAGCCAGGCTGCGGGCCGTGACTCACAGCGGCGGCCAAGGCCGCCTCTATGGGCCGCGACCTGCAGGCATGACTACGGCTGTCTGTGCGGGGAGCCTTCCCCCCCATAACTTTCCACTCTCCTCCGCTCCCCGTCGAGTCCCTCCATGGCTGCCGCCTCCTGTACCCTGCAATAACAAACACACACCACACAAATAGCTTACGGTTTGTTTGATGACATTTTCAAAAAAATAAATTAAAAAAAAGATATATATCATAAGCAACCCCAACCCAATTTCAGGTTAGGGTTTGCATAATAAATAAATAAATAAATAAACTCATGAAGAAAGAAAAAGGGGGAAACCCTATTCAAATTTTGAATAGGGTATTCCATGTTTACTTGGGTATTAATCGATTAAATTTAAATTTGTAAATTGTATGAATTTAAGTAGTTATAAATATATGTACATTTTAAATGTTTATATATATATGAATTTATTAGAGTAAACTTAGATATGGTATTTCAAAATTATACATAATAATAGATTTGATATAATTAATGCTTCGTGTAATTAAAAGATTAATTGAGATTAATAATATCTCTTGTTCATTAATTTTAGAGATTTGTGCTTGATGAATTTATTAATTGGTGTGATAATAATAATTTCTTTGGAAGAGGATATCGTGGTGGAATTATATATATTTGAAAATAAGTCCAAGACCTCGATCTTGTGAACTCATTTAGCCTAGATGGAATCTTATACTAAATAAAGCAATTACCATTTTAACGTTTGACACTTCAATTTTCATTTGCTCGATTAATTAATATTATTACGTTAAAATAATATTAATAACTAACTTATAGACGGAAGATTTAATCAAGTTATAAAGGAAGGATGTATTATCACGGATGGAGGAAACTTGTTAGGAGATAAATAATTATTATTGAATCAAGTGAATACATTAATGCCTATTTAGTAGAAGTCGATCTAATTAATAATTTATAATTTGTAACTATGATAAAAGGGACATTCAATGTGAATTTATTATTGTCCTTGTAAAAATCATTTTGTTCCTTTTGATTATAGGAGTTATCATAATTTGTTATGTTAGGAATATCCTAACTTTGTCGTCTAGGAGTTTTCTAGAAACCTAAGGCTTCTAGATAAATATGTTCTATTCATCACTCACATTAGAAAAACATTTTATTATAATTTAAGATTCCTCTTGAAACAACTTGTTAAGTTGTCACATCAAATTAACATAGGTTGCATATAATTAAGTGACTCAAAAAAAAAATTTGGTGTTTGGGTTTTTGCCCAAAAGTTTGGGCATGACAAGAAACAAGAAACCGGGAATTAGGACCTTAACCAGTAAACGAGGAATTCTTTTTATTAGATCTTGCAATTGGTGACGATTGAAGTGTTGCGGTTTGAAATGTGAGTTTGTATCATTGTAAAATGTATCTAACCAGAATTTCATCATGTTTTGATTACCAGAAGTCATGTTTATGATTTATGTTGTATTTTTGCTATAGTTTAAGAAGGGTTTAAGGACCAGTAAAGAATTCTCTTAACTAATAATGATTTTTGGTTTGGCGGTGATCTATAGCAAGTTCAAATGTTGGAGGTGATGTGGCACAACCCGCTTAGATGGATGAATTAATGTATTGGCATGTTTGAAGATGAAATTTCTTGGGAAACAACGAAGTGCTTAGAAGAGTGTTCTAAGGGTTTGACTTTGTATCAGATCGAGTTGTTGTGATGAGTTACGAACACTCAATAGTTGATATTGTATTGTAAAATGTTTTAATGATCTATATGATGATCTGATATGATTTGATATGATCTATATTGTAAATTCTTGATGTATCTAGGGTTTAGTAATTGACCTAGTTGTAAAGGTTATTTATGTTGGTTTAGTTGATGTTTTTGTTAGCAATTGAAACTCAATTGGTTGGTTTCACTATGTTGTCATTGATGCAACACATGGTAATTTATTCTGGCTTCATAGTTTGGGTTAGTTGTATACCGGTAGGCACTTCACAGACATTTCACCGACAGCGGCAGGTTGGAAGGAATTCTTTGGTCACCGACAATGCATGCCGACATGGTTTAGAATCAGGTTATCGGTATTGGAGGCCGACATCTTTTGGATCCAGCATCAGAAATTATTTTTGATATTCGTGTATTTATGTTGTCTAGCTGACATGTATATTGATATTGTAATTATCTTTGTAAGCCGACATAAGGCATGATAAATTGTAAAGGGTATATATGTCAGTTGGTTAGATCATTTTGAGATATCATAGGTGATGGATATGCATTGAGAAGGAAATAATGAAGGAGGTGCAAAATATATGAGTGAGCTTATGTATGTGAGGATATTTTGTAAAGGGTTATTTTGATATAGGGTTTAGGGTTTCAAACCGGAAGAGATAGAGCTAAACTGGAATTATATTCAGGTATAGAAAATGCAATTTTTTCATTTCAGTCATTTCTCCAAATTGTAGTCTAGATTTGTATGTAGTCAGTGAGGCTCCTTTTGTGATTGAGCAGTGTGCTCTAGGCTGTAAGCCTTCCTACAAGTGCAGGCCCCTATATTTTGTAATATCTCTTCATATGGCCAGTGGATTGATATTGTGGGTCACAAATCCCACCATGTTTTTTCCTCTTTGAGGTTTTCCACATATAATTCTGTTTGTTATGGTATTCATTTATGTGATTGGCTTATTGGTTGCTTTACTTCTTTCAATTCTATATGTACTGGTATACCAGTTGGTTTATGCATGTTTTAATAAGGTTAAAATTGATCATTCTGGTAGAGCACTGATTCACCCCCGCCCCTCTTAGTGTTCTTGGATTCCAACAATTGGTATCAGAGCCTTGTGCCTCAGAGGAAGTTTAACAGCTTGAAGAAGATCCTGAATCCAGAATCCATGGATATGAGTTTGGATAAACAACTTGAGGTGGCACTTGAAGATTATGATGCTGAAAGGATGAAAAAATTGAAGTTAGAAAATGAATTGAATTCTGCTCAGGAATTCATTCTTTTCCTACAGGAGAGGTTGTCATCTATTCAAGCTAGGAGGAAGGAACTTTTGAAATATGCACTTAAAGAACAATGTCAGAAGCTAAGTCAAGAGAACATGGTCATGAGAAATGAAATGCAAGCTATAACTATGAGAATGTCTAAGGAGATTGAAGACCGAAATAAAAAGGAAGAAAATCTTACTGTATCTCTGAAGAACAAGTTTGAAGGATGTGGTAGGTTGGTTCATGAAAATGAGATGTTGAGAACTGATTAGTACAATCCCAGAGTAATGAACAAGAGCTTGAGAGACAAATGATAATTCTGAGAGATGATCTGACTATTGCTAGTGAGTATAAAGAAAAATTCAAAATTAGTTCAGCACAACTAGATGAGTTATTGAAGAGACAAAGGTAGAATGGAGATTCTAGTGGACTTGGATTTGAACAAGGACGGAGTTTTGGTATTGTAAATGAAGATCAAAACCATAAGGTAGTTTAATGCTTATAAATTTAATGGTAGATGCTTTGTTTATAATAAATTTGGTCACATGGCTAGGCAATGTAGAAATAGAGAAAATCAGAACCCTGATTCTACTCCCGATCAATGTTCTAAATGTAATAAGTATGGACATAAGATAAAAGATTGCAAAATCAATGTTAAGTATTATGCATGTGGAAAATTTGGACATATGGCTAATCAGTGCATGTCTAGCAATTACACTAATTTTAGCAAAGCAATTCACAAGAACAATGTTACATGTTATGTATGTAATGAGGCTGAACATATTGCTAAATTCTGTAGAAGCAGAAATCTATTGGTTGGTAATGGAGGATCAAATGAGAAAGGGAAAGAAAAGGTTAATGAAATCTGGCAAGATCATACCTAGAGATGGGTCAGAAAGTCAGAAGATCCATCTACAGATGAGAATGCTCCAATTACTCAACCGATATAGGAGGTTTCTCTTGCATCGGTAGGAAGCTCATCTGGTAACTAAGGCAGATGCCTTAGGGGTAGGCAAAATTCATGAAGATGCTGCATATGCCCTGGAAAAAGGTTTTGGAAGACATTCCAGACATTGGAGATGCTTATCTGACATGGAGATGTTTGATCGAGATCTAATATCTTCTACTGGAAGTCATTTATATCAATGAAAGACTAGGGTTTCTTGGAGGATTAAAGGTTGAATTCACTTCATTTCTGATCACTTTGCATTCAAAGCAATTTTAAGAAATTTAGAGGAAGTATAAGGTGAATCAGATTGATTGATATCATCTTGACCGATTTCACCAGTGATTGGAAGAGGTCTTTAGGGTCTTTCATCGACAATGATTCAAACGTATTTATATTCAATCATGGAAGCAGGATCATCATCTGTACCTATCTTTCTTGCAAATCCAATTGTTGTTGAGGTCAAGGACCGTCTAAGGCCGATTTTCAAGTGATATCTGCATGTTGCTATCCTGAATGATTCAGTTGGAGCTTTTTCCCATGTTCCGGAAGGAGTCGTGTATGTTGAAGATGTAAGAGCTTACATTCACTGTTATATTGAGGATTTGGAAATGATTGATATCAAGAGCATGTACATGAATGAGCTAATGGGAGATTTTGGAAAGTTTAAACCTGAATACCAACATATTGTTGATTTAGGGTTTACCAACATTTTGGAAATTCCAAAATTCGAAGATGAAATCGTTAGGTATGCTTTGAGAAGAGTGCATGGAGAGTTTATCTGGTTGGATAGACCATATAAGATTATGAAGGAGGCCATCAGGGCAATCACTGGTTTACCACAGGTTGGACAATGTCTGGAGAAGAAAGTTTCAAATGATCAGGTTAACAAGATTACCAGCACAACATCAAATAGATGATCAATGAGAATCAATAATATCACTAACACAGACATCAGATTTAGAAGCATGGTCATCGGTTACAAGGTAACACAATCAAGCTGACTGAATTTTGTTTCTAGCTTCTGCATTTATGCAGCTCATAAAATGATGAGGGAGAATGAGAAGTTGGATCTATGTTGTTGGATGTTGGATTAACTGTTGATTAACCTAGGAAAGATTAAAAGAGAAAAGAAAGGCACATTCCAATATGGTAACCTAATTTTCTATTTAATGTTATTTTTCATCAATGAGACTCTCAATTTTGGGAACAGAAAGTGGGCATTCGATATCCCGGTATGGAGGCAATTAAAATAGTCAATTGCTACATTGGGTAGTCAAACAGATGACAAAGTGTGGGGTTATTTTAAAGAATTTCAAAAAGCTATGAATTATAGGATGATGGTTCCCAAGCACATTGTTGAGAAGTATTCAACTGACATATGCTTCATGGTCATGAAAGATGAAAATTTGATGGAAGATATAAAACCCCAGAAGATTTGGATTGAGGAAATGGGTTATGAATTTGATGCTCAAATTCTTGATGCTTATGCACAAATGCTAATTCATACACCAGTAGATGAAACTGTAAAAACCTTTGGCACTGCTAAGAAGAAGACACAAGAGGTTGAAACTGAGTTCAACTGGAAGAAGAGAGAGAAGCGGGAAGGTAAGGCAAGTAAATTTGTTGAAAAAGTTTCAAAGGACATTAAAGCATTGATTGATGTTGTCCCAGAGAAAGAAAGGAAGAGGAAAGAACCAGAAATATTCATAGAGTCCATTGCAATAGAATCTGCATCTGATGATGACATAGCCTTGGCATTCAAAAGGGTAATAAGGAAGAAAACTTAAGAAACCAAGGTAGAGGTGAAGAAGCAACCGGTTAGGAAAGTTACTATCAGGGTATCAACACAGAGAAGAGAACCAAAAGAAACACCTTCAACCCCATCCGGTAATGGGATAAGGAAGAAGAAGGATGACATAGATCTTACAATTGAATCTAGTAATGTAACTATTATTCCACCAAAGACTTGTGCAGAGTTAGTTGATGAAATTACTAAAGATGGTATGTTAAAGAATGTACAGTTTTATTATGAACATTTAGATAATGATGAACAAAGAGACGTAGAGGAAGCAATTTTGTTATATTTGGATATTTATAAGAATGCCCTGTTAGAAATTGAAGACCAAATACCGGCACAGTTGTATGATATGTTAGATTCTAGAAGACTATCAAAAATGCAAGAGGACAAGCATATAAAAATTAAAGAGTTGTTATCTATTTGTGTTTCTATTGCTCCAGAGGAGATGGATAAGACACTTGAAGTTGCAGATAGGAAAATATTTAACAACAAGCATATAATAATCAATTTTATGTTAGGAAGGGTCAATGAGATAATTCAGGAGACCCACAAGGCACGGGTTAATTTCTTTGAAGAAAACCGTGGTTTTTATACTTAACTAGAATCTAAGACAGATATTGTAGACATCCCAATTGAAGGAAAAGGAAAGGACCGTATTATGGGTACTTCACCCTCAATTTTGAAAAAAATAAGATAATGGATATTGAGCCCCTGGTAGATAGAAATGTATAGGCAAATGTTGAGATACCAGAAAATATAGAGAGTGTAAAGGTTGATAATGCATTGGATACTAATGTTGAGGACAAGAGTCCTCCGGATACAAATGTGTAGGATGAGGTTACAGTTCCTAGGGAGGAACCGACAGTTACTGAGACTACACCAAGTAGTGAAGCCACCAATGCAATTGAGGAAGCTATAAAGGTTAAATCATCAGAGGAGAAGAAAGAGGAATCGGGCAGGGAATCGGTAGTGATTCCATCATTTTTGTCAATTGACACCTCACATGTTCAAAAGAAAAGCATAACCAAGATGAGTTCTATTGAACTCATGATGATGGCTACACTGAAAATGATGAAGGAGGGATCTATGGATATAGGTGTTATTGATCAGTCTATTATTGTTTTGCATAGACTTGTCCCAGAGTGCAAGTTTGATAGAGAAGGAGCCCATCTGACAAGCTTAAGACAATCACAGAGCACATTTCATAGGATTTTCAATCCTTGCAGTAGATATCAAACCAACAAGCACTAGATAGATTCACACAAGCAAAAAGAGATACATTTGATCAAGTGATTGAGTCTAAGAGGAAGAAGATTAATGAAAAATTGAAATTGATAGAGCATGCATTGAGGCAGTGTACTAATATCTACATAGTATGTTGTAATACAAGTTTACTCATAGCTGAGACAGATAAAAAGATTAAGGATATTTAGGAGGAGATTGCAGGTATAACCAATTCTTTTTATGGATTGAATTCATTAACTACATCTATAGATGGTCAAATTTTGGTTTTGGAAGCCCAAGTTTTTTCTCTTGAGAAGGAAAAAGACAAAATCATAAGAAGAGCCAGAAGTCTTAGAGGTTTGGTGAGTCCCAGGTTGGATTCACTTAGTGTACATAAGAAGGGGTGTATAGATCTGGTTGGTAAGCCCACATCAACAGAGCTTAATGAGAAAGAGTCATTTTCCCATATGTTAAATGGACTTGTATCTATTTCCGAAACTTTCAAATGTGGTTGGGATACCTATCTTCAACTATTGGAGAAGGCCTATCCAGATATTTTCAAATACATCCAGCTCCGGTAAGGCATTTTGGGACATATTCATTATACAATCTTTCATTCTTCATCTTGGTTTTTGGCTTTTTGGTATTTTTGATGGCATTGATGTCAAAGGGAGAGTGATGTAGATGTGAAAAAAAAGGGAGTTGTATACATTAGAGAGAGTATAGGTGAAAAATTATGGAGGTATGGAGTATTTTTTATTATGATCATAGATGAATATTCAACTCGGGGGGAGCAGCTTCAGGATGAAACTAGCAGTTGGAAACCATGACCATTTTTCACACAAGTGTTGCCATCAATGCCAAAGGGGGAGATTTTTGGCAATTGACACTGAATTGGTTGGTTTCACTATGTTGTCATTGATGCAACACATGGTAATTTATTTTGGCTTTATATTTTGGGTTAGATGTGTACTGACAGGCACTTCACATACACTTCACCAGCACCGACACCGACACTGACAAGTTGGAAGGAATTATTTGGTCACTGACAATGCAGGCGGACATGGTTTAGAATCAGGTTATCGGTATTGGAGGCCGACATATTTTGGATTCGACATCGGCAATTGTTTTTGATGTTCATGTATTTATGTTATCTAGCTGAGATGTATATTGATATTGTAACCGTCTTTGTAAGCCGACATAAGACATGATAAATTGTAAAGGGTATATAGGTTAGTTGGTTAGATCATTTTGAGATATCATAGGAGATGGATATGCATTGAGAAGGAAATAATGAAGGAGATGTGAAATATATGAGATAGATTATGTATGTGTGGATATTTTTGTAAAGGGTTATTCTGGTATAGGGTTTAGGGTTTCAGACTGGAAGAGACAGAGCTAAACTGGAACTGTATTTAGGCATAGAAGATGCTATCTTTGCAATTCAATCATTTCTCCAAATTGTAGTATGGATTTGTATGTAGTCAGTGAGGTTCCTTTTGTGATTGAGTAGTGTGCTCTAGGCTGTAAGCCTTCCTGCAAGTGCAGGCCCATATATTTTGTAATATCTCTTCATATGGCCAGTGGATTGATATTGTGGGTCACAAATCCCAGCGTGGTTTTTCCTCTCTGAGGTTTTCCACATATAATTCTATTAATTATGGTATTCATTTATGTGATTGGCTTATTGGTTGTTTTACTTCTTTCAATTCTATATGTATCGGTATACCAGTTGGTGTATGCATGTTTTAATAAGGTTAAAATTGATCATTCGGGTAGAACATTGATTCACCCCCCTCTCTTAGTGTTCTTGGATTCCAACAGTTTGTTGTGTTGGTGGTTTTGAGAAGAGTGTGAAGATGAACCAGTGTGAAGTATCTACAAGAGAGTAGTAGATTTGGATAAGAATTGGATCTAATCAAGCAAGCAATTAATTGCTATACCCAGATCAATCACTGTTGTTCCCAAACAGTTGCAACAGTCCAAATCCCTTAACCGAGTAGGTCCTAACAAGCCTTAATTTGTAAATCCCCTAATAGGGTAGCTCAACATTTGAGTCTTAAATCCTCTTGGGAGGTTGATCCTAATAGGTGAAAGCTCCTAACAGGGCTCATCATCTAAATCCCTTAACTGGGTGACTTATAATAGGGTTTGCTCCCAACATGGCATCTTTGTAAGCTCCTAAAAGGGTGCATTCCAAAAGAGTGCAAATTCTTGTGGGTACAAGTCCCCACCTTGGTTTTTCAGTTTCCACATGAAAAATGTGGTATTCAAATGGTGAATGTTTTTATGTGTTGTTTGTTGGCCATTTGGAGGAATTGATTATGTTTTGCATTGATGTTTTGTCATTGATGTCAACACTAGCTTTTTTTCATGCTTTACTGACACTCTTCTAGTCCTGGTAGGTTGTGTAGTTTCTGGTTGGTTTGTATCTGGCATGATCCGGTATGCTTTGGTATGATTTGGTTATGGAATTATCTTATTCATGCTACTCATGTTCATATTCAATCAGTTTGTTTTGGTTTGGTGATAAGATGCCATCATGTTTGCTTGAAAGCTTGGTTTGTGGTTCCGATAAGGGTTTCACCAGTAGAGCTTTGTTGAATATCTTTTATGGTATGCATAAGTGGTGTTGGTGCAGCATCTAGTGGAGATTTAGGATGCAGATGGTGATCATGTTTAAGAATTGGCCTATTGGAATCATTTCTTTAGAGTGTGGACCTATATTGGGTCTCAGTGTTATCTAGGTTATGGACCAGTTTAATGTAATGTGTGGATTGGACCTCTCAATGTGTTTCTAGGATGTATTATGAGTTGGATATTATTTGTTTGATCTAAGGCCAACATGTTTTGTAATTATGTAATTGGTTTATTGTCTGGTGGTTGACATGATTGTTTATGATCGAGTGTTTGTATATATATGATGTAAGATCTCATTGGAGATTATCATGGTCATAGGAATGGGATATGGATATGTAATGTGCGAATAATGTAATATCATTCAAGCAAAGGATTTGGTCGATCATTGGAGATCAACTTGGGTTTATGTAAGAGGATTTATTCCTCCGGTATTGAGCTTAACAGAAACTATACTCAGGCATAGGAGATGTTATCTTTGCAGTTCATTTATTCTTCCGGATTGTAGTCTGGATTTCTATGTAGTCAATGAGACTCCTTTTGTGATGAGCAGTGTACTCTAGGCTATTGGCCTTCCTACAAGTGCAGGCCCCTCAATTGTAATTCATATACTTACTATAGAAATATTATCTGATTGTGGGTAGGCTTCCCACCTTGGTTTTTCCCTTTACTGGGTTTTCCACATATAAATCTTGGTGTCATGTGGATGGTATTTATTCTCTGATTATTCCTTATGCTTAATTGGTTTATTTTTTATTCTGGTATTTGGTTTAAGCGTTCTGGTATTAATTTTTTTGGTTCTGGTATTAAAGTTTTAAATGCCAAATGTTCTGGTAATCTGTAAAAACTGATTCACCCCCCCCGCTCTCAGTTGTCTTCCAGTTATTTGAACTATCTAAAAATTGGTATCAAATCTTTGGTCCTCTCTACAAAAAGCTTAACCGCTTGAAGAAGATCCTATGGTGACTAACAATTCAAGTTTATCTAGTGCATCGGTAGCTATCTTTCAGAGAGATATTCCTAGGTTTGATGGAACAAATTACACTGCATGGAAGATTCAGATGGAGACTCATGTAAGATGTCTTGGTAAGGAGATTTGGGAGATCACATAGAATGGTGTTATACTTGATAATCTAAGATCTGACAACCCTCCTCCAGAAAACTTGGATAAGGAGCTTGAGAATGATTGTAGAGCAAGAGAAGCCCTCTTGTGTGCACTTTCTGATCAGCAAATAATGAGATTAACTGACAAATCATCTGGAAGGGCTATATGGGATAATTTGGATACTCTTAATGAAGGTGACCCTACTGTGAAGATTTATAAACTTGATGGTTACCAAGTGAGATATGAAAACTTGAATATGGAAGAAAATGAAAAGATTATTGCATTCATGGAAAGGATAAATGAGATTGTTATGAGAATTCAATGTTGTAGTGGAACTCTGAGTGAAGATGAAATTGTTTCTAAAGTTTTGAGAGCCCTACCACTGGCTTACAAGATGAAGGATACTACAATTAATGAATTGAGAACAATGGATAATACTTCTATCAATAAAGATACCTTGGTTGGGAAATTATCTTCTTTTGAGACTAAAGAATTTGGACCTTCTAGAGCTGTGAAGTATGAACCTGCTTTTCATGCATCTGCATCATCAAATGGTAAGAAAGATTGGAAATATTTATATGCAAAGGAATCAGATGATATGAAGAGGGAAGATGATGAGTTTGAGCAACTTGAAGGACTATTTGCTAGAAGAGTACCTAAAGGACCAGTAGGAAGTAAGTATGAAGGAAAAGCACCTTTTAAGTGTTTTGCATGTAATAAGATTGGTCATTTTGCATCTAGATGTTCTGAAAAGAATTCAAGATTTGAAGAAAGAGTGAGAAGATCATTTAAGCCTAACCCTAGATATCAAAACAAGTATAAGTATAGGAAAAACAAAGACAAATCATGCTACATAGCAGATGAGGAAGGTGTTACGGATTCTGATGATGAACTGGCAGAAGACTCTACTAGTGGATCTGGCAATGGGAAGGAATGGGTGTTCTTGGCTATCAAGGAAGATGTTTTGGCACCGGAAGAAATTGTACCTAAAGAGAAGGCACCTGATGCTAAAATTGAAGACAATGATGAATGGGTAATTGATAGTGGTTGTTCACATCACATGACAAGAGATAAAAGGAAGTTTCTATCTTTGCAAGAATTTGATGGCGGCCTGGTTAGATTTGGAGATGGCAAAGCATGTATGATCAAAGGAAAAGAAACTATATCATTGGATGGTAAGCACAATACTGATAATGTTTATTATGTTGAAGGTTTAAGGAATAATCTTTTGAGTGTAGGACAATTGGTGGATAAGAAATTTCAATTACAATTCAAGGATGGAAAATGCAAAATCATTAACAAATCTAGTTTGGAGATTGCAATCGGTATACAGACAAAAGGTAATATATTTCATTTGAATTTTAGTGAGAAGACATGTTTGATTACACAAATTGATGAAAGTTGGCTATGGCATAAGAGGCTATGTCATGTGAATTTTGATTGTATTGTAAAGATCAGTTCAACTAAGGTAGTTAGAGATATACCTAAGATTGTGAAGCCCTATAATCCAATATGTAAAGAATGTCAAATGGGTAAACAGGTCAGAACCTCTTTTAGGAGTATACAAGATAAATCTAATGATGTTCTTCATCTTATTCATACTGATTTGTGTGGCCCTGCTAGAGGTAAAAGTTTTCAAGTTGATAGATATTTCATGCTAATCATTGATGATTATTCTAGAATGATGTGGGTTACTTTTCTAAGGGAGAAATCTGAAGCTTTTGAAAAGTTTAAAATATTTAAAGCTAAAGTTGAGACAGAGACATGATTGAAGATTAAATGTTTGAGGTCAGATCATGGTGGAGAATTCACATCCGGTGAGTTTAATAACTTTTGTGAGAAGCATGGTATAAGGAGACAATTTTCTGCTCCCCGGACACCTCAGCAGAATGGAGTTGTGGAAAGGAATGTTGGTATTATGGATGAATTTGTCATGTGTTGCATTGCTTTTGTCATTGATGTCAACACTTATCTTCTTGGAGGTTTACATAATGTTCACCAGTATGGTTAGTGGCTTATGCACAGTCATCGGTATGTGTTCACCAGTGAGTTATATTGTTCACTGGCAGCAATGATAACCTGGAGATCATTTGGTTATGTCAAAGACATGGATTGGAAGTTTGGATTTGGTGTTTTTCTTATTGGTCTAATTGGGTTGACAGATTTGCCTTTTCCGGCATATAAGTCTAGGTTATGGATCAGTACATTTTATCTATTCTAGATCAATGCAACACGTCATGGAGATTGTTTATTCATTGGTTATTATGGTAAATGTATTGAGCCGACATGTTGTATTGCATCAAGACTTATTTGTAATTGATTTAATTGTAATATCTTTAGTGATCCGACCTATTCATTTGGTCTTAGGTTTCGTATATATGATTGTAAGATCTTATTGAAGATCATAGTCATGTCATAAGTGAGTGTGGATATTGAAGAGCGAAGATAAGTAAATCCTTGTGCGAATCACACAGACATTATTTAAAGGTTGAAGGAAGGTTATGAAGGTGTTTTGAAACTCATGTTCAGAGCTTAACTGGTACTGAATCTAGCATTGGAGATGCTATTTTGAGCAGTACATTATAATTGGATTTAACCATCCAATTGTGTAGTCAGTGTGACTCCTATTTTGTGATTGAGCAGTGAGCTCTAGGGAGTTGGCCTTTCTGCATGTGCAAACCCCATTTGTATACACATACTATCTACAGTAGTATCATCTGATTGTGGGTAAGGTTTCCCACCATGGTTTTTCCCTTACCGGGTTTCCACGTCAAAATGTTTGTGTTATGTGTTGTGGATGTTGTTTCTCTTTATGTTTCATGCATTAAGTTATACCAGCACTGCTATATCTGTTAATCTATTTTACCAACACTTAATTTTGGTTTACCTACATTAAGGTTAAATTGGAATAACTTGCATTTAGAATACAATTTATTAACAACTGGTTCACAACTGATTCACCCCCCCTCTCAGTTGTCCTTCCCGGGACCTAACAAGGAAGAACAAAACTATCTTGGATGTTCCTAGAACAATGATGATGGAAGCTAGTCTACCTCATATTTACTGGAGATAAGTAATGAGCACAACAGTTTATACATTAAACAAAGTACATATCAAAGGAGAAACTGATAAGACACCTTATGAATTATGGTTTGCAAATACACCTACAGTTAAGTATTTCAAAATATGTGGTAGTAAATTTTATATCAGGACAGATGGTATCATTGGCAAATCTTATCCTAGATGTAATGAAGGCATATATCTTGGTTATTCTAATGAAAGCAAGGAATATATATGTTATAACAAGAGATTGTAGAGAATTGTGGAGAGTGCTAATGTCAAGGTGGATGAGCTGAATAGAAGTCAAATCAAATTTTATGAGCAAGAATCGGTGGTGGAAATGATTATATCTGAACCGGTAGCACCTTTACTAGAATAGAGTGTTGAACTAGTTACTTCGGCAGTATCAGAAAATTCAACAGTAACTAAAGAACTGGGAAGAGGAATAAAGAGTCAAAAGACTCCTAGGTATGTGAGATTGAATGATTCAGAAGACCAGATCATTGGGGATAAGAACAATGGAGTGATGACAAGAAGAAGATTAACATCTAATGAGATATGTTTAATTTCTCAAGTTGAATCAATATCAGTAATTGAAGCATGTAAAGATGAATGTTGGTTGAAATCTGTATATGTATATATGTATGTATATAGGTATATGTATATATGTGTATATATGTATTTATGTATATGTATATATATGTATGTATATATGTATATACATATATACATATATACATACATATATATACATATAGATATATATGTATACGTGTATATATATGCATGTATATGTATATACATATATACATATGTATATACATATATACATATTTATATACATATATGTCAACATATGTTGTGTTAATTTGATATAGGTTAGATCTTTTTCATTGTGATAATTTATCTCATAGGTTTCTTTCTAAATGGTTTGACATGTTATTTCAAATCATCTTTGTACTTTGTATTGTATCTTGAAATTATTTTACCACTCTTTAAAATAGCACCATGTCTTCAATTTGTACATTTTATTTATTATATATTTATATAATTTTAAACATCTTCATTCACAAATAGATCACGTTCCTTTGATCCTCAATACACCATGCCATGAAAATACAAAATGATACAATGCAAGAAAATTGTGCTCATTGAAATTGGCCAAATCCAATTGAACAAACAACTCAACCTATCCCAATTGGCCAAATCCATACTCTCCCACCTTTCTCTCAAGATTATTTTACTGCTAGAAATAACTTTCTATTAGAGTTGGACAACCTTTGAAATATTTCAACATGTCTAGTCTGCATGGAAAAATATCGAAGTATTAAAATTAGACAATCAAATGGAAAAAATACTTGTTATATATGCACAACAGAAAAAAAACAAAAAGCAAACAAACAATGCTTCTCAAAATGGAACAACATGGATCCTAGTGAGAAACCTTGATATTTTTAAATACCAACTAAAGTTGAAGAGATGTTGATAGCAAGGGTTAGCCCTGTCCTTCAAGTTATTTATATAAGAGGGGGGTAGCTCAAATATAGTGGCCACACTATTTATTTTCCTTAGGATATTTCTGCAATTGCATCTCATTTGCCAAGGGGTATAGATTCATTGAACATGATAATAGTAAACAAGGTAGGCATTGGCTAACAACAATACAACTTCTATGTTAGTAGAGGATGTGTGCATGAGGCATTGCAATGTAAGATCTTCCATGACTCATACTACAAAGATGTACAATCAGATAACTCCACATTGTCATATTTGCCCCTTATCCCCACTAACATATCAAACCTCATATATGCAACAAATTCAAATCCTGATCCCAATGATGTGAACTTAATGAAAGATGTTACATAGGATGATCCATTACTAGAGAACTTGTAAATGAGTACTTCATTTGTGTCAAACCTTCCACCTACATGCAGGGAAGTTGAAGAAGTGTGCTCTTTACTATAGCTAGGGAAATGATGATCAACTCCTATAGTATAATGGCCACCTATTTCCCCATCTCCCATAAATGAATACACCACTAAAATATTATTTGTAATGTCATTCCCCACTTTTTTTCCAAAGGGCACAACTACATTCAAACAACCACGTCTCAAGGAAGTTAAGTTACATGGCTATGGTCTCCATCTTCTAGGATACCATGACAATAGGTTTGGTCCACACCCACGGTTTAGGTACTTCATATTAAATATACTTATGCGTCATCGAAGTCAAGCCACAACATCTATTTTTGTTCACAAGCAATTAGATGATTCCCTACCTAAAACAATATCTGCCTTTCACCAGAGATTAAAAGACTTGCCTAATGAAAAGCTTGTTGATCAACTTATGTACTTTGGCTCATCAATTCATGGTACAAAACCATTTTGGAACTAGCGAAGAAGGGAACTTATTTACATGGTCATTCAAATTTTTTGCTTGACACTATGTTTTAGACTAAGTGCAACAAATACAAAATGGCTATACTTGCATAACATCATGCCATTCGCCACACCTACAGATCCACATGCAACTTTTAAGTGGAGGGTACAAAATATTGTTCAAAATCCACACCTCACTACACTATACATGCATCACAGATTTGCTGCATTTCATGAAGAGGTCTTGGAAAACCTCCTTGTTGCAAATGACTACTAGTATAGGTATAAATATTAAAACACTTTGATTTAACATTTAACTCTTAGTCTTACTTTGTTTTTCTCTAAAAACTCTCCTTTACCACATATGAGTGGCAACAAAGAAGCTCTACACTTATCCATGGTTTTGTACAAAGTGCACTTGATTAAATTGATACATATGGCTCTGCATGGAACCCACAAACACTTGAATTGAGAAACCAAATATTCCATCGATCTATTGTTGATGGCCCTTGCTTGATGGACACATGAATGATTGTGTCAACAAATTCTTCCATCGACTATTATGAATTGGTCAATTGTGTTCAACATCATACAAAGTGTACTACCCAAACATGTCTTAGGAGGAAAGGGAGAATCTCTTGTATGTCATTACAAAGCTCCTTGGACCATTCAAGAAAACTCAAGGGACCAAAGCACAGCGTTGTGTCGCACTTGGGGTTAACTGGAGTAATTTGGTCGTACTTAGTTCGACCGAACTAATTTTGGTTGAACAATTTTTTATATAAACCTAGTTTGGCCGAACTTAGTTCTGTTGAACTAAGTTCGACCAAACTATCCTATGTGTCATGTGATGTGACAACAAAATCAACATTTTTGTCTACATTTCTAAAACTTTTCACTTCTATTATATTTTTCTTCAGGCAAAATATTTTCTTACAAAAAATAAAATACCCTTTTCTAGAGCTCGAAATCACGAATCTAGACATATAATTGCTTAAATATTTTGATTAGTTCTAATTTTTAATATTTTTTAAACATTGCAAGTAGGTTTTTCAAGTTCAAAAAGAGGCTGATTTGAAATTAAAAAAAATTAAATTAAATGATATTTAAAAATTTTATAAAAAAATATTTTTCACTAGATGAGAGAATCTTCTCCAAAAGGGTATAATATTTTTTTTTGATAATGCTAAATTTAGTAGACAAAAGGTGATGTTGAACGAAAACTGCCAAATTCAGCTACATTGGACTTCAAAATATTATTACGAGAAAAATATAAATCAAAATTAATCTATTTTTTGAGCACTGCATATATAAGTCCTCCATTTGGAAAATTAAAATCACAAAAAATAGGTACGTTATCATTTTTTTTAGTGACACCGACTAAAACTTCTGATTTTCAACACTGGCAACCTTCCAAGAAAGCATGTACTTCATTTGTTACATTCTAATTCATGAAATATGTGTGATTAGATTATGTTCATGAAACAATAATGTAAACCATCTCTTCAATTCCACAATCTTTGTAATTAGATTATGCATTTTGTACATATTTTATTTAGATTATGCATTTTTTACTATTACCCATTTACCTTTCTTTCATCTTTATATACACTACAAATTCTAGCATTTAAATCTCCCTATCCTCCTTTCCAATCACCCCATTTTAGTGGGACATGAATTATGGCTATATGATATATTATTGAACTTGTTTCGTTTATTAAAATAAACTACTCACACTATGCTACTTTACCGTTTAGATTATACCAATCTTCTCCTATTTCTCCTAATTATTGTCTTTCCCAATCTTCTTTTATTCAGCGTACCCATTGCACACCAAGATGTAATTACTTGTTCTTAGAAGAATATGATATCTAATAGTGGGCAGCATGTGGAAAAAGTGGAGACCATGCATTTCTTCCTCAGGTTTACCTAAAGATTCAGTGTCCTATGTGGACACTTGATGGTAAAAGCTCGGCTAATTTTCTCAGCAATATGAGAAATTTCAAGTAGTCCCGCTTCATAGAAGTATCCCAATTCAAAGGCTTCAAGACTGTTGTGATTCTCACACTTAGAAGTAGGATAACGGCGTTGCCTCCCTCCAAAACACACTCACTGCTTCTGAAACGGTTGATTGCTCGAAAAAATCAGAATGGGCTTACTTGCAGTCATGGCGTTTATGGTACTAGCATTTCAAACACATTCCATTGAAGCAGTTAACAAGGATGGAGCCGTTCTGCTTTCTCTTCTCAACAAGTTCACTGCACCTCCCAACTTTTTCAGCACTTGGAACTCCTCGGACAACAACCCCTGCCACTGGAAAGGAGTCACCTGCCATCCTCATCACACGGTGCGTATACTTGATCTTTCTAAAAGCCAACTCTCTGGAATGTTGTCTTCAGGCATTTGTGGTTTACGCAATTTGAAAGAGCTGGATTTGAGCTTTAACAATCTCTCTGGGACCATTCCTTCTGAGCTAGGAAATTGCACAGAGTTAGAATCTTTAGATCTCTCAAACAATTATCTCCACGGGCAAATCCCTGCCGAACTGGGTGGCATCAAAAGTCTAAGAACTTTGTCGCTCTATGATAATTTCCTCAATGGAAGAATTCCACTCTCCATTTTTGGGCTTCCCCTGCTCGAGGTGCTTTATTTGTCTACCAATAATTTGACCGGAGAGATCCCGTCAAATGTTGGGAGTCTCACCCACCTCTCCAAATTATGGCTGGGGGAAAATCTCTTGGTTGGAGAGATACCCTCCTCCATTGCCAATTGTGAGCATCTAATAGAACTTTTTGTGCACAAGAACCAGCTGGTTGGGGAGTTGCCACAATCTGTGGGCCGGCTTTCAAAATTACAATATCTGTTTGTTACTTCCAATAAGCTTGGAGGCCACATCCCCAAATCACTTGGTAACTGCACAAATCTCATTGAAATTGAACTGTCCAACAACTCTTTCAGTGGAGAAATACCATGGGAATTCGGCAAGTACAACAATCTCACCGTGATTGCTGCCACCCAGAATCAGTTCACAGGGCGCATACCGTTCTCGCTTGGATCGCTGCACTGCTTGACCCAGCTTTATTTGAACCAGAATTTGCTCTCCGGCGGCATCCCAGTAGAGCTTGGGAACTGCAGTCTTCTGGAGGAGCTCAGCTTGCATACAAACAAACTTGAGGGGTTAATTCCTCCCAAGTTGGGTCAACTGGGGCGTTTACAAATTTTGTTCTTATCTGACAATTCATTCAATGGCTCAATTCCTCCCCAGCTTCTCAGGGCAAGGAGCTTACGGGGACTGTATCTCTATAATAACAGTCTCACGGGAAGCATATCCCCAAAAATTTGCAGCCTCACGCAGTTACAGTACCTATATTTGGAGGAGAACCAGCTATCAGGCCCAATACCCGCAGAACTTGGGAATTGCAGTCTTTTGGAGGGGCTTAGCTTACGTACAAACTTACTTGAGGGGTTCATTCCTCCCGACTTGGGTCGACTAGAGCATTTAAAAGCTTTGTATCTAAACAACAATAGGCTCACTGGAAGCGTTCCTCCATAGATTGTTCAATGCCAGAGCTTGACGAATCTGAGTTTAGGACACAACAATCTAAGTGGCGTTATTCCCTCGTGATTTCAACATCGCAACAGTTGGATTCAACTTACTTTTGTATTTGGTAATTTGCAGCTCATATCATGATTTCTCTAGTGAAAGTTTAGAACTAACTAGGGATTATATTGTAATCTACTCTTAAAAATAATTAGTTATCTTAAAGTATATAGTCTGCAATGTTCTATAATGTTGAGAAGTTTATGTAGGACTTAATCGTAAGTAGATTCTCTATTTTGTAGTATATAGTTTGTTTCTAGAATTTAGATTTTATTTTTTATTATTTTATTGATTTATTATGATTATTTATTATTCAAAAATATAATGGAAAATGTAAGAGATTTGAATTAATGTATTTTTTAGATGATTATGCAAATTTTTATAATCATATAGAATATTAAATTAAATAATCGTATTTTGAAGTTAAAAGATAAGAGCATTCTTTTGATAAGATTTCTAAGTTATGACATTCATTTAACATTTTAAGATATTTTGAGAGAAGTGACTTATCTTAAAATGATTTTTGTTGAAATATCAATGTTGTGTAGGTTTATTGTTTTGATATTTGACATAGTTAAAATCACTTTGAATCAATTTAATCTTGTGTCTACATCAAATGATCTTGATGACTCTTTAATTAGATGTGCAAAAGAATATAAGATGCTACCATATGTATCCCTTAAACAATTAACATTAATGCCCTTGTCCTTGTGTTTTTTAAATATGAGAGAAGGTGAAAGTCAACCTTAATGATGAATTCGATAAATTTTTCATTATCTTTTAAAGAATACACAAGATAATAACACTTCATCAAAATCTTCTACATTAATAAATAAAGATTTTATGCACAAAAATCTTTCTCCACTTATTTTTATTTGTCTCCCGAATTTTTTTGCGTTCTCTTCCATGTAAAAATGAAGTCATTTAAGTGGAAAACACCATTTATAAAATGTTACAACTAGAAAAAAATTCTATTAAAAAGACAACTTGAAATTATTAGATGAAAAATCTAGGATGACATGAGCGAAAATAAGTTGCAAGAAAGAATTCCACGAGCCTTGGGCACTATAAAATCCTGAGCTCCATTGACCTCTCTGTGAATCAACTGAATGGTAGCCTTGTAGCAGAAATAGGATAACTCTCTAAGCTACAACACTTGAACCTTTCCTCTAATGCTCTAAATGGCCCTCTTCATCAAGAACTAGGTAAAAAATTATCTCTTGTATTCGCTAGATTTGAGTTTTAATTCATTCAATGGTTCTCTGCCACATCAATTAGCCAGTCTTAGCATCCATTTTTACAAGGAAATCTAGAGAGAATGGATTTGTCATCCAACAACCTTTCTGGCATCATCCCTTCTGCACTGGACAGTCTGTTGTCCCTCGATGCAATCAACATCTCCAATAATCAACACAGTGGATGCATACAAAAGTCATTGTTCAAGATGAAGAATTTTTCTGCAACCTCATTCAATGACAGTTCAGGTTTGTGCCGTTTATAGAAATTGATGATTGTTTATTGATTTATTTTATTTTATTATTATTGTTAATTTTTTAATTTTTGTTTAAGAATTTATGAAAAATGAAAGACATGATTTATCTGTGTATTTAAAACTTTCCCAATTACATTTACTGATAATATATAAATTATAAGTGAAAAGGTTATGATTTAAATCTACAAGAGGAAAACACTGAAAAAATTATTAAATAGTCACAAATGTTCAACATTTTTAGACATTGATAGTAGTGAATTATTTGTACAGTTCAAAAGTTTGTACTTGTTGAACTAGTAATGGTGTAGGTTTATTACGTTTTTATATGATCTTTGTCTAAATTACTTTATGTCATTGTAGTTTAATGTTTACATTGAATGAATTTGGTTACTCTTTGTGTGTGCAAAGCAATATGAGATATTATCTAGTCTTAAAATTATTGAAATTTGTGTCTTTATATTTCCGTCTTTAAGATATATGAGGCAATGACATTCAATCTTGATAATGAATTAACAATGCATGCTAATGATTTTATTGTTTCATTAATAATCTCTATTTGACAATGCAACATTTAGATCAATGTTTTTTCAATTGATAGATTTTTTTTCATACCAATCTCTCTCTCATATTACTATTTTTTTCTATCAAATTTGATTGTGTTTGACGACATTTTTTATAAACCATTACAATTAGTAAACAAATATATTTAAATTCAATCAGTATACTTGCATTTTACACTTAAAAACTAAAACCTTTTTATTTGTATATATTGAGTTATCAATCCTTTAAGAGAGGTCTATGTGAGTGTGAACAAATTGTTAGCATTTGTGAACCATGATTATTTGTTTATATAATTAAATTTCTAATTATGTCATTGATTTTTAACAAAATGTATCTAGAAAGAAAAAATGGATTATATTTCATTCATATTTAAATTATTTTGAACATTAAAGGAATACAAATATGAGATAGAGGGTAATATCAACCATGAATCTTTGTATTAATACTTTCTATAGAGCATTTTTTCCCCTTTATTAATTAAAAATATGTGTAGTCACTTAAAGGTTGAAAAAAAAGAAACCTAATAATATTTGTATTCAATGATATGTATATACTGATTTGAGTGTTTGATGATACACAATATTTAATTTTGATGTATGTCTCTATTGCATGCATCTATTACATATTAATATTATTTTAGTTAAAAAAATTAATTATATTCATTATTATATATTTTTTTAGAGACTTGTTGATATGTTGAGAGAATGTAGACAATGTATGTTGTCATTGATGTCAATGTCAATGCCTGACAATTTGTGTTATCACTTAGTTTGGACAGATGGAGAATGTGTTAGTGATATCAATATTCCATACAGTAGTATGGATATTCTAAAAACTATACTGGGTATATCAGATGGCAGTATGTTGGAAGATGTTTTGACAAGTTGGCCATTAATGTACAAGTCAATTTGAAGCCTAATTAGTGGACAACATATTATCTTGGAGTTCATGGTATAACTTATGTTCACAATGGGGACACTTTTGGTTAGAGGGTACATGCTTGGACATATCCTGTTATTTGTCTTTCTTCAATACCATGATAATGAGTTTGAAGGAAATTATCTAAGTGTTGAATTAATGAGTTTCTCTATGACTGGAGGTCATTTTTTTGCTCAGCATTGTATCATTTTGTTATTTTTTTTTATAGTTAGGCTTGGTGATGGATTTTATGTATTGTATAAAGATTTCGATTGATTTCATTGTCTAAAGAAAATGTTTTTTTATTTTATTTCATCTTTCAAACCCAATTTGACAAATGAACATTTTTAGGTCATATGGAAGAAGAATGCTCTGCATTTCCTGCATTGTCAAATTTGATAGTATCCATTTGGGGACATGATAAAGATAGTGCCTTGGACTTGTGACAGGAATTTCAAGTCTATTAGTGAAACCGTGAGTGATTTTTTACTTAGTATTGCTACGCAATCTATCAGTTCTACATAGTGTTTGTTAGATCAATGTTTTACTACTTGTGCATCAATTTTCAATAATAGAATATTAGCCTGCATAACCTCAAGAGGCATGGATTCCAACTAAAAAATAGATACATGTGCTTTGTGAAAACAAGGAGGAAAGTATTGAACATCTTTTGTTCCACTGTCCTTTTTCTTGGAATGTTAGATAGAAGATTATTGGCATGTTTTCTCTAGACTAGGCTTGAAGCTCTACTGCTAAGGATAATCTCTTGGGTGGTTTACCCTCCAGTCATCCCCTATCTCTTGAACTTTGGAGGCAATCTTTCTTTCACACTTGTTGGAGCTTGTGGAAAGACAGGAATAATAGAATCTTGAAGGAAAGAAAGTGTGGATGGGAGGAACTATTGAATAGAATTATTTCTAATGTTGAGGAGACTATGATCTATTTTGTGAATCAGAAGCATACTCCCTCCAATTCCCCTAGATTGGGCAATCTCTAGATCGCAAGATTTGGACTCAACACTTTTTGGCTTCTCTGCCCCTCCCATTGTATTTTGCAGTGATATTAAATGGACCCCCTGACACTGGTTGGCTAAAATTGAATTTTGATGGGTCTTCCCATGGTAACCTGAGTCAAGCAGGAGGGGTTGGTGTGATTAGAGATTCACAAGGCGATCTAATTATTTCTTACACAAAATATATTGGTGTACAAACCTCCAATGTGGTTGAAGTGGTTGTTGTGTTTCACCAACTTCTTGCTTCCAGGGATAAGGGTTTAAGAAAAATCATTTTTGAAGGTGACTCTCACAACACAATGTTGATGCTTAATGAGGTGGCCAAGCTGTATTGGAAGATTGCACTTCTCTCATTGACAAGTGTTGTGCCCTCCTTCCTACTTTGGGCAATGCTAGGTTTTGCCACATTTAGCATGATGGAAACGGGGTGTTGGATAAGCTGGTACGACTTGGCATGATGATTGATAATTTGAAAGTGTGCTCCCACATGTACAAAATCCTGATTGTGTCTTGTGCCATGATATCAAATGACTTACCCTTTAATGATGTGCAATCCCAAGATTACCTTTTTGGTACTTTCTATACTTGCCTTCTCATTTCCTTGTCTTGATTGATCTAGCTAAAATCTTAGAAATGATCTGATTCTTTTAGGCTCTCATCTTGGTATAGACATTTGGAGTCTACACTTTACAACAATCTATTCAACCCACAATGATTAAAATTTTTAATTGATTTTACCATTTAAAGGGTCATTTTTTCAATAAGCTAATTATTTTTATAGATTGTAAAAATATTTTACATTATAAAAATATTTTGTACAAATTAACATTCACGATTAATTTGCATTTATCGATATTTAATTTTTTTGTTCTCTTGCTCTCTCACTTGCTCTTTTGTCCTAATAATGTATCATGATATTTGATCTCAAACATTAACAAAACAAAATCTATAGAGTCAATCTAAAAAATTAAGAAGCAAATCATCTCTAATATTAAAAATCATTTTAATTTTTGCTAATTTTTTTTATAAACTATATTATTTAAAATATATTTAACTATAGACGTAAAGATTGCACCAGCTTTGGGGGAAGTGCTAGTTTACAATATTTCTAATGTGCATTCCATTGTGTGTCAATCCATCATCAGCTGACAGAATTTGAGCGTGGAAGATGTTTGATAGTTGAAGCTGGCTATGTCGCATGCAGGCCTAGAATTTGATAGGCTATTTGGCTATTTTTTCACTTTTAAACCGTATATGAAAACTTAAAAAATTATTAGACCGTATGCATTGACATGCTATTTTTTTCTAAAAGTGTATATATGACACTTCAAATTATTAATAAACCGTAAAATTTATAGTGGGTAATATATATATTATATAGTATTTTAATTTAAAATGTTGATATATATTATTTTAGAATGGTTATTATAAAAAAATAAATTTAGTAACAAAAATTATAATATATATTTGTTTCTAATTTTATAATATTTTAATATGAATTTTCAAAATAATTTATATTTTCTTATATGATTTTAGAAACTTAATCAATTTACTTTTTAAATATTTTAAAGAAGATTATCAGTTATCAATTTAGAAACTTGCCATAACTAAAATACTAAAATACTAAAATCTAAGTGTTTCTAATTTTTAAAATATTTTAATATGAATGTTTAAAGTTGTTTCTATTTTCTGTTATAAATATGTATTATGTTCTAATTTTTTTATTTATCAATAAAATATATGTTTGTAATTGTACTTCATTTTTTCTTTTTAAATAATATTATAAACATAAATAATATATTGGTTTTTATTTAAGGACTTAAAAAATATGTCTTCAAATAGAAGAGACAAGCTACCATTGAAAAAATGTATAGGTGGATGAAAGAGAGAAGGGTTTTGACAATTCAATGTTAAATGAATAGTCTTATAATAAGCATTTGAAAGAAATATTAAAAAAAAAAATTGGGACCTCTTCAGATGATTCAAATCAAGAAACATATCAATTTGGGGAAGGGTTCAAATATTAATGTAAAAAGAAAAATAAAAACATGATAGTAAGGGATGGAGTTTTTTTGACAATTAATATTTTTCTTAAAACATCAAATGAAAGGCACTGAAATTAGCAAACCATCATAAAAAAATGATATGACATGTAGGGATGGCCATCAAATTCTAGACCTGATCGCATGACTTCTTTAAGAGTGTGAAACTAGCACTTGACTTGGCTCTTTCATAACAACACGACAAATTCATTACCTAACAAGAGTATCCTTATGTTATTCCACACGCATAAATTTTATACTTCATTCAAACTGTATGGATGGCCAAAGGGAGTGGAAGTGGAAAAGACTTGATTATTTAAGTCTACACAATACGTAAAGAGAAAAGTCTTTTCTAGGACATGACTGACAACTGTTTGGAAACTTTGACGATGACTTTGTCAAACTAAAAAAGTCTCGTTAGCTTCTTCCACGAGCAAATCATAACGCTACGGATCTCCGTATATACAAGCAAAAGCTATGTTGGTCCTGTTTATTAATTAATAAAAAATTAAAAATACGTCTATATTTTTATTTTCAATTAAACATAAATTAAAGATATATTATGATGAATAGAAAACATTAAAATTATACAATAGAGTGATGATACATTTTCTTAACAATATTAGAAATTTTTATTATTTATAGAAGTATGTTGAAGGATAATGAATATTAATTGTGTGTGTGAAAAAGTGAACCTATAGCTGCAAGCACAACACTTCAATTAAGTCATTATATGCATGGTTAGTAAGCAATAATCAATAAGAAATAAACCATAGCAAAGCGACTAATTGCCTTCTAAAAGATGCGAGTATAAGATTGCTCTCAAATTTTTATAAGCAATACCAATGACTAGACTACACCAAGATGAAGGATTTAATCTATATGATACTAAGCTATATGGATGCAAGATGGATGAATAATTCAAGCAATAATAACCAATTTAAGCAATAATGAATGCAAGCAATAATGAATGTAAAATGGATGCAAGTAATGTAAAAAAACACAATGATTTCAATGACTCCAGAGCGAAATTAGCATGATAATAATCTCCAAGCATGTTCTCAAAAATCTCTGGGGTGAATTGGAATGAGAGCTAAAGACTGAATTTATAGAGAATCACAAAAAACTCAATTTAGGATTAATTGAAAATAATTGAGAAATCGGGTTGAGTTAACCTTGAGATAGATTCCAATTATAGTTTAATTGAAATGCATTCAAATTAGAAGTCCAAGTTGCATTGGAAAATAATAATAAATTAATTCCATGCACATCTGATAAAAATAGATAATTCCATGTGCATATTTGATTCATTCAAGAAAAAGGTCTTTTCAATTCAACTGAACTTCTTTTTCTGAAAAGCTTTGAGTTCCAATTTTAGAGAATAATTCAATAATTCAATTAAATTACTTTTCTGATTTCAAATTCTAAATTTAGAAAAAGAAATAATATCTCAAGTTTGATTTCTCTCTTAATTCAATTCTTTTTTTTATTTTTGTTTTGTTTCAATTCAACTCTTTGTAATAAATTAATTCATCTTTTTTAATAAATTAATCCTTTTTGCATGATTGAATGGCAAATTTATTAATTTAATTAAATATGCAAAGATATTTAATAAATTAAGGATAATTGATCAAAATGATATTCTTGGAAATGATTTGATTAATTAAATCAATATTTAATTAATGTTGAGTAGTTGATTTGCCATGTGATTTTTCATAATCAAAGAATTAATAATGTGCTCAAGATTAATTTAATTGCCTTTGGTTAGGAGCTTGGTGATGTTGTCGAGATTAGGGGCCCATGGTTTAGATGACCAATTTTAGGGTATTACATTAATAATGTGATTAATAAAAGATGTATTATGATATTTGAATAGACAACACCAAAATTATTCAATAGAACAATGGCACATTTTCTTAGCAAAATAAAAAACTCTTATTATAATATTGTATAAAAGGATTCAATTTGAAGGTTGAAGGATAATGACTATTAATAATATGATAAATTATTTGTTTATGTGTAATTATAGATTTTAGTTATATATATGCATAACAATATATCTTAATGATGAATGAATGAATAATGACATATCCTTATTTTTTTATATTTTTTATTATACATTGTTTTTTATTGATAAAACAGCGAGAACGAGGACGCTGGCCCTTAACATAGCAAGAACTATTAACAACACCAAAACAACACTATACACAAAACTTAAACAACACTAATAAGCAGTCTTTCAAAAATTAAAAAACCATCAAAGAGTTTTTAACATCAAAACACAAGGAATAAACCCAACCAAAGAAAAAGACCAAAAAAGACCTAAGGGATCGGCTTGCGGATCCCAATCCTATCAATAAGTTTGTTTCAGTCATCAAACAAAAATTTATAGAGCTCCTAGGTCACTTCCTTGTCAACTTCATCCATCACACTACTCTCGTACTAGGAGGGCAAGAGTCACTACCGAGCTGTGCAACAGGCTTAGGGTTTTTCTTTTACAAGACAATCGGAAATTCATAAACCCTAAACCTTAAACCTTGAACCTTGACAAAGGGAAAAATGAATCCAGAATGACCAATATTTTGACTCAAGCATGAAAAAAAAATTGTGCAGTCGTTTTTTAGAACTATCAGATGCTTGGAGGAGATATTCAGTGTATATCAGGAATTTTATGCCATAGTTCAAGCCTTGAAGAAACAAAGACATTACCTGTTGCATAAGGAGTTTGTGTTATGTACTGATCATCAAGCTTTGCAGTATTTGAACAGTCAGAATAAGTTGGGTTAGAGATAAATGAGATGGGCAGAATTCTTGCAGAGTTACACCTTTGTGTTGAAGCATAGGAGTTGAAAATGTAACAAAATTATTTATGCATTGAGTAAAATGAGGAATTTGCTGACAGAGATGAGAGTGATAGTATTAGGATTTGAGGAGTTGAAGACCTTGTATGACGATGAGCCAAATTTTGCATAACCTTCAAGAGCATGTAGAGAGCCGATTATGGCAGATAGAAGTCAGTGGTTGATTAATTTCATTTAGGATGGGATGTTATTTAGAGGAGTTCAGTTGTGCACACCTAAGAGTTCAATGAGGGAGAATCTGATAAAGGAGAAGCATAATGGAGGATTAGTTGGACACTTTAGTGTTGACAAATAGTAGCATTGGTGAGTCAACATTACTTTTGCCTCTGATTTATAAGGATGTTAGGAAATTTGTGCAGAGTTGTAGAGTTTATCAAGTTGCAAAGGGTAGTAGTCAGAATGTGGGATTGTATAAGCCTTTGATAGTACCAGACAGACCTTGGAGGATACCAGCATGGATTTCATACTAGGATTTCCTAAGACATAGAGAGGGAATGATTCTATATTTGTGGTGGTGGATAGATTCTTGAAGATGGCTCATTTTATACCTTGTAGGAAGACATCAGATGTAGTGCATATAGCTGACCTATTTTTCAAGGAAGTGGTGAGATTGCATGGTTTACCTAGAAGTATAGTTTCAAATAGAGATACTAAGTTTGATGGTTAATTTTGGAGAGCACTTTGGAAGAAGATGAAGACAAATTTGGAATTCATTTCTACTTTTTACCCATAGACAGAGGTAGTTAACAGGAGCTTGGGAAATTTACTGAGATGCTTGGTTGGAGACAAAACCAGAAGTTGGGATTTGATTCTTTCACAAGAAGAGTTTGCCTATAGTAATTCAGTGAACAAAAGTACTGGAAGAACACCTTTTGAGATTGTTACCAGAACACACCTGAGAGGAATATCAGAATTGAGAGATATTAGCAATGAAGATAAGAGAAGTGCAGAAGTATAATAGTTTGCAAATCACATGACAACTTTGTATATTTAGTTTAAACAACATTTGTAGGAAATGAACAACAAGTATAAGGAGAAAGTAGATGAAAATAGGAGACATAAGGAATTTGAAGTTGGTGATGAAGTGATGGTGTATCTGAGAAAAGAAAGATTCCCGATTGGAACATATAACAAGTTGAAGATGAGGAAGTTTGGACCTTATAAGATCTTGAGGAAATTCAGTTCTGAAAATGCATATGAAGTGGAGTTACTGGATAGTTTGAGTATTTCACCTATATTCAACATTGTAGATCTATATCAGTATCATGAACCAAAATCCAGTGATGATAGTATTGCAGGCTTGGAGAAACAGTTGCCCCAGAAGGAAACAGATCAGATTGAAGACATTTTGGATAGTAGGATTGGGCGTAGTACCTGGACCAACCAGTATAAGGAGTATCTTGTGAAGTGGAAAGATAGACCAGTTGAAGATTCATCTTGGATTTTTCAAGCGGAGGTAGACCGCCTTGGTTTTCCTCTAACCCAGCAAAGTGATAGACTCACTTTTTTCAACAATCCTAGATGTCTGATGCAGGAACATCCCCAGTTCTTGGCAATCTTGCATCAATCAAAAATATTTATTTTTGTTTTCTTTCTATTTTTTAGTTTCAACATTTTCATTCTACATTTTCTTGCATTGGCTCACTAGATCCTGTGGAGTTGGATTTTTCTTGAGGACTTGATCATCTTCCTTATTCCCAAATCATGGAGCATTTGGATGATTTTCTGGCAAGTTATCGATTCTGGTTTCCGAGATAGTTTTCTAGCACTGGCACTAATTGGACCAATTTACATTGGTGAATCTACCGGATCCCTTTCGTAGGTTGTGGAGCCTTGAGCATTGATTATGATGTTCCTTGGCATGTGGATGACATTCCCTTTGATCTACACTTCATCCTTTGGATTTACCAAAGGAATCTCTTTGGCGGAGGTTGACCTTGTTGGTTTTACACGTTTTGTCTTGTTCTTCGGTATTTGATCCCTTTTTGGGCTGACCTAATCCTCTTGGATTGTATAAATCATTTTAATTGAGAATTATAACATAGATAAGAGGATTGGATAAAACATAGAAGATAGCTTATAAGTTTTTAGGTCTCAGTTGTGACCTATTCTGTATGTAGCAGGCCAGTGAGCCTAATCTTGTGCTCCAGATGTTACTGACTATGTGTAATTAGTTTTCATGAGTTAATTCATTATGTTCTACGTTGTCTCCATCATATCCTCTTATTTTTGTTGTGTTTACTATTGTTACCTAATCCAAATTGATCTCTTTTGAGGTCCCTCCTAACCAGTGGCTGCACCAAATTTCGTACTATCCACCACTATTACTGGCACTCTCAGAATTTGAACTTTCCCAGTTTGGTACTCTTTCAAGCATGTATGAAAAGACAAGAATTTATATCATTTTTATTGAAATCTCTATTTATTTCATTTTCGTAACTCTTCTTTTCATAGTTGGTCCATCCATTTCTGCTTCTTGTGTAAGCTTTGCTTCTTCTATGGCTCGTGAGCTCTCTCCACTAGATGACTTTGTTGTATCATCGTTTATGTCGTGTATTCCTTCTCCATGACATCGGGATGCGGATTTAGTCGAGAGAGTGGTGAAGTGGATTTTGGGTCACGAATTCTTGACTTCAACCATGAAGTATATGGTGAATTCAAATAATGCCTCCTACTTTGTGGCTTCTCTATTGGATTTAGAAGAAGATGATAATGTAATCTCTAGTTTGTGTGATCGTCTACTACATCTCAGCTTTATTCATGGGTTGGATGTGATTTTGGAGGTTGCCCTCTCTGGGCATGGCATACCTCTACCTCAAGGATGTTGTAGATTTTTGTGTTTCTCCAGTTCTAGTTCCAGTTTTCAAGTTCCTTGGAAGCTTTCAGACCAACACCATTGAAAACCATCGAAAGAGATCCCACATAGCTTGAAAATAATTGAAGCAATACTTTAGATTGATTCTAGATGTTAATGAGGTCAAGAAACTGGACTTTATAATTTGGTTGATGCTTCTTGATGACTGAAAGTCTGCTTTCTTTTCATCTTTTGACTCATGGTTGCCAACTTTGTTCTCAACTCTGTTCTCTCACTTTTTCTCTGTATATTTAAGACGATAATTTTGACAGTGTATATATCTCTGAGTTTAATGAATAAAATATTTATTTTTTGGCTTCACATTCATGTGATTGCTTTCATTATAGGAGTTGAGAAATACAACCCCACAGTAGCTTAAAGATCTTCTGCAAGCCAAATAACCTGTTACAAGGAGAAGCAATGAAGCAAAATCTGAAGAACATACAAAACACAGGAAAAATATTCTCAAAATATGAGAGCTCCAATTCACCAAGAATGTATTGTGAAAGATAATACAATGAAAAGAAAAATTAACCTCTAATAGGTCAAAAAACCCTAAAAAGGGAAAACCCTAGGCTTGCACATAATAATTAATTAAAATAATTAATTATATGCACCTAATGTTAGCTTAAGTGTAAAAAGATATTTGGGAACTTAAAGAATTGAACAAATATTGTTTAATTAATCAAGTAAAGACCCAATTACTCTAACACCCCCCCTTAAGCTAGACTTAGAGAGAAGCTAAAACCTAGAACAACTACTGAAAGCATGAAAGATGGGTCTCGACAACAAGGCCTGATCAGGTACCTAAAATACAATGAAATCTCTATGAAACAGAAACAAAGGAGAAAACCCAGTGGGAAAAAACTCCTCTCCAAAAAGAGATAAAAGAACATGCTGAAAGAAGAAGAAGGAAGGAAGGCCTCATAAAGATCCCCCAAGAACAACTTCCTTCACCCCAAGCATAGAGCGCAACTAAAGATAGCGCGGCGATACAAAAGGTTTCGTGAAGATGTCTGCAACCTGCTCAGAAGTGGGAATGTACTCCAGAATGAGAACACCATCCTGAATCAACTGACGGATGAAATGCATGTGAAGCTCAATGTGCTTTGTTTGCTGATGCTCTACCAGGTTGCGGGAAATATGAATAGCACTCTAATTGTCACACCAAAGAATAGTGGGACTATCAGGAGGAAAACCAAACTCAGTCATCAACTGTCGAAGCCATAAGATCTCTTGACTAGTGAGCACAGCAGCACAGTACTCAACCTCTATAGATGATAATGCATGAGCAGTCTACTTCTTGCAAGACCATGTGATAGGACCAGAGCCAAGACAGAAAACAAAGCCAGAAGTAGACTTCCGATTAGTGACATCACCAGCCCAATCTGAGTCAATGTAGCCAACAATGTGAGGTTCCCTTGATGTGTAATGAATGCCATGAGAACTAGTGCTCTGAATGTACCTCAAAATATGTTTGGCAGCTTACCAATGACTCTCATGAGGATCATGGGAGAATCGAGAGATAAGACCAACCACAAAGGAAATATCAGGACGGGTGTGAGTTAGGTACAACAAACTGCCAACCAACAGCCTGTAAAGTGTAGAATCGACTGAAGGAGTGGGACAAGCTGTAGTAAAAAAAACCACTGACTAAAATGGAGTGGAAGTAGGCTTGCAATCAAGCATGCCGAAGCACTGAAGCATGTCAAGAGCATACTTTTGCTGGTAGAGAGAGATCCCATCAGAAGATTGAATCACCTAAAGACCAAGGAAATAGTGCAACAAACCAAGATTTGTCATCTCAAACTAATCCATCAAGTCATGCTGAATATGCTGAATCATAGATGATGAGCTACCCGTGATGACAAGATCATCAACATATAGCACAAGAATCAAAATGTCACCCTCAAGAAGCTGAATGTAGACGGTGTGATCAAAATGACTGCAGGAGAACCCAATGGAGAGCAAGAAAGAGTCCATCTTCTCATACCAAGCCCAGGGGCCTGTTTGAGACCATACAATGAATGTCGAAGTCTACAAACCAAAGAACTATCCTGCACAAATCCCTGATGTTGTTCCATGTAGATTTCCTCTTGTAGATCCCCGTGCAAGAAGGCACTCTTCACATCCATCTGAAAAAAAAGCCAACACCGAGAAGCTTCAAGAGATAGTACAAAGCGAATGGAATTCATCTTGGCAACAGGGGCAAATGTCTCGGAGTAATCAATACCCTCAACCTATGAAAAACCCTTCGCAACAAGAAATACTTTGTACTTATCAATGGAACCATCGACAACATATTTAGTGCGATACAACCAGCGACACCTAACCATCTTTCTGCCCTTAGGAAGAGGACAGAGATCCCAAGTATGATTCATCATCAAAGAAGAATACTCCTCCTCCATAGCACAATCCCACTCAGGGTGACCTATCACCTTGGAAAACTTCTGAGGATCATCTGAAATAGCATGACTCAAAAGACTAGAACCCATAGTATGAGAATGAGTGCGACGAGTATCTAAAGGATCACCAGCCATAAGACCTGCCACCACAATAGTAAGGCGAGCCCACTTGGGCATCTGAGGTGGAGTAGGTGGAGGAGGGGATGGTGGGGGTGGGGATGGTGGATCGTCACCACCATCATCAGAATCATCCTCAAAAAGATCCTAAAGGGGTGCAGTGGCCGGAGTAGGCAAAGGAGTAGACACTGGAGTCGGGGTATCCACTGTGGGAAGACACTCATCAAACTGAACATCCCGTCGAAATAGGACCTCTCTGGAATTAGGATCAAACAACCTGTACGCCTTAACATCCTCACAGTAGCCAACAAAAATGAGTGGTCGACTCTTTCATTCCATGGCTTTCCTCTGAGCATCAGGAATAAAGGCCCATGTCTCACTGCCAAATACTCGAAAAAAGGAAACATCAGACTTGTCATGAGACCAAGCCTCCTCAGGAGTCATATGTCGAATAGCCTTGTGAGGCATCCGCTTCTAAATATAGTTGGCACAATTGATTGCCTCAGCCCAAAAAGACGAATTCAGGGACTTGGATTGAATCATACAATTCGCCATCTCTCATAAAGTTATGTTCTTGCGTTCAGCGACACCATTCTGCTAAGGGGTGTAGGGAACAATAAACTGATGCTGGAAACCATGCTCAGAGCAAAAATCTTTGAAAGCCTGATTCACATACTCCCCCCCATTATTTGTACGTATTCACTGAATAGAACAGCCAGACTGCTTCTCTACATATGTCTTGAAGATTCAAAAGGAATCAAAGACATCAAACTTGTACTTAAGAAAGTACACCCATGTGCATCTGGAGAAGTCATCAATAAAAGTGAGTACATTGTTGGCCCCTGAAAAAAGGAGTGGGAAATGACATGAGTCACTGTGAATCAACTCCAAGGGTGCCAAAGCACGAGAGGCTCTCCCCTTCAGAAAGGGATCTTTGTGATGCTTGCCAAGCACACAACCATGACAAACACCATCAGTGCAGGAAATATGTGGGAGCCCAAGAACAATTGCCTGTGTACTCATCTGTTGAAGATATCTGTAATTGACATGGCCCAATCACTCATGCCAAAGCTTACTCACTGAATCTGCATGTGCTATGAGAGATGAACCTGTACCCGAAGAGGGCTCAAATTCATCAAATCTGTAGAGATGAGATGCAAAATCCACACTACCAGAAACCATAACCAAATCAAGGTCATGGAGGTCCTGAATAACCACATCATGTGGTGAGAACTCAACTATCTTACCAAAGCCAGAGTGGCAAATCTGATAAATGGACAGGAGGTTCATCGAGATGTCAGGGATAACCAGAACATCCTGTAGAGTACCCCCATCCAAAGTGACAGAACTTGAACCCAAGACTAAAAGCTGAACAGAGTCACCCACTGCAATCTATGAAATACCACAAGAGGCAAGAGAAGAAATCAACTACAGAGTGTGTGTCATATGGTGAGAAGCACCAGAATTTAGAATCCATGTGGACCCATATGTCAAAGCTCTAGCAGTGAGAGCATGACCTTTCCCTGTGGAAGGAGAAGACGCCTAAGGTGAGGAAATGTGATGCTGATGCATGGCTTCCTTTAAAGCCTCTAATCGTTTCCAACACCTGGAAACTAGTTGTCCTTCCTTGCCACAAAAACTGCAAGTGTCAGATGATTTCTTCTTAGTCTTGGAGGAAGACTCACCAGACTGTGAAGATTTCCCTTGCTTGGGAGGAAATGGTTTTGAATCAGACTTAGGAGCAGGCTTAGAGGAATTCTCACTACCTACAGAAGGCCTCTTCGGCTTCAATTTATGCTTCTGTTTCTCCTTCTCCTTAGAGGACTGAGCAACCAATGCTTTCTTCTTGGAGCTTGAGAGTGTATCCAGCTGAGAAAGATGAGACTACTCACGAGACAATCGCTCACAAAAGACACATCAAAGGTAGGCATGGTGAAACTAGTACCCAAGCCATCCATGGTGGAGTAGAAAGCAGAGGCAAAAAACTGAAAGTGACCCCGAAGCTTCGAAAGAATCAAATGAATGCACTCTATATCAGTCTTGTTCTTTCCACATCCCTGAAGAACAGATCTAGTAGTCTTGAATTTGTTCAAAAAATCCTCAATAGTGGGAAAGGAATCAGGTAACAAAGAAGTCAACTCTGCCTCAATCTGTAATGCCCGAATCTCATTGACCCTCCCGAAGAGAGAATCAAACTTCAACCACATATCCCGAGGAGTAAGCAACTCATCAAGGTGAAACAAAAGATTGTCGGAGACATGCAAATAGATCAAACCCATGGCCTCATCTAGCTTGTTTCGGTACATAAGAATCTCATAAGGACGCTGTAGGTCTGGCTAAGCCTCATCCAAAGAAGCCCACAACCCTCGTGACTTGAGAAGCCTCATGATGTGGAGCTTCCAGGTGTGATAGTTGTGTGAAGTCAATAACTCAACTGAAGGATCTGCCATGAGAACAAAGAAAACTCTGCACCTGCACCTGCTTGTTGGTTGTTTTTATTATGTGATCTTTCATAATAGACAAAAGATGCAGAAGGGTTTGTTTGTTTTAAGAGTTTAGGTGTTCTTTATTTCTGATATAAATGACAAAAAGAGAGAAAAAAACACCCCCCCACAATAGAGAAACCCAAACCCTAGTACATAGTAATGAGAAGGAAGTAGTGCATAAGCAAAAAAAATTCAAAATGATATCTTATGTACCTGGTGAAAATTCTGAGAAAAAAGATCACAAATCTGAATAGAGCATGCTGAGAGCTTTCCAATGCCTATTCGTTTTCGAAAAACGGAGTCCGTTTGCCCATTCTACGGCCCCAGAAGTGCAAAAAAGAAGCCCGACTTTGACTGGTAAAAAAAACTGTCAAACAGTAGATTTAGGAAAAAATTCCACCACCACAAGATTCGACTCGCAACCACCTTTCCAACGCCTATTCGTTCGCCAAAATCCGACTCCGGATGCACAATCTAGGCCCAAAAAACAAACCCCCTCTCAAAAAGACTAGAGAGGAGGAGCTGGTGGGGGTCCGGATGGAGGAGGGGCTCAGGCCAGGCGGAGGTGGTTGGCCTGGGCTGGGCAGAGCGGATCTAGGGCGGGTGGAGCTGGGGCGGAGTGGAGCAGGGGCCAGGCGGAAGTGGCTCGGCCTGGCTGAGCGGAGTGGGGGCTGCCGGTGGGTGGAGGCCAGAGCGACGACTGCCGGAGCAAGGGGTTGCTGAAGCCGGCAGGGGGCCGAGGCTGGAGGAAGGTGGAGCCAAGGATAGTCGGCAAGGCCGGGTGGGGCCGACCTGACAGGTCCGCAGGGCCGTACGAACGGTCCGGTGCCCAACACAAACAAAAAAATTTATTTTTTATTTTTAAAAACTTTATTTCGCCCTGCTCACCCTGCTTGCCCTTACAAATTTTTTTTTTTTTAATAAAAATTAAAAAAATCTAGCCTGCATGTTGTAAAAAGGCAAAAAAAAAAATTTGAAATTGTTTTCTCGATTTGCATGCCAAGGCCGTATGACCTGGCTGGGAGAAAAAAATATCACTCAAATGCTCAGGGGTCAAAAAAGGACAAATTTTATATGACTATAGGGGTTTTTGGGCCTTCTGAGCACGATGGTGAGGTTTGTTTAGGCCCCAAAGTGCTCAAAAAAAAAAACTTTAACCCTAAGCACACAAAAAAATGCCTGAAACCCCAGATCTGCTTCAAATGCAAAATTCTAAAAAAAACAGGAACAAGTAGCTGCAGATCTATGCTCTGATAGCATATAGGAGTTGAGAAATACAACCCCACAGTAGCCTGAAGATCTTTTGCAAGCCAAATAACCTATTACAAGGAGAAGCAATGAAGCAAAATATGAAGAACATACAAAACACAGGAAAAATATTCTCAAAATATGAGAGCTCCAATTCACCAAGAATGTATTGTGAAAGATAATACAATGAAAAGAAAAATTAACCTCTAATACGTCAAGAAACCCTAAAAAGGGAAAACCCTAGGCTTGCACATAATAATTAATTATATGCACCTAATGTTAGCTTAAGTGTAAAAAGATAATTGGGAACTTAAAGAATTAAACAAATATTGTTTAATTAATCAAGTAAAGACCCAATTACTCTAACATTCATTGTCGAGTATTATTTGGACTGCTCAATCTGCTAACGATTAAATTTCGGCTAACCTAACACTAACCCTAACTAAAAAAATGAACTAACTAACCACGACCATGCTCAAATTTAAACTAAATTGCACTATTTACACTATATACATCGTTAATTTTTTGATTCTGCATTCAAACGTAGTGTTTTAGGAATTGCTCACTGATAGGCAATGCGAGGGGGTTCTCCTTGTAAAGTTGATAATCTAAACATGTTATCCCTTATAATTTTTAATATTTGATACGGCCTGACCATACAGGTGAGAATTTTTTGAAAAGTCATTTCCTGTCTTGCGATTTCTCTTGATAAAGCACCAAATCTGCTAAATAAAATGCTAAGCAAGATTGGGAGGCAACACCTCTTGCATATTTTCCAACATCCCTAAATGATGCTAAGAAAGATTGGGAGGCAAATAATTTTCTTGACTAGCTTCATTTGTGTTGTGGATTCTTTTTTTTGTGTTTTCTTGTTTATAATGTGCTTTCCCCATGATGTGCTCCTTGATATATTTGTGTTATGTTAGGTTCTCTTTGGATGAGCCTTGTTACTCCATTAGTCCACTGTAATAAAGAGATTGAATTCATTGTAAGATCACTCTATTTGTATATGAAATTCTTCTATATATCATATCTATGTTATGTCGTACATGTGCTATTGTTTGTAAATGTGCTAGATTGTGTTGTCTACTTGGAGACGATGCAAAGCATTGAGATCTTCTTTTTGGTCTCTTCTATGTTGACTAAAAAATACATTTGTTTGTTATCTCTTGTGCTCTTCTTCTATTGTGTTTGTAGTTCCACTATCTTTGGGGAATAAGATCAATTTAATATAATAATTCTTGATATACATTATTCATCACACGTGCATTACTGACCCTATGGTTAGTGGATCCCTTTTGTCATTTTTACTATACGTATTCTGACCATTATCCTTTGATTTGTTCTTTCTTGGGTGCATCTCATTTTGTAACTTGATTGTCTTTTAAATGCTTGCTACCTTAAAGCTATTGCTCTTGATAAGGTGTACACAATCACTTTAACATGGGGGCATACACTCCACTCAATGTTACACTTTATGTACACGCTAATGACGTGTTTTCAATATTCAAGTTACTTTGCAAACTGCACCTTTTTCTTTGTAATTTGGTATTTTAAAATTTTCTTTTCTCGTGACTCATATTATATTCATGCTCTTTTTCCCTTTCATTTGTTGTCACTTTTATCTCAATATTAGAGTAGTAAGATCCTAAAGTCCTTGGGGGCTTGGTGTGTCTTGTCTCTTTGGTATCTTGGTGAAATTTGTTTAATGCAACTTTGTACTTTACCATGAGCATGGGTGTAGTCTCATACTCTCACTATAGAGGGATCTATATTTAGTATCATAAATTGTATCTGCAAACAATTTTGTCCAGACCTAGACCTCACGTTTGCATTTTGTCTTTCAATGCCCAATGTTTACTTTGATTCTACTCACAACTTTCGGAAACCTAGTTTTTCACTTCCCCTTTCATCTCCTATCTAAAACTAAGTCCATATTGTAACTAAAATTAGTTGTGAATAAATAAAAGAAAAGATAAAACAAAATGACAAAATAACATTCAACAAGACATAGATTTGCATAAATGCCCATGAAATAATGTGTTGTTATTCTTATTGCTTAGGACCAAAAACGAGTCTATGAGATCAAAAAAGGGACACAAGGACCAAAAATGGGTTGCAAGACCCAACACAAGACTTAGGGACTCTAAACAAGACCTAGAGACCAAAATCAAATTTTTGAAACCAAAATGGATCTATGAGATCAAAGACAAGTTTTGGAACCCAAAATCGAATCTAAGGATGGAGACGAAAGAGAAACTTTGAGACCTAGAGAATAATTTCAATTTCATGCAATTACCACTATTACAAAATCAATTTTATTTTAAAAATTACAAAAATACATAATATCTTCCACATAACAACCATCATCAAATTTTAAGAAATAAAAAAGTTATTCGCTATCTCTATAATATCTTCCACATAACAACCATCATCAAATTTTAAGAAAAATAAAAAATAAAAAATTATTGGCTCTCTCTCCATAAAATATAACTCTAGTTTTTCAAAATTAAAGTTTTATTTTATTTTTGCGACAATCTCGCATGAACCCTTGCTATTAATTAGTAAAGAGTCCGTCAATTTTCTCAGCAACATGAGAGTAGGCCCCCTTCATAGAAAATATTTGACTTTGTTGGCTTCGACTGTTTTGGAGAAAGGCTGGCCTCCCTCAAAATTACACTCAGGAAACGGCTGATTGTTCGATAAATTTAGAATGAGGCCACTTACAGTCAGAGTGATACGATTGGCATTCATCGTAGTAGCATTTCAGACACAATGCACTGAAGAAGTTAACGATGATGGCGCCCTTCTACTTTCTCTTCTCGATAAGTTCATTGCACCTGCCAACTTTTTCAGCAGCTGGAACTCCTCCGACAACTACCCCTGCCACTGGAATGGAGTCACCTGCCATCCTGATCACACGGTAAGTGCACTCGATCTTTCTCGATCCCAACTCTCTGGAACGCTGTCTTCGGCTATCTGCGGTTTACACAATTTGAAAGAACTGTATTTAGCTTCTAACAGTCTGTCTGGTACCATTCCTCCTGAACTAGGAAATTGCACAGAGTTAGAGACTTTAGATCTCTCACAGAATTATCTTCATGGGAAAATCCCTGTCCAACTAGGTAGCATAAAAAATCTAAGAACTTTGTCGCTCTATGAAAATTTCCTCAACGGAAGCATTCCCTTCTCCATTTTTGGGCTTCCCCTGCTGGAGGCAATATATTTGTCGACCAATAATTTGACTGGAGAGATCCCGTCAAATGTCGGGAATCTCACCAAACTCTCCAAATTATGGTTAGGAGAAAATTCCTTGGTTGGAAAGATACCCACAACCATTGCCGATTGTGAGCATCTAGCAGAGATTTATGTGCATGAGAATCAGCTGGTTGGGGAGCTGCCACAATCTCTGGACCGACTTTCAAAATTACAATATCTGTATGCTACTTCCAATAATCTTGGAGGCCACATCCCCAAATCACTTGGTAACTGCACAAATCTCATTGAAGTTGAATTGTCAAACAATCAATTCAGTGGAGAAATACCGTGGGAGTTTGGCAAGTGCAGCAATCTCACTGTGACTTATGCCACTCAAAATCGGCTCACAGGGCGCATACCGTCCTCTCTTGGATCACTGAAATCCTTGAAGCAGCTTTATTTGAACGAAAACTTCCTGTCCGGTAGCATCCCAGCTGAACTTGGGAATTGCAGTTTTCTGGAGGAGCTCAGCTTACACACAAACCGACTTGAGGGGTTCATTCCTCCCGAGTTGGGTCGACTGGGGAATTTACAAATTTTGTTCTTGTCCGAGAATTCATTCCATGGCCCAATTCCTCCCCTGTTTTTCAGGGCAAGGAGCCTACGGGAACTGTATCTCTACAACAACAGTCTCACGGGAAGCATATCTCCAAAAATTTGCAATCTTACGCAGTTACAATACCTATTTTTGTTTGATAACCAGCTATCAGGCTCAATACCTGCAGAATTGGGGGCCCGCAGCAGTCTCAAAGGAATCGACCTAACGAGTAACCGGCTCACTGGCGGGATTCCTTCGCCACTATGCTCTTCCAGACGTTTGAAGTTACTACTCATGGGAAATAATCAGTTGGAAGGGAACATTCCTCCAGAGATTGGTCGATGCCGGAGCTTGAGCCGAGTGATCCTGAGTCACAACAATCTAACTGGTGTTCTTCCTTCAGATTTTCTGGGTTCCAATTCTATGATTGATTATCTAGATATAAGTGGTAATAAGTTGCAAGGAAGAATACCAGGGAGCCTTGGGCACTGTAAAAATCTGAGCTCCATTGACCTGTCCGTGAATCAACTGAATGGTCCTCTTCCTGCAACACTAGGACAACTCTCCAAGCTACAGAAGTTGAACCTTTCCTCTAATGTTCTGAGTGGTCCGCTTCCTCAGGAGCTAGGTAAAACATCTCTCCTGTTTTCGCTGGACTTGAGTTTTAATTCATTCAATGGTTCTCTGCCGGATAAATTAGCCAGTCTCCAGAAATTGCAGTTTCTAATTTTGCAAGGAAACCGTTTTGGCGGAAGCATTCCAGCTTGGTTGTCCGACCTGAGACAATTACTGCAACTAAATTTGGGGCAAAATCAATTCCAAGGTCAAATTCCGTCATTCCTAGGAAATCTAGGAAATCTAGCTATTGGGTTAAATATAGGCCAGAACAAATTGAGTGGAACAATTCCAGATGCCCTGGGAAATCTAAATAAACTTGAGAGAATGGATTTGTCATCCAACAATCTATCCGGCATCATTCCACCTGCACTCGACAGTCTTTTGTCCCTGGGTGCAGTCAACATCTCCAATAATCAGCTCAGTGGATGCCTACCCAAGTCATGGTTGAAGCTATGGAATTCGTCCTCAAGCTCATTCACTGGCAATCCAGATTTGTGTGAAACACAGAACCAGGGGAGTCTCTGTAAATGCAGGGGCGATGTTCCACCCTCTAGTAAGGATATAAAACGTTTCGGTAAAGTCAGTATAGTCCTTGTTGTGATTGGATCAGCTCTGCTCTCTTGTTTCATAGTAGTCCTTGTTGTTGTGATTTCATGGAGACTTTTTACCCCCAAAACGAGATCCACGCCCGAACTTGGTGCAGAAGTGCCGGCCGGACTACAAGAAATTTTTCAATTAACAGAAAATCTAAGTGAGAAGTATGTAATTGGTAAAGGCGGCAAAGGGGTTGTTTACAAGGTGGAGCTCCCTTCACGCCAACTGTGCGCTTTGAACTTTGAAGACGATACAGTTGACTCCTAGACACAAAGAGGAGAGGAGCTTAAGAAGGGAGATCAGAACAGCCGGGCAAGTCCGTCACAGGAATCTGGTTAAACTGTTGCAGATGTGGCAAATGAAAGATCGCGGGTTAATTCTATACGAGTACATGTCCAACGGGAGTTTGAATCATGTATTGCACGAAATGAAACCCCCTCCAGTTCTAGGATGGGATATCCGTTACAAGATTGCCATTGGCACAGCTCATGCTCTGTCATACCTTCACCATGACTGCAAACCAGGGATCATACATAGTGATATCAAGCCCTGCAATATACTGCTGGATTCAGAAATGGAACCCCATGTTTCAGATTTCGGGATTGCTCAACTCATAGACAGATCCACCACTGTTGATTCTTCCTCACTTATTGGTACTTTGGGTTACATTGCACCTGGTAAGAGAATGTCTATATTAGTTTTGCTGTTCAATAATTTTGGGTTTTGCTTTTCTGACTTGGATTTTTATCGTCTCTTGCCAAAGAACGTGGGCATTCCACCAGAATGACAGAGAAGATGGACGTTTACAGCTATGGCGTGATGCTGTTGGAATTAATAACGAGGAAAAGTGCAGTGGATTCGAGTTTCGCAGAGGGGATGGACATAGTGAGCTGGGTAAAGTCAAACAGGGGAAGGGAAGAAGTGGTGATTGATGAAGGGCTTGTAGACGTAGCGATGGATTCAGACATTAAAGGAGACATGGTGAGCATGATCAGAATTGCCCTGAAATGTACAGAGGCAAAGGCAGAGGAAAGACCCTCCATGAGAGAAGTGGTGGAGATGTTAAGAGACATTACGCCCCAGAATTATTTAAATTCAGAGTTGAGTTTTGAAATGTCCAAGTGAGTGTGCCGCAGATATACTGCAATAGATTTTAGTGTGGATTGAAAGCACTAAGTAGGATTTTAACGTGTTGTGTTGTTTCGCGCATCCTGTCTAGAACTGTACTTTTGTTTCTGTTTAGTATTTTTCATAGTTTGTTTTTCTATTTTCTTTTGTTATTCAGAGGAGCAATTTCCTAGGTGTACTTGCATCAGCAATTCTTAGAACATTTTTGTATATATAGATTGTGCTTAAGAATATATTTCTTAAAAGTTTATTTTTATTTGTAATGATTTATAAAGTTAAAAAGTTGGTGTAATATTGTGATTGATTTGGTATTTCAATTCTTATTTTTTAAAATAAAAAGAAAAATATGTATATATATAATATATATTTCTGTTTCAATAAAAAAATAATATTTTCAATATTAATTTTATTGATTTTCTAATTTATCATTATTGTTCATTAATATTTATTATTTTTATTATTTAAAATTGTCATTGAAGATGCAAGTTGTGATTTGTCTATGTATTTAATTTTTTTAAATTGATATATAAATGTTTACATATACATAAATTATAAGTTAAAGGATTGTGATTAAAGCTACAAGATGAAAATGCTAGTTGGATAAGATTATTAAGTAGCCACACTCATTTAATATTTTGAGATAATAAGAATGGTGAATTATCTTCATAGTTCAAAAGTTTGTTCTCGTTGAAATAGTAAAATTGTGCAGGTTCATTGTTGTTATATGTGACTTGTTCAAATTACTTCACATAATCATAGTTTGATATTTACATTGGATGAATTTGCTTACTCTAATGGATATGCAAAGCAATATAACATGTTATTATAGCCCTAAGATTATTACCATTTGTGTCCTTGTACGTGTGTCTTTGAGATATACAAAACAATAATATCCAAACTTAATAATGATTTAATGATGCATGCTAAAACATTTATTGTCTCTTTGATAATTTGTAAGTTAATATCATATTTGGATCAAATTCTTCTCCATTGACAAAGATTTTGTCCACACTCTCACATTAATATAATTATCTTTCAAATTTTATTGTATTTGAGAACATCATTTATAAATTGTGAAAAGGTAGTAAATAATTATACTCAAATGTTGTTTTGTGACTTATAATAAACATATTATTACAGTTAGAAAGATAGATAAATTGATACAATTATATATATACTTGCATTTTTTCAACTTAGAGATCAATACCTTTTAAACTTTTATTTATTATCAATACTTTTAGGAGAGATCTATGTGTGCGTGAATAACTTTTTATCTTTTATCAATCATGAATTTTTAATTTTTAATTATCCCCTTAATCTTTAAAGGAATGTAGAGGAACACAAAATGGATTGTATTTCATCCATAAAAGGTTATTTTGTATATAGAAGACTAAAAAAAGAGATGAAGGATAATATAACTAGGAAGCAATGTTGCAATCACTTAAAGGCTAGAAAGTACTAAATTTGTCATATTTGTTTCCACAATTCTTTATCATTTACATCCTATATGCAAGTTAATGTAATGATTTGTAACTATAGATTTGAATATTTGACCATTCAATTGTTTTAATTTTGAGGTACGTCTCCGACGCATGCAAATTTATTATATATTAATGTTATTTCATTCAACTTTAAATAATATAATAATGCTCATTTTTCTATATATTTAAATAATGCAGTTAGTGTAATTGAATCATTATGATTAATTATAAATATCAAACTTGATAGCTCATTATTTTAGGAGCATAATGAATATATATATATATACCCCCAACAATATATCAAACATAAAAATGTCCATCTGACCTATATAATTCTATTGCAATCAAGGCATTCAATTTAATAGAAAAGTTATAAAATTGAAATAAAAATATTTATTTTAGTGTTAGTAATTGTCAAGAGGAGGTTACAATCTAATATCCAAGTTTATTTTTTGTGGTTTCATATCAACACCCGTGGTTCTAAAAGATTCTTTGATCATTGTACCTTTAATAACTTAAGCTAGGAGGAGTTATGGGTGGTTTGTTGAGTTTTATTGTAAGGAGAAACCCTTTGTCTTTGATGTCTAAGGGGGAGTGATATTCTGAATTGGCACAAGTGTTGCCATCAATAAAAAATGAAGAGATTGTTGCAAAAATGAGTTCTTGTTGTAATTCATGTCAAACTTGTTAGTCAGATGACAAGCTTGGTGATCCAGATGTGTAACTTGGTAATACTCTTTGGTTCGGATATGGTCTAGGGGCAAGTGCACCAAGACGTGGTACCAAAAAGGAGTCACTTTCTATCTTTTCATAAAAAAGTGTCATTGGCATGAAATGGTCGTCAACACCTTTAGGTTGGATGCCCAAGGAAAATCCAACCCAAAGGGTTGGTAATTACCAATGCAAACAATTTGGTGACTTTTGGTGGTCACCAAATTCAAAAAGTGCACTTTGCACATTTAGCAAGTGCCAAATTTGGTGCTCGCCAAATGTGAAAAGTCATGTGCACTTTTTGCATTTGGCAAGCACCAAATTTTGCACTCGCCAAATGTTCTACATTGGCAAAATTGTAGGATGTGTTGTGGATGGGCAAATGTTCCAATTTGGATACAAGTTACATCCAATCCTCAAAGAAGAATATATACATGAAATATAAGATTTAAGTATAAATGTTAGCACACACCAACTACCACTATACCAAAAGTTTAACTATTAGTGAGAGCACCATTGGAGAGGTTAGGGTGTTGAGGAGAGTTGAGGGTCCCATGTGACAACAATTTACCTCCTTGAGTTGAGAGATCCGTACTAGACATAGTCGACCACAAGCCGAGTAAGCTATCACGAATGGGAGTTAAACCCTCCTCAGCAGAGTCAAACCCTCCTCAGCAGAGTCGCCAATTTTGTTAACATAGACCAGTTGCCACTACACCAAAAATTTGAATTGTTAATGAGAGCACCACTAGAGAGGTTAGGGAGTCGAGGAGGGTTGAGGGTCTCACATGACAATAGTTTAGCCCCCCAAGATGAGAGGTTTGTATTGGACAAAGTTGACCACTAGGCGAGTAAGATATCGTCGGTGGGAGTTGAACCTTCCCCAATAGAGGTGCCAATTTTGTTAACATAAACTAGTTGCCTCTACACCAAAAGTTTAAACAATTAGTGAGAGCACTACTAGAGAGGTTAAGGTGTCGAGGAGGGGTGTGGGTCCCACGTGAGAATAATAAATAAGTCACATTTCAATTTGTAATTTTACTTTCTTATACTTTAAGTTATATTTCATGTATATATTGGTAGGATGTTTCAGAGTGGTTTCAAATCTCTAGGAGTTGTAATGTAGATTCTAGGTTTTACAAGATCATATAATTTTTTGATAGAAAAATTTTAGTAATTAGCATGCTCTTATCAACATTATCTCACTCTCTCTATCTCACTTTGTTTATCTCCCCCAAAACCTCTAAGACCTATAGATCTTTCTCTATCACTCTTTTTATGTACCCTTTCTACATGGCCCTGTCTCACTCTCACCTATGTCCCCCAATATCTATCACTACCTTTCTACCTCTCTATTCCCTTTTACTCACTACTATATGTCTCCTCTCTCTTTAAACACTTCCCCCACACTCTCTCCCCACCTCTATTTTTCCAAGTCTCTCCCATCATCTCTCCCTCTCTACCTTACCTTCCCTCCTTACGCCCATATCTATTCCTCCCTCCCTCCCTCCTTCTCTCTTATTCTCTCTCCCTATCTTATTGTTTCTCTCCCCTTTCTCTCTATTCTATCAATCACTACCTCTCCCTCCCAACCTCTTTTTCCCCATCCTTGGGTCTCTCCTTCCCTCCATCTTTACCTCTCCCTCCCTATATCACTAGCAGCCTCTCTCCTCCATATATCTATCTCACTTTATCTCTCCCCTAAGTCTCTCTACCCTCTCTCCCTAGGCTCTAGAACTTATATCTCTCCCCTCTCTATTTATTTACCTCCTTATCCACCTCTCTCCTTGCCTCCTTACCCCTTTTTCTCTCTTTGTAAACTTATTGCTCTCCCTCACCTTTCTATCCCTTCCCTCTCTAGTTCTCCCAATCACTCCCTATCTACCTCTCGTTCCCTCCCTCATAATCCCTTGCTTTATATTTGTTCTTATCTCTCTCATTTCCTCTCTCCCTCCCCTCTCTTAGTCATCACCTCTCCCTCCCTTGTATAGGGTTTAGGGAGTAGAGGGTATGATATAGGGTTTAGGTATAGGGTTGAGGATATAGGGTTTAGGGGTGAGGGTACTGGTATAGGGTTTAGTGTACTAGATTGATGATACAAGGTTTAGTGTACATAGAGTTGAGGGTATTCTGCATATTGATACCTTGATGTAAATAACAAAATTTTGCATCTTTGTAAAATTGCAAAAATTGTATATAAGATGTCTTACCAACCAACAACAAATATAATCAATGTAATCTATCTCTTTTCTCTCACCTCTCTCTACTCTCTAGGTCTCTCTCTCCCTCTCTCTCTCCCCCTCCCTCCTTATCCTAATATCTATCTCCTTCCCCTACTCTCCCTTTCTATTATCTCTCCATTGTCTAGGTCATCATCTCTCCCTCATACCCTCTCTCTTCCTCTCTCTCGTTTCTAGGTTTCTCCCTATGTCCCTCCCTCTCCACCTCTATACCTCTCCATCCATGTATCATCAGGCTTCTCTCAAGATATCTCCCTATATCTAGCTCTCCCCTCTCTCTCCCTTCTAGGTATCTAACCTCTCTCCAACCCTCTGCGTATCTCACCTCTCTATCTATCCCCTTTCTATTTCTCTCCCTCCTTCTCCACCTCCCTCTCTCTCTCCATCACCCCTACCCCCTCTCCCTTTATGAAATCTCTCCTTCATTTTTCTATCCCTTCACTTCTTCATCTCTCCTAAACTCTAGAAATATTAGTCTTGTACTCTTCTCTCTCTCTCTCTCTCTCTAGGTCTTTGCTACCCTCTCTACTGTCTTCCCTCATTATCTCCATATATATATTTTTCTCCCTCCATCTCTCTTCTCCTCCTATTGTTTCTCTCCACTCTCTCTCCATTCTAACAATCACTACCTCTCCTTCCCAACCTCCCTCTCTCTCTCTCTCTCTCTCTCTCTCTCTCTCTCTCTCTCTCTCTCTCTCTCTCTCTCTCTCTCTCTCTCTCTCTCTCTCTCTCTCTCTCTCTCTCTCTCTCTCTCTCTCTCTCTCTCTCTCTCTCCCCCCCCCTTTATCTTTACATCTCTACCTCTCTCTCTTTGTAGAATTATCCACCTCTCTCTCCCCCTATATCTCCATCACCTCTATCTATTGAGCCTAGGTTTCTCACCCCTCTCTTCCTACGCTCTAGGTCTCTGACGTCTATATATATTTCCTCTCTAGTTCCTTCCTCTTTTTCTCCTTGCCCCTCTTTATCTATTTGTGAACTTATCTCTGTTATTTTCTTCTCTCTCCCTCAACTCTCTACCTCTTCCCTCTCTAGGTCTCTCAATAAATCCCTACCCACCTTTCCATCTATCATTCTCTCTCTCTCTCTCTCTCTCTCTCTCTCTCTCTCTCTCTCTCTCTCTCTCTCTCTCTCTCTCTCCTCTCTCTCTCTCTCTCTCTCTCTCTCCTCTCCTCCCCTCCCCTCTCTAGGTCATCACCTCTCCCTCCTTTGTGTAGGGTTTAGATAATATGTTATAGGATATAAAGTTTAGTGTACAGGGTACAAGATTGATGGTACAAGGTTTAGGGTACATAGGATTGAGGGTATTGGTCATATTAACACTTCCCTCAATCTCTCTCTCTCACCTCTCTCTCCCCTCTCTAGGTCTCTCCTTCTCATTCTTCCTCTCTCTCTCCATCCCCCCTCCATGTCCTTACCCCCATATCTATCATCCTACCCCACTCTCTCTTATTATCTCTCTTCATTGTCCAAGTCATCACCTCTCCCTTCCAACCTCTCTCTATAATATTTAGGTTTATCCCTTCCTCCCTCTCTACCTCATCCCCTCTTAGCCCCCCCCCCTCTCTCTCTCTCCCTTCAATTTTATATCTTCTCCTTTCCTAGGTCCCTCACTCCTTCCATCTCTCTCTCTCTCTCTCTCTAGTATAGGGTTTAGGGTATATGTTTTAGGGAATAGGGCAGAGGGAGTGAGAGACCTAGGGAAGGAGATATAGAGGTGAGGGAAGATAGAGAAGAGAATAAGAGAGTTCATAAAGGGATATTGGTAAGAGAGGGGAGAGAACTACGAAGGGTACATATGGAGAGGTAAGATACCTAGAGGGGAAGAAAGAGGTGAGAGACCTAGATGGGGAGAGAGGTGTGAGATAGATAGAGGGGAATAAAAGAGGAGATACGATGACTTAGAGAGGATAGTGAAAGAGAAGAGGAGGGAGAGAGAACAAAGAGAAAGATATGGCTAAGGAGTGAGAGACCTAGAGAGGAGAGAGGTAGATAGGTGAGGGAGAAAGAGAAAAATGATCAAGAGAGGGGTAAGGAGGTAAGGATATATATATATATATATATATATATATATATATTATATATATATATATATATGAAGAGAAATAACTAGAGAGGGGAGATATATAGAGGTGAAATACTTAGAGCTTGGGGAGAGAAAATTGGGTAAGTAGATACAGATGGAAAAGTCAAAGATGTAACAAGGAAAGAATGGAGAAACTTATAGAGAGAGAGAGAGAGAGAGAGAGAGGGTTTTGAAGAGAAAGGTAGTGATCAAGAGAATGGAGAGAGAGGCAGAGAAATAATAAGAGAGGGAGGTATGCAAGGATATATATGGGGGTAAGGATGAAAGGCGAGGTAGAGAGGAAAGTAGGTAGGGAGGAAGTGAAAGGTAAACCCTCAAGTATACATTGTAAATAATAAACCCTAAACTCTAAGATTTAATATATATATATATATATATATATATATATATAGATATATATATATATATATATATATATATATATATATATATATATATATATATATATATATATGAGATATGAGATAGAGAGAAGTGGAGAAGGGGGGAGAGAACTAGAGAGGAGATGAATAGAGATATAAGATACCTAGAGGGGGAGAGAGAGGTGAAAGACATAGATAGGAGAGAGAGGGGTGAGGTAGATGGTGGGGGATAGAGAGAGGTTGGTAGTGTGACATGAATAGAGACATAGAGAGGTGGAGAGGGAAAGAAGGACAAACATAGAGAGGGGGAGAGAGGGTGTGATGGAAAGATGATGTATATTATGGAGAGAGAATAAGAGTTGATAGGGGGGAGAGAGAGAGAGAGAGAGAGAGAGAGAGAGAGAGAGAGAGAGAGAGAGAGAGAGAGAGAGAGAGAGAGAGAGAGATGGGGGTAAGGAGGGAGGGGGAGATAGAGAGGGAGGGGGAGATAGAGAGGGAGAGGGGAAGAAAGAGAGGGAGAGACCTATAAAGGGGAGGGAAGGATACAAGGAGGGATAAAAGAATAAAGAGAGACAAGTAAGAGGGGATTAAGGGAGATGTAGGCATGAACAGAGTGAAAGATCTATAGGGAAGGAGGAGATAGAGAGGTGAGGGGAGAGTTGAGAGAGTTAAAAAGTAGATAGGCATAAAAGGGGAGAGAGATAGAGGTGGACATAGAGGAAGAGAACTAGAAATGGGATAGATAGATTGGTGAGAGAACTAGAGAGGAAAAGAGAGATGAGAGACCTAGATGGCAAGAGAGGGGTGAAATAGATAGAAGGGGTTAGAGAGTGGTGGGTAACGAGTCATGGATGTAGAGGTGTAGTGTCCTAAATTGTACTCCCTTACAATTTTTTCCTCATTTGGGCCCTCACCTTGGCATTCATCTCCCAATGCCTAATCAGAGCCCTGATTTTGCTCACACCATGCACCAAAATCATATTTTCAACACCAATGCTTTCTCCCCCTATTTTCTATATCCTTGATTGGTTAGGATCAAAGAAACACTCTGATACTCCCAATTAGGGTCCGTTTTGGGGCCTCTTAACGGTCATTTGAAATGAGCAGGAATCTAGATCTTCTATCGGTTCACGTTGAAAAATTATGGTGTTTTTAGATTAGTAAGTATAAAATGATGTCTAACCCTTTCATTTTGATGAACATTCAATCAATTGAAAAATTCAAGCCCTCAAGCATTCATTTAAATTCAAGTGAGCAAGAAATCAATATTATTTCAAGCATTGGAGCATAAGTAAAGTCAAGATTCAAGCATTAAAGATGAGGTTAATGTTCTATGTTTTATGAAGACTACATGAAACCCTGGTTCCTTGTGAAGACAAACAAAACTTCATAAAAAGTTATATTAATAGTTTTTCAAACATTTTCAGTATTTCCCTCAAAAGGAAATAATTTCCATTATAGCAATTCATTTACATTTCTTTCTATTTCATGGTTAATTCCAAAACTGAGGTTTGACCTAAGGAAAACCCCTATTCCCAACCAATTTCTCTTCTCTACTATGTGCATGAACAAATATGGAGTTGTAATTAGTAGGATCAACTTTATTCACAAAGAAACAAATAGATTCCGCTCTAGACGAAGAAAAGTGTGGAGGACCTAAGTGACAGGCATTCCGGTCTCGGCATTTCAAGATGACCTTTTGGGAACATATCCAAACACTCACATATTACTCAAATCCAAGTTCATGGCTCTATCTGATGACTGTAGCTCACTGTTGATGCATAATTGCTTCAATTTTGGCATATTTACGCTAATTCCAACCTTTTAACAATTCAACTTAAAAAGAGGGAATCAAATCCTGATCTAGTGAATCTAATAATAATTCTTGGATCTATACTTGTTTATTTGAGGCTATATCTATTAGGTTCACCCCTCTTTAATGTAATTGGTCCCTAAGCAAAAATCAAGGGTTTTACTTCATCATTGGGTGAAACCCTAATTTTTTACCATTTACATTTTGGTGACCCCAACATCTTGCACCTTAATTTTTTATTTATGTTCTCATATTTGATTGTTTATACAAATTCAAGTTTATATTTACAAGTTTGGTTTCCAATTGAATATAAAAAATTTGGAGGTTAAATTCACAAAAACCCTAATTTTTTAATTCTAAAATTGAACTTGTGGGCTGTCTAATTTGGATTAATAATTTCAGATCTAATTACTTATACAATTTAAAATTCAAGTTTTCACTCATAGATCTCATTTTCAATTAATTTACATACATTTAGTGGTTGAATTTACAAAAACCCTATTTTATAATTCTAAAATTTACTTGTGGGTTGTATAATTTTTTAAATTTATTTTTAGATGTGATCTTTATGATATGCTATGCTATGATCTAGATGCATTTATCTTTCATATTCACAAATCATATTACTTAATTAATTATCTAATCAATCACTAAATTATAAAAAAATTCATTGTTTAATCACTAATTTTCAATTTTCAAATTCAATTTTCCCTCCTTTGTACGTGAGTTTTACTACCATTAGGCTTGTTAGGAGTGGAATTTTTTTTCTTTTGTATCTGCTTCTGTTGTCTCGTAAATCCCTAGGGATTAGGTTTTGTCAAATGGGTTGGAAGCGTTTATATTTTGCCTTAGTGAAATCACCTCTCTCTTTCTTCTAATTTGCAGTTGACTATGTGTAGCGAGTTGTCAAATATTTAAGTCACTATCTGGAGGGGTTTTTATCATGTTTTGATCAGCCTCATGTGCTAGGTTTTTGTTTCGATCTAGTCACATTCCTAAATTGGAGTCAATTTTTTAAAGTTTTCCTAAGTCCTAAGAAATCCCCTAGAATGCTTAACACTTATGACCCACTTACCCTTGTCTATTTTCACATGCAAGATTAACTACTTAAGTGATAGACTAGAGCAACCTGGCCAGGCGGGATGGCGAGGTTTCGACTTTATGCCATCAAATCCTATCCCATGCCCCTCTTGGATTATGAAATTGTGTCTTGCAGGATGGTGAGATACTTGCTGAAGGGTTATCCCACGTGACCATCATAGCAGGGATTTTGGCTTGCAGGATGATGGGACATATGGCAAAAAAGAAATATTTATCCTGTATGGTTTCTTTATGAGATAAATCAGTGTCACGGGATGGTGGGGCAGGCTAATAGGTTAATGATGTTTCACCCCATGAGCGTCATGAGGTAATAGAGATGTTCTTGCAGGATGGCGTGATGTCATAAGCATTCAAGAAGTTAAATGGCCCCATAGCCTATTAAAGGAGAAGTAAGAATAAAGGCTAAAATGTCCCACAAGGTAACAGGATATGGCTTATGAGTTAGGATAGTCTCATCCTATAGGCTCGTAGAAGTGCTGAAAAAATTATGATGTAGGATGGTGCGGCAAGTGTAAAATGACTTCCCTTCCACCCTGTAAGCCAGAAATAAGGAAGACAATGGTGTCGCGAATTGGAGGGATAAGAAAATATACAAAGGATGGTGCGGTAAGTGTAAAATGACTTCCCTTCCACCCTATAAGCTAGAAATAAGGAAGATGGTAGTGTCACATGCTGGAGGGATAAGAAAAGATACAAAGGAAAGATCATCCCCTCTATCTCATGAGAAGAATAATAGTGGAGGATTGATCCCATGAGCTAGCAAGAAGAAGGAAATCTAAGAAGAATAGTGATCCCCGCCACCCCACAGGTATAGAGAGATTAAATCATGAAAAGATAAAAGGGAAGTCTTCCCCACTGCCCCGCAAGCAAAACATGAAGAAGATAATTTCCCAGCGGAGTAACATAATAAGTGAAAAGGTAATAAATAAATGGGTAGCCCTGCTACCCTATGGCTAGGATAACAAAGAAAGGGTGACCCTGTAAGATAATGAAGTGGGTAAAACAATGAATCCTCGCTATCCCATGAGGGAAAAATAGTGCTTAGAGGTGGTGATAGTCTATTAGTGGAAGCCTTTAGAGTGTGATAAAGTATTAAAGGTGCCATGTCATTAGTCAAGGAAGTCAAAGCATAATCTAGACCATTTGTTTGTAGATCAACGATAGAGTTTGAAACTTGGAGCCACCAGCTTGTCAAAGCATGCATGTATGAATTAATGACAACTTCTTTGTGAGCATTAAAAGTAATTTTTGAGTCATAATTGTTTGCCATGCATTCGAAGAGCATTCAAGGAGTGATCAAAGAGTGAGTATAGAGTGAACTAAGGTGACCAAAAGTGTTTCTCAAGTCTAAAACTGCAACCAAGTGCTTCTAAAAAGCAAGAGATTATCAGATCTCACTCTGTGCTTTGTGAAAGAGTTAGAAGTGTGTAGGGTTTTCTTTCAAAGTCTAAGTGTAATTTTAGCCATAGGAGTGTAAAATGGCCTCCCCAATGAAGAGTATCACCTCTCCTACTACTAAAAAACTCCAAAGAAGGGAGAAGCCTCCTCCACCATGCCCAAAATTACATAGGCCACCCCTTTAGCTGTTGTCCACCAAACTCCTAAAATTTCCAATGAGCCCACCATAGAACCAAACCTTCCTAATATTACACAAACTCCTTAGAGTGTCGAATCAAGCCAACCCTCCCAGGAAGGAACCCCAAAGATAAGAAAAGGAGGTTAGTAAAGAAGGTTGCCACCCCAGTGGTTGAAGAGACACCAATTTTTGAAGAGCCTAATCCCTCCTCACAAGCTAAATCCTTAGAAACCAAGGAAAGGAGCAATCCTACTAAAAAAATCATTGTTGCATCATCTACACAAGCCCCTCCTGCCGCAGAGAATGCCCAGGTTGTTGAATTGGATCTGAAGGAGGAGGCCCAAAAACCAGAAAGAAGGAGAGACCCTACAAAGAATTCCACAACCTCATCTAAAGAGTAGACCCCTGTTTCATAATAAAATCCCCTGACTGCAAATAACCCTCCATCTACCCAACAAGAGCAACCCTCACAAGGTCCTGTTGAGTCTATCCCAGCCAAGACTCTTGAACAACTAGCCTGGGAGATTGAGGAAAGGATAAAAGAAATAGAAAAGAGGAAGAGGCGAGATACAAGAGAAATGCACAAGGATCTCTTGGAGTTGTTTAAGGGGTCCTCCACGCTTGAAACATTCAATAATTCCTTCAATGATTTGAGTTTTGGCTGCAGAGATTTCATAACCACAGATAGGGGGTGTGACATATTTTATTACTTCTATGGAAATAGAGACAAGCCTGCACCAGTCTCCAACCGCTGGAACCTCAATTTGGCTAAACTAATAGTCCCAAATGTATTTGTGGAACCACTACTGATCAGGGAGCTTGGCAAGCATTATCATCCTGAAAGCATGACAGTGAGGATAGCAGATGGTTACATTCTAGTTGATGTGGCAAGGGATGCCATAATGAAATGCTTTGACCTTGACATAATTTCTCTTAAGATTGTGAACTTGAAAAGGTTGGGAGAAGAATATATTTCAAATAAATATTTCTATAGAAGGGAGGTGATTCCCTAGTTTAGGAAAAGGATGCATAAAATGGGTGTAAATTATATTTTGAACTCACAAAAGGAGACCTTCAACTTGACAATATTTGAGCATTAATTTGTGAAGACCTACTATGATATATCTCAAGTTTTGGGAGAAGATTATGGGTTGACACAAATGTTAGTAGATTACACGATGATGTTATTAAAAATTCAACAACCCCAATCTAATGAATTATATGATTTTTCCACCTACATACAAGATAAATTACATGAGGGGATAATGAAGGCAAAGGATGAGAAAGTCCAATTCGACTTCAAGAATTATTCTTTATTTTGTCTTATGATTCTTTTTCAAAATAGAAAAGATTGGGATGAGGCCATGTAGGTGAAGAAATTGGACCCCCAAATACGAATTAGGTGGCCAATTTAAAGATGGACCCAAGTATGGGATAAGGGGTCTAGGTATTCAAATTATAGAGCATTCTTTGATCATTTTGTGATTAAGGTCTTTAGAATGTGTGGAGTGCAAGTCCCTAGGCTCCCAAAGCATATCATAAAGATCCTACAGGTTAGGGATGCCAATACAAAGAATGATCGGTTTCCTGAGGGTGCATTCACCCGTAATTTTGGAGATTTCTTTTTCTATTCAGATTGTACAATAATTAGAGTGTATGGGTTCCCTTAGCCACCCCTTATTTTACCATTTACTATCTCTCCAAGGCTTTCCTTCACGGAATTCATGTGGCAAATCATGTGGATGGAGAATAATTTGATGCATTCTAAAAGGAAAGGAACTCACTTACCCTGGCTTAAAGTTTTTGAAGATTTCAATGTGGGGAGTGAGACACTTGAAAGGGTGCAAAACTTCATGGTAAGCACCTACCGCCTCCAAGTAGCAGCAGCTCATGATTTTGACCCAGTGGGATATATCAATGAGCTAAGAACATAGGAAATGAAGGTGAAAGGCTTCTCCCACTAGTATGATGAATGTGAGGACCTAATAAGAAACTATGGTCCAAATGATGTTGTATAGAGGAGAAAGAAATGGGAATATTTGAAGAAGCTCAAAAGGGAGAGGGGAGAGTGGGACCCTGACTTTTAGGTATTTTTCCCTAATATAAAGAAGTAATTTGCAAGGATGCCGAATAAGATGAGAAATTTTGAAACCATTGCTACCAATGAATTGAAGCAGATAGAAACAGAGTAGCGAGCTGAGACAGAAGAGGGGATACCAATTGATCCTTCTCCAACTAATTATAAGATAAAGGGAAAAGAGGCTCTGGTTGAAGGGAGTTCTCAAGATGCCCCTCACAACATGCTCCACAATAGATACCACAGGTTCAACCAGTTGTAGGATCAATTAGGAAGGTGGATAAGGGAATGGCTTCTATTTAAGATTTTGTTAAAGTTGTAAATGATGAAATAGACACATATTTATCATTGTATTTTCCTTTGAGGGAAATTTTTAGGGATGATGAAGCTGCAAAAGTATTATTGGATCTTGTTAGATCAATTGTGTTGAGTTTTATCCTAGAGGATACAACTCAGGATGAAAGAATAATTGTAGCTGCACAATTTTTGTGAGATGATGATTTTATTTAGACGTCAGAGTTCAAGGAATTTTGGTTGCAAGATAATAAAGAAATAATGTTAGACAATGAGTTAGCCAATTTTGACAAGGAGCATGTTTATTGCACACTACAAGAGGCCAGTGGTATGATAGTGAAACCTGGATGGAACATGGAAAAAATGTTTATTTTGGACCATGTAATAAGGCAAAAGGACCCAATTTATGCCCAAGAATTTGGTAAGCATGGCTCAAAATTCAACCCCAACATTAAAGCCTTTGCACAATTGGTGAGGGATCCTAATACTAACAAGCCAATTCTATTGCATGGCATAGAGAAAAGGGTTGGGGATGCAGTTGTTAGGAAATTAGTTGATACTTCAACATTGGAGGCAGCCACATTGTCACTTCATGTTTCTCATTTTGCAAAGGCAACAACATAGGAAGAGGAAAAGAGGCATGAGGAACTAAAGAAAAAATATGTTCCCCTCCAATGAGACCATAATATTTTGTATGTTAAAAATTTCAGGTTGAAAAAGGAGTTGGCAAAGAGAGACTCAATGGCCCTAACTAGGCCCAAACTTGAATAATTATAGAATATGAGAGAGAATTTGCAAAAGTTAAAAGAAGAGGCATAGAGTAAATGTTTGGAAATCAGAAAAGCAATTATTTTACAAATCACAAACAAGATTCTCAACAAATTAGATGAAGTACATAACTTTTTACTTTTTTGTATCTCAGTTGTGTATTCAATTAGATGATATTATTTTAACCTCTAAGGGTCACATGGTTTCCTAAGGCCACAATGTTGAAGGAAACCCTTTTGGCTATGAAAAATGTGCCTAATGCACCCCAAATTTTGGGGACAACATGGGAAAACTACAATCTACTGATAAAAGAGCTCCCACACATGGAAGAAGAAAGAAAGTACTAAGATAAAAGACTGAATCATTTAAGGGTCTTTAGAGATGGAATCTCCCTCTTATTTTGACTGAAGATGGGCATGTAACAGATTTAGATAGATGGAAGAAGGATTTCAAGGAATTGGTTGATGCCATTTTGATTATTTGTATCATGAGTTCATTGTATAAGATGCAATTGTACCCACCCATAAAATAAAGAAATATATGAATAGGTTGCAAAGCTTGAAAACCTTTGTTTGGCCCACAAATGAGGTTGATAGCTGGCATAAGAAGTACTGGTCTCTTGAAGAAGAGTAGCTTGAAGAAGAGGACTAGTCAATGTTCTTTTCCATTTCTGCATTTCCTATAACTTTTTACAGGTTTCCATTTTTGGGAGATATGATATGAGCACTCAAATAACACATATCATCCCCAATAAACATGACATCTAGCACCAAAGTTTTGCTGGCATATTGGCATAACTATTGATGATATTGATGAACTGTTATAAGGATTGTTGGTGATGATATAGTTGAGATGTTGTTTGATGACTTGATGATCAATTTGTGTTGTCATTGATGACGCCTATGGTTATATTGTTCTATCATGTTATCTAAGTCATCTATGATTGACTGGAAAGCTATGGAATAGATTTGACAGTTAACTGGCAAATAGGACTTTAACCAGTAAATGTGAAACTGTTTTATGCTTAAGTAATTGGATCTTGAGATTGATGAGGAATTTGGTGTTGCGGTTTGGATTATGTAATTGTAACATTGTAATGAGATTATGACTAGAAATGCATCATGTTTTGGCTACCGGAAGTCATGTTTGTGATTGACTGATGTATTGTCTATAGGGTTTTAGTAAGGTTTAAGAACAGGTATTCAAATCTTATAACCGGTAATGATTTTGAGTTCGACGGTGTATTACATTGTGTTTGTAAGATGGTGATGATGTGGTTGAATCTGCATGAAGTGTTTAAATGCTATTTTGGCACAATCAAAGAGCGAATTTCTTGGGAATGAGTGAAGTGCTTAGTATAATGAGATAAGGGTTTGAAAGTGTATCAGATCGATGTATGGTGATCATCAAATGACTATAATTAATTTGTAATTGATGGTAATGATCCATATGATGATCTGTAATGACTTGTAAAGATCTGTGATGATCTATGATGTAAATCTTAGGGTTTTGTAATTGACTAAGTTGTAAAGTCTATTTAGGGTAAGTTTGTGATCATTTACTATGTCGGTGATCAAAAGAAGAGTGTATGGCCGAACCGGTGTGTGTGTCTGCAAGAGAGAAGTTGATTGGAATAGAAAAGGATCTATACAAGAAAGAGTGCCATTTTTAGATCATACATCTATTGTTCTCTAACAGTTGCACCAGACTCAAAATCCCTTAACCGAGTAGGTCCTGGTAGGCCTGATTGTATAAACCCCTTCACCAGGTGACTCATTAGTTTGGGTTCTAAATCCTTTCACAAGGTTACTCCTAACAGAGTAAATCTCCTAACAGAGCTAAGGTAAATCCCTTAACCGAAGGACTCCTAACAAGGTCTACTCCTAACTGGGCATATTTGTAAGCTCCTAACCAAGCTAGGCTCCTAATAGGGTGCATTCCAAAAGAGTACAAAAATATTGTGGGTACCAATTCCCAAAGTGGTTTTTCCCATTTGGGTTTCCATGTAAAAATCCCGGCATTCATGTGTTGCTTGATTTCTTATGTGTTGAGTTGATATCTTTCTATTGCATGCATGTTGATGAACACTTAGAAGAACAGTTTGATAAATCTGATCAACAATATGATTTCAGTTATTATCGGTATTGTTTATGAGTTGCTTTGAAAGAAGTTTTTGGTGGTTGTTAAAGTTTTAAAGTTTATTGTAATAACGGGTTCCTCACAAATAACAATTGGTATTAGAGCGTTGGTCCTTTGTGTGCAGAATCTTAACCACTTGAGGAAAAGATCCAGAGGAAAATTATGAAGGAGGGTCCAAAGTTTACTAAGGACAACTACACAATATGGAAAGACATAATGGAGATTTATACCAAAGGTATGGGTTCTCGGTTTTGGCAACATGTTACTACTAAATATGTAGCTCCTACCGGTCCTCTAACTCCAGATCAACTTAAGGAGCAGCATGAAAACAATCAAGCACTAGAAGCCATTGTAAGTGCACTATCTGATACTTAATACATTGATGTACATGAATTAGAAAGTGCATTTGAAGTTTGGGATAAATTAGAACTAATCTATGGTGGTGAAAAACATGTTAAAAAAGATAAGGAAGAGAGTCTTAGAGGTAAATTTGATGATATGAGAATGGTAGAAGGTGAAAATATAGATTAGTATGGACATATATTTAAAGAGGTTGTCGATTGTATTAAAAGTGTTAGAGGAAAGATTGAAGATGACATTGTTGTAAGTAAGATGTTAAGAACTCTTTTACCTACCTATTCTATAAGAGTTTCTTCTATTCAAGAGTTAAGGTCAGTAAGTAACTTAATAAAGTCATTGTTGATTCTCTTATTGGTAAACTGATTGCATTTGAATTAAATAGTTTTGATAATAGTATTTCTAAGGCATCTAAATCAGCTTTTAAAGCATCTATAACTAGTACACCTATGAGAAAAGGTAAATATGTATGTCATAGTTATGACTGTAGATCTAGTCATGACGGTAGAAGAGGAGATAATGATGATTAAGACCATTTGATGGAGTTTGAAGCTCTTCTAGCTAAGAGACTTCCAAGAAGCACTGATAAATATAAAGGTAAACTGCCTCTTAAGTGTTTCTATTGCAATAAGATTGGACATATCGTTGCAAATTGCCCTAATAGTGATAGTTAGGAGAAGTTTAGGAAATATAAAGGAAAATGAAAGAAAAAATGCTATGCTACAATTGATGAAGGTGTGACAGATGAGAAATCTGAAGATGTTGACAATGAGGAGATTGTATTTGTTCCTATGAAGGAAGATCTGACTGATGAAAGTACTTTGGTATCTCTGTTTGACTCTAGTGATGAGTGGATAATAGACAATGGTTGTTTACATCACATGACCAATGATAAAAACAAATTCATATCCCTTGAAGATTTTGATGGCGGTGTGATAAGATTTGGCAATAACTCACCTTGCATGGTAAAAGGTAAAGGATCTATTTCACTGAATGGTAAGAGTAATGCAGATGACATTTATTTGGTTGAAGGCTTAAAATGTAACTTGTTGAGTGTTGGACAACTAAATGACAAAGGATTTCACCTTGAGTTTAAAAAAGGAGTGTGCAGGATTATGGGATGCAATGGAGATTTGATTTCTATTGGTAAATAAGCCAGAGGTGATCTTCTTCATCTGAACGCTAATTTGAATAGTTGTTTGGTGGCTAAAATTGAAGATAGCTGGTTGTGGCACAAAAGGTTCTATCATGTTAAGTTTGATAATTTGATAAAGGCAAGCAAATATAGTATGGTGAGAGGTATGCCCCAACTTGTTAAACTAGATAATGTGTTATGCAAAGATTGTCAGACGGGTAAGATGACTTCGACATCTTTTAAGAGTAAATCTTTTTCTTTAGAGAATATTCTTGATTTAGTCCATACTGATCTATGTGGTCCTATGAGGACTAGAAGTTTTTATGATGATAAGTATTGTATGATTTTTACTAATGATTTTTCAAGGATGATGTGGGTAACTTTCTTGAAGGAGAAATCAGAGGCATTTAGAAAATTCAAGATCTTTAAATCCCTAGTTGAAAAGGAAACCGACAAGAATCTAAAGTTCTTAAGATTTGACCAGGGTGGAGAATTTACTTCTAATGAGTTTACTAAGTATTGTGAAGAACATGGAATAAAGTGATAGATGTCAGCACCTAGGACTCCACAGTAGAATGGCATTGTAGAGAGGAGAAACATAACTATAGTGGAAGCTACTAGAAAAATGTTGATACAAGGAGATGTTCTAAAAACATGTTGGAGAGAAGAACTTAGTACTGTTGTTTATACTTTGAACCAAGTTCTTGTGAAGAAAGGTAATGATAAAACACCTTACAAACTTTGGCATGGTAAGATTCCTAACGTCAGCTACTTTAAAGTTTTTGGTAGTAGATGTTTTATTAAGAGAGATGATTTTACTAGAAAGTTTGATGCGAAGAGTGATGAAGGGATATTTCTTGGATATTCTACCAAGAGTAAAGCATTCAAATGTTATAATAAAAGGACAAAGAAAATAGTTGAGAGTGTGAATGTTAAAATTGATGAATTTTCTGACAAACCTGATGAGTCTAGCAGATCAGAGCCTACTGATGATAAAGAAAAACTTGTGTATATTGAACTGGAAGTGCAGAAGGAAGATGGGCAGAACAATGTAGAAATAGGACCTCAACCAGTAAGCGATGAAGAAGATGTTGAACATGAAGTAGAAAGTATTGCACTAAAAATGGTAATTCCAAGATATGTAAAGTAAAATCATTCAGAAGACTAGATTATAGGTGACAAGAATGCTGGTGTGCAGACAATAAGAAAAATCAGAGAGAATTCTTGTCTGATTTCAACTATTGAGCTGAAGACCGTTAGAGAAGCTTTGAAAGATGAAGATTGGTTGAATGCAATGAATGAAGAACTTGACCAGATTGAGAAGAACAATACATTATCTCTTCTTCCTAGATCGAAAGACAAAAATGTTATTGGGACAAAATGAGTATTTGGAAACAAACTTAATGAGGATGGTGAAGTTGTAAGAAACAAGGCGAGGTTGGTTTGCAAAGGGTATGCACAAGAAGAAGGTGAAGACTATGGTGAAACCTTTGCACCAATGATAAGACTTGAAGGTGTTAGAATGTTTCTTGATTTTGCTTATTTTAAAGGATTTAAGGTATATAAGATGGACATTAAATCAACTTTTCTGAATGGCATTTTGGAAGAAGAAGTATATATAGAACAACTAGATGGTTTTGCATTGAAAGATGAAAATATAGTTTGCAAACTTCACAAGGAAGTATATTGATTGAAGCAAGCTCCTGAAGCATGGTTTGAAAGATTGCATGCACATCTAATCAAGATAGGATTTTGAAGAACTAGTGAAGACAGTAACATATATTTAAAGACTAATGGAGACAAAATGTTATTTGCTGAGGTCTTTGTTGATAATATAATATTTGGTAGAAATGATGACATGTGTATGTCTTTTACAGACGAAATGAAGAAATAATTTGAGATGTCTCTTATCGGTGAGATAAAATTCTTTATTGGTTTATAGATTCAACAATTGGAGAATGGAATATTTATCTATTAGACTAAGTATGTAAAAGAAGTCTTGAAGACTTTTGGCATGGAAGATTGTAAACCAGTTGGTACTCCGATGGTGACAGGTTGTAAATTGTCAAAACAAGATGATTCACTATTTATGGATTAGAAAGAATACAGGTTTATGATTGGAAAATTGCATTATGTTGTTCATAGTAGACTGGACATTGCACATGTTGTTTGATTGGTTGCAAGATTTCAGAAAGATCCTAAGGAGACACACATGATAGCAGTAAAAAGAATATTCAGGTATTTGGAAGGAACAATCGATTATGGTGTATGGTATCCTTACAATGATAATTTTTCTTTAAATGTTTTCACAGATGTAGACTGGGCTGGAAATGTTGATGACCGGAAAATCACAACTGGTGGAGCTTTCTTTTTAGGAGAAAAATTGGTGTCCTGGATAAAAAAGAAACAATCTTGTATTTCACAATCTACAACTGAAGCATAATATGTGGCAGCATCAATGAATTGTACTCAGGCTATATGGATGAGACATATTTTGGAAGGTTTTAAGGAAGACATGTCTAAATCAGTGACTATTCATTGTGATAATGCTAGTGCTATTAATATTTCAAAAAATCCCATGTTACATGCAAGAACAAAGCACATTGAGTTGAAGTATCACTTTCTAAGGGAAAGAGTACATGATAAGAAAGTAAGATTGGAGTATGTGTCTAGCAAAGAGCAGTTAGCAGACATATTCACTAAACCTTTCCCTAAGACAACCATTGAATATCTCAGAGGTAGATTAGGGGTTGTATCCTTGCACAAGATCAACTAAGATGTTGGTGATGCATCAATCCAATAAATTAATTGAATATATTTTAGTTTTTGATTGATGTGAAGTGGGATACTCCTCAGGGGGAACAACTATGATGAGATAAACAAAGGTGGAAACATCAGAGATGAAGACAACAAAGGTATTTGTACCTTTGGCATTGTTGTCAAAGGGGGAGAAGAACTAGTTGAGAAGAAGAAGAACTAGATAATCGGTAGAAGAAATACAAAGGAGATATTGAGCAGAAGAGCAAGTACATAACACATCAGTTCAGTTCAGCATGATGAGGTTTTTTAGTGTTGCCATCAATGCCAAAGGGTGAGATTGTTGGCATATTGGCATAACTGTTGATGATATTGATGAACCGATATAAGGATTGTTGGTGATGATATAGTTGAGATGTTGTTTGATGAACTGATGATCAGTTTGTGTTGTCATTGATGGAAACTATGGTTATATGTTTCTATCATGTTATCTAAGTCGTCTATGATTGATTGGAAAGCTATGGAATGGATTTGACAGTTAACTAGTAAATAGGACATTAACCTGTAAATGTGAACCTATGTTATGCTTAAGTAATTGGATCTTGAGATTGATGAGGAATTTGGTGTTGCGGTTTGGAATATGTGTTTGTAACATTTTAATGGGATTATGACCAGAACCACATCATGTTTTGGCTACCGGAAGTCACGTTTGTGATTGAATGATGTATTTTCTATAGGGTATTAGTAGGATTTAAGAACTGGCATTCAAATCTTATAACTGGTAATGATTTTGAGTTCAACAATGTATTACATTATGTTTGTAAGATGGTGATGACATGGTTGAATCCACGTGAAGTGTTTAAATGTTGTTTTGGCACGATCAAAGAGCAAATTTCTTAGGAATGAGCTAAGGGTTTGAAAGTGTATTAGATCGATTTGTGGTGATCATTCAACAACTATAATTGATTTGAAATTGATTGTAATAATTTATATGATGATCTCTAATGACTTGTAAAGATCTATGATGATCTATGATGTAAATCTTAGGGTTTTGTAACCGACTAAGTTGTAAAGTCTATTTAGGGTATGTCTATGATGATTTACTGTGTCAGCGATCAAAAGAACACTGTGTGGTTGAACTAGTGTGTGTGTGTCTGCAAGAGAGAAGCAGATTGGAATAGAAAAGGATCTGTACAAGGAAGAGTGTTATTTTCAAATCATACATTTGTTGTTCCCTAATAGTTGCAGCAGACTCAAAATCCCTTAACCGACAAGCCTGATTGTATAAATCCCTTCATTGGGTGACTCAATAGCCTAGGTTCTAAATAATTTCACAAGGTTAATCCTAACAGAGTTAAGCTCCTAATAGGGCTGAGGTAAATCCCTTAACCGAGGGACTCCTAATAGGGTCTTCTCCTAACTGGGCATATTTGTAAGCTTCTAACTGGGCTAGGTTCCTAACAGGGCGCATTCCAAAAGAGTGTAAAAATATTATGGGTACCAATTCCCAACGTGGTTTTTCCCATTTGGGTTTCCACGTGAAAATCCTCGTGTTCATGTGTTGAGTTGAAATCTTTCTATTGCATGCATGATGATGAACACTTAGAAGAACAATTTGATAAATCTGATTAGCAATATGATTTCAGTTATTATCGACACTGTTTATGAGTTGTTTTGAAAGAAGTTTTTGGTTGTTTTTAAAGTTTTAAATTTTATTGTTATTACTGATTCACCCCCCCCTCTCAATAATAACCGATTCCTCACAAATAACAAGTTTAAATTTTGACTGTGATGGGTGCTACAGTAGAAGGACATCTTAGCATTACTCTTGTCAAACTTGTGTCTCCAGTTTCTAGAAGCCATCACATAGTTGCGCTCTTTAATGCTTCCAGAAGGATTTTGTGCAATACATATAAAAAGATGTCTTAGTGCATATTCTATCTTTAGGCAATCAAATTGTGACAAGTATCTTACTCGGCCAAAAGCTTGTTTTTGATCCCTTATCCTATAAAAGGGAAATCAGGGCCCGTAAGAAAGGATTCTGGAAAATTTTTAGAAGTAGAATGTAATAGGAGCCAGTTAGAGGCAATTGAAGATAGAACATTTCTTTTCTACAAATATTGTTCACTTTTGTCATATTGTATAAACTTCTTAAGATTAATAAAAAAAATCATTGGCATATTGTTTCATTTCTCTGTGTGTATTTTATATGAATCTGTGTGTTAATGGTATATTGATTTGTGTTCCTTAAGTAGGAATGTGTTGTTTTGAAGTGGGGTCTTTTAATGAAAGAGTTAAACTTTGTTCCAAAGCTACTACAATATGTAGTGTAGTGTATTTCCACCTTGTTATGGTTTTAAGTAACATGATATACAAGTCATAAACATATTCAAATGTACTAGTATTATGATACATTACAATGAGTCTTCATTTATCTGTAGATTTGACTCTATTCACTGTACGATAGACACTGGTCTCATCTTCCTGGAGTGTTTTAGAATCATTCATCCTCAAAATACTTTTCATTTCTATTTTTAGGAGTAGGTATAGAGTTATTATTAGTTTTTAATCAGTCCCAATAGCTGAGTGACAACCTAAAACAAGGATTGCATCCAAGGTCTAGAGTGTTGAAGCTTTCCTTGGTATATTTTCATTGAGATATTTGCTTAAACAAAAATGTCCATGTATACATGTGATTAGTTTGTTAATAAATTGTTGAGTTCCACCTACCTTGGTCTTATAGAGCCAAAAGTATAGAAGATTTCAGTCCCGAGACTGAATCTTATTCATTGGCCAAGTCCTATCATAAGACCATCAATGAGAAAGTGGCTAAACCTCTAGGGTTTATGATCTATTGATTTGGGAACCAACAAGTCCTACCTACAATATTCCCATGAGAAGAAGTTGTAAAATTAAGGCTTCCCAAGGTTTAATTACTAAAGATATAGGGCCTAATTTGGATAACTTATTTCATGAGAATGTTGGTGGTTCCTCTAATTCAACAAATAATGTCATTTATCATTATTCCTTTTATAATTCTTATGATGTGGATGAATCCTTAACTAGGATTTCTATTGACTCAATTAGAGAAGATTGACAATGAATTTGAAAATGTTCAATAATGGGCAAGTCAACAATACCTGGAAAGTGAGGCAATCTCATTGATTGAAGGATTAAAAAGGATGATTCAAAATGATAAAATTGGTGTTGATTTGTTGCATGGACTTATTCATATTGTTGATACTAATATCATGCCTATGAAAAGTTGTGCCAAAGTCCCTAGCTACACTCAATCTTGTTGTCAAGTCAATCATGTTATTCCTATGCCTACATTCTTTCCTAGTGTGCCTACATTCACATCTTCTATCATGACTACTTCCACATAAACTATCAATCCTACACAAGCTACTCAAGGAGGCAACATTACTAATAAAAAATCTTTTATACTTCCTTATGTGAGTCTTCAATTTGTGACCCAATCATCTCCTATACCTACATATCATATTATTCCACCTCCTTACTCAACCTCAACCTACATACAACAATGTTAATCCTACGCCACAATCCAATATGTCCAATTTCAATCCATCCATCGAAGAGACCATCAATAACTTAGCCCAAACCTTTTCATCCCCACAACAACAACTAGCTTCCATTACCCAATCCAATTTTATTGTGCCCACATTTGATGTAATGAGCCCATTATCTGATGACATTGTTTGTGTTCTCCCTTCTTAACATATGGAAGTCCCTCAATTGGATCTTGATGATATGCTGAATCAATAAGGATCCAAACAAATACTGAGGGGGGGGGGGTGAATCAGTAGATAGAATAACAAACTAAACTTTCACCAAACTCAAACCCAACTCATAAATCAATCTCTGAAGTAACTGGTTCAAACATTGAACTACAAACTGCAACTGCATTGTCAAGTATACATGTTGACTAGCATAACAAAATAACAGTGTAACATATTTGAAACTCTCAAACCATTTAACCAAGAAATCAAACCTCTATACTAATATTAGTAAAAGAACATTTCAGATTACTGTTGGCCATCTTAACACATCTAAGTGGATTTACCAGTTAAACAAATTAACCATATCAAAACATAGCCACAAAAACCATTCACCACTTGACACAATGATTTTTGACATGGAAACCCAAATGGGAAAATCCACGGTGGGGATGAATACCCACAAGTATTCTGAACTCTTCTGAAGTTCACCCTATTAGGAGCCAAGCCTTGTTAGAAGCTTTACAAAAATGTCATGTTAGGGACCACCCAGTTAAGGGATTGACTATAATGTCCTGTTAAAAGCAATACCTTGTTAGGAGTAACTTCGATAGAGGATTTGAACTCCAAGCTAATAGATCACCCGGTTAGAGGATTTGGAAAGCCCTAAGTATGTTAAAGCTTACCCGGTTAAGGGATTTAACTGTTGTAATTGTTAGAGAACAATAGGGTTTTGCTGATCTTGTAAATAACACTACTCTACTTGATCATATCATTTTCATGCTCCTATCTGCCTTCACAAATTCTTCTGATACTCCTTCTGGTTCATCAATCAATCACATTGACACTTAACCAAAATTGCCAACACTACAACAAAATAACTCATCAACCTTATAAGAAAAACAATAGGTCAGTAACACATCACAAGACCTAAGATCTCAAAGAGATTACAAACAAATCGGTTCAAAAATGACCATTGGATTACATAGCAATCATTACACATTGTACAAGACAACCTCGACCACTCCTTGATAACTGCTTCATCGAATCTTGTAACTCATCATGCCATTTCCACTTCATGCAATGTACTCACAAATTCCCAAGATAAAATATTTATCTCTATGTGTCAAAACTAATTTGAAACTCATCACGTGCATCATGCATATGTGGCATAATCATATCCGATCACCGTTTGATCTATTGGCATTATTTTGTCATTGATGTCAACCGGTATAAGATGTTACTGATATCATTGACATTGATGTTAACTAGTGAACAAGAGGCTATTGGCATTATAGTTTGATGTCAACCGAAATAAAAGATGGACCAACATGGGAGAAGATATGATGTGATGTCATCGGTAACAACCCAGGTGACCATCTTCATGTAGAAAGAAGAACCGACATGTACCAGTATGCTAGAGGTGCAGTAAAGTGATCGCTCCACCTAGTAAAAGGGTTGTTGATTTGGTGGTGCATACAACCATAATGAAGAGACTACATGATGGACATTGATTGTGCTGAAGTGGTGGAATGCTATTTGGATCACATTAACACCGAAGGTGAAGTTTGTGCAGGCCACCAGATTGCTAGTGTAAGGATAACTAGCAAGATTCCCACCAGATGAAGAAGCTATCACAGGCTAGTAGGACTCCCACTTTTATGAATAATCTATCAGAGTATGTTGCCTCTATGTGCAAGATGACATATGGAAAACCTATGGGACATATGTCATGTTGAAGATTTATCCTCCCCCCAATAATGCCATACTTGTACAGACAGATTGATTCCCTGAGATAGACAGGTGATTGGATGCAGAAACTGGAAGTACAAGTGGAAGATGAGGAAGCCTCCAAAGAATGAGATAAAAAATCCACACCGGATAAGAAAGTGAAAAAAAGGTGTGCCACATGGACAGTGAAGGAAGAATGAGGAGTTGAGATGGTGTGTTTGTCATCTTGACAAACTAGTTGGTAGGAGAACCAGTTTAATGAAGAAGGATGCTAGTGAGTCTGCAGGAATATACATGGTGATACTAGGATGTTGAAGAAAGGTCGATGTAGAACAGTTGGAGTGTGATTACTTGGTGTCATCAATGTGTCTCACCGGCAAGAAGGAATGTATGTTGTCCACTGACAAACACATCTACCTGAATCTACACTGGTGATAGTTGACATGTTATGTCAACTGGTGAAACATCACAGAAGAGACAAGGAAGATAAGGTTCTCACCTGATAAAGAGGAGTGCAACAAACTGAAGAATAAGGAGAGTTGTCAATAGTTGCTATGATGCCAGCAAGTGAACATATTCAATGAGGTTCTTCATCGACAGAGCAGTGAAGTGCAAAAATAAGGGTTACACCGACAGGTTAGAAAAGGTGATGGCATGAAGGATAACCAGCAAGGTGGTTAGTATCGGTAGGGTTAGTGAGCTGATATGGGTGTATCGGTTATGTGTGTGGTTGGTGACTAGGCATGAACCAACAAAGAAGTGTGATGAGGTGGATACCGACAGGAATGCCATGTGGAGATGAAGTGGCGATCTTTCATAGGTCATTGTAGAGTGATGACGAGGTAGTTGAGGTTGGTCTGACATCAATGGTGACTGCTAAGTTCGAGGTGGAGTTGCAGAGGTGTGCGTCTTGAGATTAGATGGATAGGAGAGGATCAAGGATAGATTGATCAAGCAGATCAAAGTAGTTGAAGCAATCCATTGTTCCATTAATGGTGTTTGACCAAAAAGTGTGCCGACAGATTGATTGTAGGCTACTAAAATAGGAAGGTGTGTTCTAGAAGGCACGAAAAATGGCAGATATGTGCAGACAATCATCCTTGAGTTGTGATCCAATTAGATTTGATTGGATTCAATGTGCCTCATGATCAGTGGAGAAAACCCTGACCTCCTGTGATTTGAATTGGGTTTTGGTGGGAAGACTGGGATATAAATATGCAAGTTAAAGAGATTGTAAAGTGCTCCTAAACATAAGAAGATAGAGTTGTTGCATGTTAGAGAAGATCAGTCAAGTGATCTTCAAGGAGATAGAGAAGAGACTGAGTGTGAGGGAGAACAAGGTTGAAGTGCAAAATGGGTAGTGTCCATACCAACAGAAAAGAAGAAAAGGTAACTACAAAGAAGGCATGGATAGAACTGGGTGAGAGTAGTATAGTGGAGAGCAGCAAAGCAGTTGAAAGAAGTGATAACTGATAGAGAGAGAGGTGAAATGGTAGGTTCCTATACTGACAGGAAGGCAATCAAGAGGACTGAAGAGTAGAACAATGAGGAGGAGATCCAACAAAACAAAAGAAGAATATAAGTGAACTGATAGAGTTTACTAGCATTACAACAGCAGATGAGAACAGTAGAAGAGGTGTACCGGTGTAGCAGAGAAGGTGTCTCACTAGCAAAGTAAGGCATATGAAATGGTTACAAGATCCACTTATAACAATATGACTACTTTTTTATTTAATGTTATCTTTGTGTGTTGGCAAATGCACACTCCAAAGAGAAGTTGTAGGTGATTGAAGGTATTATCATTGATGGAAACCTTGCAATCCTATGGCACCGGCACTGGTAGATAGTTTACCGACAGTGGCAAAGATGATTATCGGCACCCTAGCCGACAAGGTTTTGTTTATTACATTTTGTATTTAATTGTAATATCTTTTTGTAATCCGACAAGGCGAATTGTAATAGGACTCATATATAAGTATGAGATCTTGTAGATCATTTAGGATATGTGGACATGGTCAAATTATTGCGGAAGTAATATGTGAATATTAAAGCAGATTTTGGAGCAAGGTTTATGGTTATTTTGTGAGCTTAAACCGGTACTGAACTTGGCATAGAAAATGCTAAATCGAATTAGTACATGATATTGGATTTGCATAATCCATTTTTGTAAGTCAGTGAGACTTCCTTTTTGTAATTAAGCAATGAGCTTTAGGCAGTTGGACTTCCTGCAGGTGCAGACCCCTATTGTAAGTAATATTCATTTATTGGCTAGTGAGTGCATATTGTGGGTCACAAATCCCACCAAGGTTTTTCCCACACTGGGTTTCCTCATTAAAAATATTGTGTTATGGTGTGCATTCTATGTTGTGGTTATTGTTCTTATTTACTGCATTAACTCTTGTTTACCGGTACACTATTTTGGAATGCAATTTGTTTAATAAGATAAGAAAATTTATAAACTGACAAGATACTAATTCACCCCCCCTTTCAGTATCTTTGGGAATCCTAACAATTGGTATCAGAGCCTAGTCCTCTTTTTTCAAAAGCCTAATAGCTTGAGGAAGATTCTGACATCGATACAGATGGAAAACTTGAGAAAGCAATTAGAAACAACTCTTACAGATTATGATGCAAAAAAATTGAAAAATATCAAACTTGAAGATGATCTAAAGGCTGCACAGGAAATCATTCAAGGACTTTAGGAGAATGTTACTATTGCTAGAAGCAAAAGAAGAGAACTTCATGAGAAGATATAGAGTGATGATGATGAAAAAGAAACTCTTAATGATCTTGTAAGCAAGTCGAAGCAAGAAAACATGACCTTGAGGATTGAGATGCAAGATATGACTATGAGATTTTGTAAAGACATTGAAGACAAAAAGAAGAATGATGATGACTTGACTAGGAGAATCAATGATGTTGGAAATGAAAATCTAAGACTCAGTCATGAAAATGATATGTTGAAGACAGATCTGATTCACTTGGAACATGATAAAATTGAACTCATGAGATAGAAAGATTTCTTGGAAAATGAGTTGGCTACTGCAAATCAACATAAGGAGAAATTCAAGAAAAGTTTAGAAGAACTTGATGACATACTGAAAAATCAGAAACCTAATGGAGATACTAATGGTCTTGGCTTTGAAGTTGGTGAAAGCTCTGGTACTGCAAACAATCATGATCACAGTAAACCGGTAAGACAACCTAATACCTACAAATTTAATGGGAAATTCTTTAACTGTAACAAGTATGGTAATAGAGAAAATCAGTGTAGATCTAGAAACTATCAGAACACTAATGCACCCACCAATCAATGTTCTAAATTCAACAAAATTGGTCACAATTCAGAAAATTGCAGAATGAATGTAAGATGTTATGTTTGTGGAAGATTTGAACACTTATCTAATCAATGCAGAACACATATTGGCATAGGATATGGAAAAGCTATTCAGAAAAATAATGTGACTTATTATGGTTGTAACAAGATTGGACATATTGCAAAATTTTGTAGAAGTAAGGCATCACCGACAAATAACAAAAGACCCAGTTTGAAAGGTAAAGAGAAGGCTGATGAGGTAAAGCAAGAATTTTCAAAACAATGGATTAGAAAGTCAGATCAGAATGTTAATGAAGCTATTTCTTCACTGGTAGAACAAAGTATCACTCCACCGATAAGAGATTCTTCATCTAACTGAAAATAAATCCCTTGGGGGTATGGCAACAAATTGAAAACATGCTAGTTTACCCTCAGTTGATGGTAAGAAGATAAAATGCTTCTTTACTGGTAGATGAGTTAAGTTTTCACTTAACCGACATGCATTTATTTTGGTAGTTGAAGGAAATGACATTATAAAGAAAGTGGTTTTCACTCTTTCTCACTCATTGAGTATTCAAATGTACTTAGAGCATGAAAAACCCGAGCGAAGGCATCCATAGCGAAGTGAAGAATATCATTCAAGCATTCAAACCTAAAGGCAGATTAAGGTATTTATACAATTGCTTCGTCCTCTGCACCTAAATTCATTGGAAACCCTACTATAATTGAAGTGGTTAAACACCCTAGGCCCGTATTTAAAATCATTCCTGAAGTAGCGAAGAAAGATGATACCCTAGGAGCATTTTCTAAAATACCCAAAGGAGTTGCTTATGCTGAAGACCCTAGAATTTACATACATTGTCATATTGAGGAACTTGGTGCTAATGAGATTATGAACATGTATAGGACTGTAATTTGTGATGAGAATGGTAATGTGAAACCAGAACACAAGATAATTGAAACCCTAGGTTTTGTGGAGATACTTAGAATTTCTGATTTTCCCAAGGAATTTATAAGGATTGTTTTGAGAAGAGTTCATGGGGAGTTATTTTGGCTAGATTCCATCCATAAGATAACAAAAGAAGCAGTTAGGGCAGTGACTGGCTTACCTTCCACCGGTAGCAGACCAGAAAAAGGAAAGAAGGTCTCTAATGACATTGTGATGACCCTAACCGATGCAACATATGATAGCAGATCCTTGAGAGTCAATAATGTGAAGGATATTAATGTAAGATTCATTAGCCTGATTCTAGGATACAAGACTACACATGCCAACAAATTAAACTCTGTTTCTAGTTTATGTATCAAAAGTGCTTATGACATGATAAAGAGTAATGCAAAAATTGACATATGTGAATGGTTGAAGGATGAACTAATTGACAATCTGAAGAAAATTAAGGGTGATAAGAAAGGCAAATTCAGATTTGGTAACTTACTTGTATGTCTATTGCTATACATCACTAAAGAAGTACCTGGTATAGGTAGAAAAGAATTTGGTTTTGACATACCGATAGGAAAATAACTTTTGGATATCTTTAACAACATGGGAGATGATAGGGAGAAGAACATAATTGAACACTTTCAGGCACTAAAGGCTAGAATGAAGATTAGGGAAAGACTATCTCAATCCATAGTTGACAAATACCAAAAGGAAATATGCTTTGTTATAAAGAAGGATGAAATCTAGATGGAGGCAGTGGTTCCAAGAATAATTTGGGTAACTAAGACGGGTTATGAGGCAGATGAGAACATAATAGAAACATATGCTAAAGCCCTCCTTGAAGCCCCTAGAGAATCAACAGAAGAAGTATTTGGAAATGCAGAAACTATTGAAAGCAAAGTTCAATCACAGAAACAAATAAAGAAAATAGAACAAACAATTAGAAAAGCAACAAGACAGGCAAAAGTAATCAAGGAAGATTTGTTGAATATGACTAGTATCAAGGAGAGTGACTTGGAAGGGTTACAACTGGAAGCACATCTTTCATTGGTTGGTACCTCCTCTAAGAGTGAAATACCGACAGAGTTTCAGAAAGTAGAAAGAAAAAGGAAACCTTCACTGGTACCTGTTCCTACACCAAAGAGAACAAGATGGAAACAACAGGCAGTAAGGCCTCTAGCAAAGAAAATAACACCCAGGAAGAAGAAGGAAAAACAAGTTATCCCTCCACTTGAAAATCTTTTGAATAAAATAACTAAAGATGGAAACTTGTCAAATGTTAGCAAGTTGTATAGTACTTTTACAAATGAGGAAAAGGAATGTATAGAAAACAGTGTTATTTTACACTTAGACATTTACAAGAAATTTTTGATAGAAGTTGTAGATGACTTACCAAGTGACTTGTACAAAAGATTAGATGCAAAAAGGTTAGCAATTATGGAGCTGGATAAGAAGATTAAGGTAGAAAAATTACTTGCAGTTCACCTAGTAAAATCAACAGAAGAAATTGATGAACTGATAAATGAGGCTAATAGGATTGTATTTTCCACTGGTCATCAACATGTAGCTTTAATGGCTGGCAGAGTGAATGAGATCACTGAAGAAACAACAGACAAATGGGATATTTTATTTATGGAAAAGGAAAAGAAAGAAGAGCTTAAAAGACCAAAAACTTTAAGAGTCTATCAAAAGGAAATGATAAAGGTAAAGGCAAGGTAGGTGGCCCTTCGAGCATAAAAGTAACAGATAACTTGCCCCCACATCCTTCTGATACTCCACTGATTGAAACTATTGATACACCACCGATAACAAATAATGTTGAGAGTATGGAGACAACACATGAAGACACAAATCCTGATTCAGAGGTATTATTTACAATGAATATTGACACAGAAGAAGTAAACATTGTGGTTGATAAGGAAACCGCTGGGAAGAATGGTGTGGCAACTGAGCCACTGACAAAGAACATTACAGTTGAGACATAGGTTGAGGATACCGTTGGAAATGTTGAGATTGGAATTGAAACACGCACTGAACAATCCATTGATCCCCTGGATACTGGAAAGACAAATACCATTGATGTACACACTGAAAAACCTATTGAGTTAGAAAAACCAGAAATAGATAGTTCAAAGGTACATACAGAGGAATCGATAGATAATATTGAGACACAATTAGAGAAAATGACAATGGAAAGCATAGAGAAACCGATAGAGGTACATTCTGAGAAACATGAAGAGAAAAAGGTTCAAACAGAGACAGTGCCACCGACAACAGTTGAGAAACGCAAACCTTTGCTAGTTGAGATGTAGACTCAAACTAACCTACCTAAGGTCAACATAAGAAAAGAGGTTACTCACATCGATGGATTGCAGATTGTTAATGCAGTTGGACGGTCATCTAGTTCCTCCTTAAGAGAATTCAGACCGACAAATGTAACAGAGGTATTACTGGATTCCATCAAGAAAATCATGGAGTGTAATGCACAGGCATATAAGGCAATTGATGACACCATCCCAATTTTGAAATTGATTGCACCCAAGTGCAATGTGGATAGTAAATATTCTTTGAGCCAATTAGACAGATTGTCTAAATACATAACCGTCAATCTTCTAACAATTGATCAAATTAATGAGGAGACTTTCAGTGAGAAAATGAATAAAGAGAAAGAAAAATTCTTTGAAGAGTCAATAAAGAGATGCAAGGAACACATTAATACATTATTACCGACACTAGGAAAAATAATAATGGACTTTAAGAAGTTGTACATGGATTCATGCAAGGCAAACATTTTAACAGAGGACATAGATAAACAGATCAGTAGAGCACAAAAGGAAATAAATGATATTTCTGATAATCTCATAGGTTCATCAGAACCCATATCGGTAATAGAGCAAGAAATTCCAAGCTTTGAAGAGAAAATTGAAAAATTTGAAAAAGATAAGGAGAGATTAAAGTTTAAGGCTAAGGAACTCAAATGTAGATTAGGTCTGAAACTAGACATCCTCATCTCTTTAAGAAAAGAGATTTCTGAGGCACTTGTTCAAGGACTTAAGACACCAGAAGAGAAAATGCATATACTCACTGGTACCATCCAAAGGATAGAAATAACATTGAAGGATAGTAAAAGGTTCACTAACAGTTTAAATTTTGCACTAGCAGATCTATATTAGATTGCAACCCACCAGTTACAACGATCCAGCTGAGAACTACACTCAGTTGACATTTTTGACAACCTTTGTCATTGATGTCAAAGGGGGAGTAGTGGACCTGAGAAAAATAAATAACAGAAGAGATCGTTTGCTCAGGGGGAGCACATAGTTTTGGTAAGACAATTTTGGCAAGTTTTTTGGACAACACATTTTGGATACAATTTTGACTTTTTCTCATGAGTGTTGCCATCAATGCCAAAGGGGGAGATTTTTGGCAAATGCACACTCCAATGAAAAATTGTAGGTGATTGAAGGTATTTTCATTGATGGCAACCTTGCAATCTTATGGCACCGGTACCGGCAGATAGTTTACCGACAGTAGCAAAGATGATTACCGACACCCCAGCTGACATAATTTTGTTTATTACATTTTGTATTTAACTGTAATATCTTTTTGTAAGCCAACAAGGTGAATTGTAATAGGACTCATATATAAGTATGAGATCTTGTAGATCATTTAGGATATGTGGACATGGTCAGATTATTGCAGAAGTAATATGCAAATATTAAGGCAAATTTTGGAGTAAGGTTTATGGTTATTTTGTGAGCTTAAACCGGTACTAAACCTGGCATAGAAGATGCTGAACCGAAGTAGTACATGATATTGGATTTGCGTAATCCATTTTTGTAAGTTAGTGAGACTTCCCTTTTGTAATTAAGTAGTGAGATTTAGCTAGTTGGCCTTCCTGCATGTGCAGGCCCCTATTGTAAGTAATATTCATTTATTGGCCAGTGAGTGAATATTGTGGGTCACAAATCCCACCAAGGTTTTTCCCACATCGGTTTTCCTCATTAAAAATATTGTGTTATGGTGTGCATTCTATGTTGTGGTTATTGTTCTTATTTACTGCATTAATTCTTGTTTATCGGTACACTGTTTTGGAATGCAATTTATTTAATAAGATAAGAAAATCTATAAACCGGCAAGATACTAATTCACCCCCCCTCTCAGTATCTTTGGGAATCCTAACGTTGTGTTCACTGAGTTGTAGCTCCTTTGGGTTGTAGCCCATAAATAATTCAAGGGTTGGTGCCCTAAATCAAGGGTTGGAGCTCCTTGGGTTGGTGCCCTAAATCAAGGGTTGATGCTCCTTGGGTTGGTGCTCCTTGGGTTGTAGCCCTAAAACATTGTAATAGATTTGATTGTGAGGCAGGATTAGAGTAGTAGACTCTAGCAGTATTGCTTACTAAGGTTTTCCCATCTTGGCTTTTCCTCATACATGCTAGGTTTATGTGATGTCTCTTTGTGTGTGATTGCATTTGTGATTAGTCTCCTCACTAACTGGTAAGTCTTCAATATGTTAGATCCCATGACTGGTATACACACATAAGTTAGTTAAAGGGAAAAAGATTAAGAACCACTGATTCAACCCCCTCTTAGTGGTGCATTATGTCTAAAAATTGGTATCAAAGCCTAGGTACCTTATTTGTCAAGATTTTTCTCACTTGGGTAGATTTTGGCTTAAGGACACAATGGTCTATTTAGTGTGAATCCCTCCTCTAGGTTTTGATGGTTCAAACTATTCTATTTGGAGTTGTAGAATGGAAGTCTACTTGTCCTCCTTAGGTTATGATGTTTGGATGGTAGTTGTTAATGGTCTCCCTAAGAATATCAATCTTTCCACTGGTCGTGAAGATGAAAGAAGATCCTTGTGCAATGAAGAAGCCATGAAGGCTATATTCAGTGGGCTCACCGGTGAGGTCTCCTCATAGGTGGATAAGTGTAAATCGACAAAGAGTCTATGGGATAGACTGAAGTAACTTTATGGAAATGAGCCATGCACTACTGAATCGGTTTGTGAAAGAATGAAGAACAACAAAGTAGACACATGTGGAAGTGTTGATAACAGATCGGTCAACTGCTATAGTTTTGATGAAAAGGAAACCCATCTCTTCATGGCATAAGAGATAGAAAGTGAAGTGCACACATCAGAGTGTGACAAGGCAAATAGATCCCACTGAAAAGATGTGTTTGGGAGTGATGATGAAGATGAAGCCGAAGTAGATCTTGAAAGTGAACTGGTAAGTGCCCTAGAAGAGCTACAAAATGTTAGAAAGGATCTTAAAAGGTACAAAGTTTCAGTTCATGATGAATGCAACCAGTTGAGATTATGCCTTGAATAATTAAATAACAATATCTCCATATTGACATCTCAACTAGAAGAGGGAAAAGGATTGACTGGTGAGTTGAAATCAGTCTTTGATGACAAAGAGAGAAGATGTGACGATCTCCAGCTAGAAGTGGAAACAAAGGACAAAGAGTCTCAGAAGCTGAAAGAGGAAATGGAGAATTTGAGGAAAGGCCTTGAGAAGTACAAAAATGAACTCAAGGTAAGAAACCAATATGATGGCAACACTGAAGCCTTGGAAAAAATGTTGAATCAACAAAAATATTCCAAGGATACTAGAGGATTAGGATGTGTTGTTGGTGAATGCTCTACAAGCAAGGAGACCTCCCATAAAGATATTCAATTTGTCTCCTCAAATGGAAATGGAAAGGGTCAGACCTTCATTGTCAGAAATTCTCCAAAGAAAAGGATAGATCTGACTACAACCGGTGAGGAGATGAATTTGAGGATGAAGAATGGTACTGCATGGAGGAATAATGCAAATCTGAAAGGAAAAGGGAAAATAAGAGAATATAGCTTCACTCAAAGCAAGAACATGAGAAGGAAGCCTGGAAGGCCTTCCACCAATAGAAGACAAGGAGATGTTGCTGCCCACACATCATGTGAAGTGAGGAAGAAGAAGGGATTTGATGGAAAACCCATAGAAAATGGACAATCTTGGATCCATTCTCGGAGAAGCAGAAACAGAGTTGCCAAACCGGTAAGATCTCCTCATGTTTTGTAAAATAAATTTATAAGTAATGAGCCTTCTTTCTCTGGTTATTGTTTTGCATGTAAATATTAAGGCCATAGGGCAAAAGAATGTAAAATAAGATCTAGGAATAGATAGAGTGTTCTTCCTAGGTATAATAAATCAAATGGCTATAGATTTCATGTATATAAGCCAAGTGTTTCATAGAGTAGAAACATGCATATTCCCTTTCCCGGTTATGCTAAAAAGAATCCATGCACTTCTCCTAAAAATGTAAACATTTTGTGTTATAACTGCTTCTGAATACATGAAGAATAATATGCATTCCTATGGCAGTCGGTGGATCAATCATGCTCAATGTGAGAACAGTTACAGGGAATATGAGCAACATAGACCTTCTTGGAATGAGAGGAGAATTGTTCCTTCACATTAAAGGAATTCAAGGAAACTGGTAACCAGCCAAAATGACATGGTTAGAAAAGGAAGAGCAAATTGGTATGTTAGAAGGTTCCCCAATCATGAGATTGACATGGATGTTTTATGTCACTATAGCACTATCTGTAGAGAGAGGACGAATGAGGAGAATAAGGTCAATCCTACCGCCAAGACTGCAGATGTGGAAAGGAAAGAAAACAAGTAGACATGGAGGAAGAAGCCAAAAGATTAGAGCATGGACCAAAATTATGTATTCAATGCACAAGTGATATCTCCTATGGCTTAAAGGAGATGCAGGACTCAGGGGGAGTTACATATTGACCAGATCTTTCACCCCTTAGTTGAAAGTGGACATGGAGATGAACAAGTTGCTGCCGGTAAGAGGAAGCAAATGTGATGGTAGTATGTAAGTAGTTTCTTCCTTGAATACACATGGAAGATGGGTTACTATTACAAGTGAAATGAATGGTAGTAGAGGAAATTTAAAGGTAAAGAGGAAAGCATCCCGGTAGAGATAAGAGACCAGTATTTGTAGCATGTTACCGGCATAGATGTTGATCAGTGTTGCAGGTTATGTAAGTCAATGAATTGAGGGATCATTGCAGTAACTCTGATAGCCTGGATGGATGTGGTTATGTCTTAGGTGTAATTGGAAAGGACCTGAATGACATGTGATGGTCCAGTAGTTGATCTTATGTGCATACATCTCTATGGGTCAACCGGTTGGATATGTGACCTACAGTTGACATTGTATTCATGATGATAGATGTAACAAGTATTGATGTGGGTCCTATTTTAGGACTTGACTAAATTGATGAAGTTCAGAGGTCTATGTTTCAGGGGGAGATGCACCTGGTAAAAAGGGGGAGAAAGATTTATGTTAGTACCCGGTAGATACAAGGAGGATGTTATCCTGACAGTGCCCTTTACTATTATTTTCAAAGGGGGACAAAGTTAATATAGTATACCGGATACTACATGTGTTGACATCAATGCCAAAGGGGGACATTGTTGGCATTGTGTTATCAATGATGTTTATCAGTATAGGATGTTACCGGTATCACTGACATTGATGTCAACTAGTGAACAAGAGACTGTTGGCATTAGAGTTTGGTGTCAACCAAAATGAAAGATGGACTGGCATGGGAGAAGATATGATGTGATGCCATCAGTGACAACCCAGGTGAACATCTTGATGCAAAAGGAAGAAATGACATGTACTGGTATGCTAGAGGTGTAGTAAAGTGATCACTCCACTCAGTAAAAGGGTTGTTGATTTGGTGGTGCATACAATCAGAATGAAGAGACTACATGATGGACACTGATTATGTTGAAGTGGTGGAATGCTATTTGGATCACATTAAAACCGAAGGTGAAGTTTGTGCAAGCCACTAGATTGCTAGTGTAACGATAACTAGCAGGACTCCCACCAGATGAAGAAGCTATCACAGGCTAGCAGGACTCCCACCGGTATGAAAAAGCTATCAGAGTATGTTACCTCTATGTGTAGGATGACATATGGAAAACCACTCAGACATATGCCATGTTGAAGATGTATCCTCTCCTTGGTAATGTCACACTTGTACCGATAGAATGATTCCCTGAGATAGACAGGTGATTAAATGCAGAAACCAGAAGTACAAGTGAAAGATGAGGAAGCCTCTAGAGCATGAGATTAGAAATGCACACCGGATAAGCAAGTGAAAACAAGGTGTGCTACAGGGACAATGAAGGAAGAATGAGGAGTCGAGATGGTGTGTTTTTCATCTTGACAAACCAGTTGGTAGGAGAACTAGTTTAATGGAGAAGGATGGTAGTGAGTTTGCAGGAATATACATGGTGATACTAGGATGATGAAGGAAGGTTGATGCAAAATAGTTGGAGTGTGATGACCTGGTGTCATCAATGTGTCTCATCGGCAAGAAGGAATATAAGTTGTCCACCGACAGACACATCTACCTAAATCTACACTGGTGATAGTTGACATGTTATGTCAACTGGTGAAACATCAAAGAAGAGACAAGGAAGATAAGGTCTCACCTGATAAAGAGGAGTGCAACAAACTGAAGAATAAGGAGAATTGTCAGTAGTTTCTATGGTGCTGACAAGTGAACATATTCATAGAGGTGTTTCACTAGCAGAGCAGTGAAGTGTAGACATAAGGGTTACACCAGTAGGATAGAAAAGGTGATGGTAGGAAGGATAACTGACAAGGTGGTTAGTGTTGGTATGGTTAGTGAACTAGTATGGACGTACCAGTTATGTGTGTGGTCAATGACTAGGCATGAACTGACAGAGCAGTGTTATGAGGTGGATACTGATAGTAATGCCACATGAATGTGAAGTGGCGATCTTGCACAGGTCGGTGTAGAGTGATGATGAGGTAGTTGAGGTTGGTCTGACATCAATGGTGACTGATAAGTTTGAGGTGGAGTTGTAGAGGTGCATGGCTCGAGATCAGATGGACAGGAGAGGATCGAGGATAGACTAATTGAGCAAAGTAGTTGAATAAATCCATCGTGCCATTAATGGTGATTGACCAAGAAGTGTGTCGACAGATTGATTGCAGGCTACTGAAATAGGAAGGTGTGTTCTAGAAGGCACGAAAATGGTGGATATGTGCAGGAAATCATCCTTGAGTTGTGATCCAATCAGATTTGATTGGATTCAATGTGCCTTGTGATTAGTGGAGAAAAACCTAACCACATGTGATTTAAATTGGCTTTTGGTGGGAAGACTGGGATAGAAATATGCAAGCTAAAGAGATTGTAAAGTGTTGTTGAACAAAAGAAGATAGAGCTACTACATGTGAGAGAAGACCAGTCAAGTGCTCTTCAAGGAGATAGAGAAGAGTGTTAGATATTTGGTTAGTCCCAAAGACACTGAGAGGGGGGAGGGGGTGAATCAGTGTCTGACCAGTGGGTAAAATATTTAAACTTATTTGTAACTTTACAACTCAAACTAATATAACGGTAAGAAAATAATAATGCAATAAAGAGAAACAAAAGAATAAGCATCAATGCACACCATAACACAAATATTTTTGGTGAGGAAACCTGGTAAGGGAAAAACCTCAGTGGGATTTGTGACCCACAATATTTACTCACTGGCCAATATGAATAAATATTACTTAGTACAATATGGGCCTGCACATGTAGGAAGGCCAACTACCTAGAGCTGACTGCTCAATACAAAAATGGAATCTCACTAACTACACAATTGGATGGTTAAATCCAATAACAATGTACTGTTTAAAAAAAAAAGTGCAATGCTGGATTCGGTACCGGTTTAATCTTTGTTTCATACCTTTTCCAAAACCTTGCTTCACTCTACTCTTCTCTTATTCACTCATAAGATAAATACATAAAAGTGCATGAACAATTTTTCACTATCATAACCTATCACATATTACTGCTTCCTTACATTACATATCATATCACATTCCTTGCTTACAAAATGACCTACAAGATCTCATACATATATATGAGTCTTTACATTACATCATGTCGGCCATACAAATAATATTACATTACAATATATTTCGCATAAACAATATTATTTCCAAGTCGACTTGGATTGCTGGTATAATCTGCTGCTGGTGTAACTGGATGCTAGTGTGAATAAAACTTGAAGTGACTGCTGGTGCCGATAGGTGAAGTCTGTTGTCAGTAGTGTTGATATGTGGTGACTGATCAACAAAGTACTATACACCAGTCGAGTCCTAGTGTTTTATCTAGCAGATGTTGCAAGTATAGTGGTGTCATCTAGTATCAGTCTCCAAGTGGGAGATTATTTGGTATGGAGCCTGATCACTCTCCAAGTGGGAGATTGTTGATATGTGGTGATTGATTAGCAAAGTACTGTACACTCAACATGTTTTTATGTTGATGAAAACCAACATTGTAATAAAACCCTAAAAAGGTTGACTTTGTTCATTGCCCTAAAAACATATGTTATAAGCGATTGGGATGCTTAAGGCATGGTAAGGTTGATGTATTATTTTTGTTGGATAATAAGGAAGATTAGATGGTTGTGTATGGTGGATGTAACCCATTCTGGGTGAACCATGTTAAATCTCCATGTTATCTGTGTCCTATTTTATTCCTTTATCTTTTGTATTTAAATATGCATATAATTGTTAGTTCATATTTTCTTCGGATCTGCTTGAAACCCTAACAATTGGTATCGAAGTGAGGTTTTCTGTAAATTGGTAGGACTTTCAGATTTGAGTGGGAGCAATGGAGGATTCCAAATTCAAGGTCAAAATGTTTAATGGCTAGAATTATCAGTTATGGAAAATGCAAATGGAGGATTACCTGTATCAAAAAGATTTGTGGCGGCCGTTGGAAAGAAAGGCAAAGAAAGTGACCACAATGTCAGATGAAGAGTGGGACATTTTAGATAGAAATGCACTAGCATCCATTTGATTGTGCCTTGCACTGTCTGTAGCTTTGAATATAACATAAGCAAAAATGACTGTAGATTTTATGGTGACATTAGCTAAGTTGTATTAGAAACCCTCGGCTTCGAATAAGGTATTTCTTATGAAGCGTTTGTTTAATTTGAAAATGAGTGAGGGAGGATCTGTAGTGGAGCACTTAAATGAATTTAATATAATTACCAGTCAATTGTCTTCGATAAAAATTACCTTTGCAGAAGAGTTTAGGGCTCTCTTGATTTTATTTTCTTTGCTAGAAAGCTAGAATAGCTTGGTTATGGTGTAAGTAACTCTGTCTCTAGTAAAAATGCTTTGGTATTTGATGATATTGTTGGTGTTATCCTAAGTGAGGAATGTATATGGTGAAAATGGATAACAATAATAACGATATTGAAAGGCTAAATGAATTCAACCACAAAACCCTAGCCTAACAACAATAAAGATCCACCATGACATATGAAGATTACCTAAGACAATGCAAATCAAATGAAATCACAAAGATTATACCATCACATGTCCAATAGGGTTTTGATCTCCATTCTTCTTATCTCCATTGATCTTGCTTGATATATTTGCTCTCAGATTTTATGTGCACAAGAGCTCAACAAAGAATGCAATGTGGTTGCAAGTAGGATCACATATGCCAAGTAGTCAAATTGATCAAGTAGTTCGGTAGTTAGGGTGATTGATTAGGGTTTGATAATGAAGGAAGCATCTCCTTATATAGAAGACACTATATGAAATGGAGGGATAAGATTGAGAGGTGGAAAAGGAGGTCGGCTATGATTAGAGGGTAGGTAAAAGAAATAATAAAATAATGAAAGGGTAGGTAGTGTAGGAATTAAAAGATGAATGATATGTGTCATGGGTAGAAAAGGTTAATGAGTTAATTAAATAAATAAAGATCTATTTAATTAATAGAAGAAGTGGGATCAATTAAATAAATAAGATATTTATTTAATTTAGGAAAAGGATAATTTAAATAAATAAAGGTATTTATCTAAATGAGAAATAAGGCTAGAAGAGGATAAATGAATTAATTAAAAAAATAAGGATTTATTTAATTAATAGATGAATTAGGATAAAGTAATTAAATAAATAATATTTATTTAATTAGAATGGACAATTTTGGGTGTCTACATTTTGCCCCTCTTTGAGACAATGTGGCTTGTCACGTTGTTTCAAAGAAGATAAGATGAACTGATACAGAGTTGCCCCAGGATGGGAATGATATGCCCCCTCGAGAGATTGGATGAAAAAAAATGTCTGAAAAGATCACAGACAATCTCTTGATAAGAAAGACGAGATAGAATAGACTGACTGGATAAAGTGACAGAGTCACGGGATAATAAAGACTGACTCGGTAGACGATGGCTAGGGCTAGGGTAGTCTATAAGATAGACCACGAGGGAAAATACATCCTCATTGTCATCTACACATCCACAAGAGCAGAGTGCAGAGTGAAATAGAGCAGCAACAGTCAATAGCGATGGCTTTTGTTCATAGATTCGATCATGTTCACTGATTCCAGAGGCCAGCAAAGGCAGGAGAGCCAGTAAGTACCACAAAACCTCCTCGTACTTTGTTGCATTTATTGTTGTCATTAATGCATGCTAGATAGGGTAATAAATGTGCTCTAGGTTAGGGTCCAAAAAATGTCAAAAACATCCATGAGTGTCTGCGTTGGTGCTAGGTGCGTCTGTGCTCGCTAGGCATGTCTGTGTTTGTGTTAGGCGCATCTATGCTGGAAAACGCATCTGTGCAGAATCCGGCCGTGTTTGTGCTATTCAGGTGCGTCTATGCTAGGCAAGCATGTTTGTGTTGTCCAGGCATGTCTATGCAGAGTATAGGCACATCTGTGTGCTTCAAGCACATCTATGTAAAACAGGCGCGTTTATGTAGTCTCTAAGCACATTTATGTTAGGAAAGCACGTTTGTATTCAAAAATGTGAATTTGTGTCTTCTAGGTCAAATTGGCAGTTTTGTGATGAACATATGTTGTCGATTGGATAAGCTGCTGAGAGTATACACTCAAATAGGTCCTCTAGGGAAGACTTAGGATTGCAAATAGGGCTAGGATTGACAATTCTATGATAGAACATACGTTGCCAATTAGGAAACTACTCAAGAGGATTCACTCAAGCAAAGGCCCTAGGATAGGATAAATCAAGGCACTTTGTGATGAACAGTGAGTACTAGGACATAGTACTTTGTGATGAATAGGAAGTACTAAAATATAAGCAGCACTTTGTGATGAACAGTGAGTGCAAATGTGAGCAACACTTTGTGATGAACAGGGAGTGCAAATGTGAGCAGCACTTTGTGATGAACAATGAATGTCAAACACGTAGTACTTTGTGATGAACATGGAGTACCACCAAGATAGAAGCAACACTTTGTGATGAACAGGGAGTGTCACTAGGATAGAGTACCATATGCACTTAGATAAAAAGTAGCATTTTGTGATGAATAGTGAATGCCACTATCACTGACATGATTGATTTGTTTGACTGCAGGAGTATTTGCCTATGTTGGAGTCACGGGAGAGATTCCCATCGATGTAGAGATTGCAACCTGAGTTGACATTCAAGGACAGAGCTGCTATTGAGGCTATGGGTCTGAGACATATTCTGTATGTGCTTGAGTTTTGGGCAAACATGGGACTGCTGACTGCACTGGCAAAGAGGTGGCACTCTGAGACTTGCGCATTTCTTTTATCGATGGGTGAGATGATAGTCACCCTAGAGGATGTATACAGGATTCTAAGGATACTGATCGATGGGGAGCTGATTCCCTACGATCAAGATGGAGACAGGGAGGCCCTGAGATGAGTGTTTTGGGATCAGGACTAGAGATGAGGGTAGGGAATGTGGCATGGGATACCATGACACAGACAGGATTGGCACTACCGGTAGTGATAGGAGGACTGATCAGTGGGTTCTTGTGTCTGGATATTGTGACACGAGGGTTGGCTGTGGGCTGGGGGAGCACATTAGAGACACTGGTGACATAGCACACCAAATATGCTTAGGGACCATGCGTGCTGGCACACCTACATTATGAGGTATATCAGTTTGTGTACCATGGGTCAGTGGGATTGGGATGCGGGGGTCACATTGTTACAGGTGTGGGCCTATGAGCATCTACCAGTGACACGATAGATACATTTTAGGGGTAGAGGTCATGGAGGCAGTTTCGTTCATTTGTATGACATGATCACCTCATAGCCATAGATTGGCAGGTTGGAGCATTGGTGGCGGGTTATAGATGATACTGATATGCTTATATGGAGGCCATACCTGGGATGTGAGCAATGGGAGGATGATGCAGTAGAGCTACCCCAGAGCAGGTATCTGATTAGGTGGATGCCCTATGTACTGGAGAGGCAGCTAGTGGACAGGGTGGGCAAGTAGTTTGGCAGGATCCAGCAGATGCCATGGGGTTTAGACATGTATGCATGGACTGTCAGGGATTAGGCGTAGTTTGGGCCACTACTATCATATGATCAGGCTGTTACACAGCTAGTGGAGATGATGCTCCTACCCTAGGACATATGGCCAGAGATCAAGGATGCCGACATGGATGCAGAGTACACAACATATTGGGCCGAGCATCCATTCCCATGCCTGACAGATCCAGGAGAGCCACTAGACAGAGATGGTGGTGGGGATGGTGATGATGATGGAGATGATGGGGGTAGAGGCTGATGGAGGAGGAGGGGGGTAGTTGGAGAGAGGAGGGTGGGGCCGCAAAGGGAGGGTGGAGAGGACAGATAGGATTAGGTGGTGAGGGGTCGCGGTGGATTGCCGCTACAGGTGCCAGCAGCACAAGGTCCCAGACAGGTGCATGGATAGGGACAGGTACAGGGATAGGTACAGGTACAACCACTAGTAAAGGCACAGGCATAGGGGTAGGCACCCATACAGGGGGAAGCCACGGGTAGAGCCACAGAGGGCTAAGGTGGAGGAGGATGAGCTGACTGAGATGAGGGAGATCTGCCAGGGATAGGCAGATGAGATCCAAGACCTAGAGAGGGAGAGGGAGAGGGATAGACTCAGGAGGCAGCTCAGAGATACTGAGCAGGAGTGGGACTAGGCCATTCAACGCTACACAGAGGCTAAGACAGCACTAAGGGCTGTGAGGCAGGCTGTAGAGGACACAGGGGCTGGATATGCCTATGTCTTGTAGGCAGGGGAGGAGATTGCCTATTGGCGTGATCTCTATTATGGTGCAGTGCTAGTTGATTAGCGGGCAAGGAGCTTCCATAGACCATCACAGACATCGACAACTATGGGAGGGAGACAGAGGAGATAGGCGTCTAGTGGTGGGGTTATGGGTCCTCCACCACCACCAGATATAGGGGACAGGAGGGATGATCCTGGGGCGGGTCCTTTGGGGGCTCAAATTCCATCAAGGCTAGGTGGCTCTGAGGGAGGGAGTTCATCATAGCCGTAGAGGGCTCCCTATGTATCAGTATTATACCATTTTGTATGATGATGTAGACATCTACGGGTGATTGTAGCCATATGATTTTGACATCATTGTATCATGACACTTTTGATTTATATATATGAGATGATTCTTCTTTGCGGTAGCTATATGCATGCATACTTATGTGATGCTTCTATGTATTTCGATGATGTATGTTTTTATGTGATGCTTATGATATGGATGCAAATATGTACATGATGAAATGCAATATTTTTGTTCTTTTATGTTTTTAAATGTGTATGCATGATGTAATTATGAATGTATGGAATGCATATGAATATGATAATGGAAATGTAAATTGTGCTAACAGGTGTTGTGTGCAGGATGTGATGCAGTTGTGATATCTATATGTATGTATGAAATGCTTATATGCGGTAATGCAGGTGCAACTACATGAAATGCAAATGTTTTTGGTGTGTCATTATACTCAGTCATGTGATAGCAGGCTACACGGACTCGAGAAGGATGATGGAAGTCAATCAAGAAAGGGAGATGAAAGATAGAAGATATGAAAGTGAAAGAGCTTCTTGTGCGTTATCATCATTGAGCTTTATTATGGCAAGTAGGTTATGACAATCGAGGCATATGTTCGACCCAGAAAGTCATTGTACCTATTTGCATGGAGATAAGATAGTCAAAAACAAGGAATGCCCTAGTTCATACTAGACTCTCAGTGTCCTCATATCCTTGGACAAGTCATAGCATTACTAAGAGACAATCCATAGACAACAAAAGAAAAATAGGTGACGATACCCCATCCTCGCCTTTCTAGCCAAAGACATCTTGGAGATAGAATCTCTAGTTAGAGACATCCTGGAAAAGCTAAAAGACATGTCACCAGAAAGATAAAATCAAAAGAAAACCAAGACCCGACACCAACATCCACTATAGTACTCAAATTTAGTGTCTCTTGTCACTTGTATAAGTCTTATTTGATTGTGGTCACAATGTTTACTTTCACAAAAAGGATAGATAGCACTGAACCATATGTTGCCTGAGTCTATTGAAAGATTTGATTTGTTGAAGCCCATTGTTGCTACTATGTCTCATCTGAAACTAACTGAATCCATGAAACTGAAACTTTATTGTGGAGAAGATGAAACTTTATTGCAGATTGGCGATGCAGATGTTGCTTTATTGCAGATTGTGCGTGGATAGACTAAAGGAAGCTGGAAGAAACTGTACTCCTCGAAACATGTGATGTTCTTAGTTCCACACCCATCACTAGATGTAGGATTTGCCTTAGCCATAGATAGAAGCTGATTTATTATGGATGGAAAGGGAGGTGAAAAGGAATGATTATTATGAATGGCTAACCAATCTTAGGTAGATCAATAACAAGCCATGATGGGAATGGGTAAGTTTATTATGAACGAATAGGTTGTGAGTGTGTGCAAAGTGAAGGATGAAGGTGAATCTTGAAGGAAGGAGGAGCAATGTCTCTACGCATGGCACTGGTGACCCAGTTTTCACCATGGTACTTGCCCAGGGCACCACCGAAGTGGTTTTCACCGTTGAACGGATTTATTTCTCTTTACTTTTTTTGATTTTTCAATGTTTTTTGTGTCACAAGGTGCCTATTTGCCAAGTTTTCACCAAGTAATGATTTTTTTTGTTTTATAATTTCTTTTTTGTATTTTTGAATTTTATTTTTTTTTTGTATTTTTGAAAATTTTGATTTTTTTGTATTTTTTGAATTTTTTGATTTTTTTGTATTTTTTGTATTTTTTGATTTTTTTGTTTTTTTTGAATTAGGATATTCCAAAGAGCTATGTGTAGAACCTGCGAAGGTGCATGCTATTGATAGGATCCTCCAAAGGTTCACCTTCTATAGTTGAGAGTTGATATGCCCCAGATCCATATGCTGCTGTAATGATGTAAGGACCAAGCCAGTTTGATTCGAACTTGCCCTTCTTCTCTTTGTCTTACTGATTTTTGGGGTTTTCTTTGAGAACCAAATCACCTACCTCAAATATGCAAGGCTTGACTCTATGATTGTAGCTGCGACTCATTTGTTGTTGATAAGCCTTTAGGTGATTAAAAGCAGTTTGTCTTCGTTCATCCAATAGTTCAAGTTCTTGTAAGTGAGAGACCCTATAGTCTTCATCACTGATAATGTTTTGCAAAGAGACTCGTAAAGAGGGTAGCTCAACCTCAATAGGCAAGATGGATTTAGTGCTGTAGACAAGTGAATAGGGTGTAGCTCTTGTAGGTGTGTGGACACTTGTGCGGTATGCCCAAAGTGCATGATTAAGTTGGATATGCCAATTACGGCCAACATCGTCGACTGTCTTTTATAGGATTTTAAGGATTGTCTTATTAGATGCCTCAGCTTGACCATTACCTTGGGGATAATATGGCGTGGAGAAATGATGGGAAATATTGAAGTGGTCACAGAGTTCAGGAACATCCTTATTTTTGAAGGGACGCCCGTTATCAGTGATAATGGAAACAGGAATACCGTATCGACAAATGATATAGTTGAGGATGAACGTAGCAATCTGTTTTCTAGTGACTTGTTTAAGAGGCACGACTTCAATCCATTTTGTGAAATACTTTGTGGCAGTGATAATGAATTGATGACCATTGGAAGGAGGGTGAATCTTGCCTATGAGATCGAGTCCCCACTGACAAAAGGGTCAAGGAGATGCAATTGGTTGAAGTTCTTGTGCTGGTGCATGAATGATGTCTCCATGAATTTGACATTGCTTACATTTCTTGACAAACTAATATGAGTCTTTTTCCATATTGGGTCAGTAATATCCAGTCCTGATGAGTTTCTTGGCTAAGGTAGGACCACTAGCATGTGGACCACATATCCCTTCATGTACTTCATGTAATGCAATCTGAGCTTCATCGCTTTCTAAACATCTAAGAAGAGTGCCATCTAGACCTCGCCGGTATAGGATATCAGCTAAAATGACATATCGAGAGGATTGGCGAATGAAAGTGTGACGTTGGTTATTTGATAGATCAGGAGGTAGGGTATTGTCACGAAGGTATGTGAAAATGGAACCGTATAACTGGGACTCGGGACCAACAACACATATCATCTTAGTAGGATTGATTTCATATGAAGGAACCAAAAGGTTATCCACCAAGAACTCATAGTGGGTCTCATTTGGAGGTAGGTCGATCAGTGAAGCAATTGTAACCATGGCATCTACGGCTCGATTCTACTCTCTTGGTATTTGTTCAAAGTCTATCTTTGTGAAATGTTGTTTCAAGTCATCCACCATTTTTTTATAAGGCATTAATTTTTCATCCTTTGTTTGGTAATCATCAGTTGCTTGACGGATTACAAGTTGAGAGTCCCTAAAAACATGAAGTTCCTGGATCTTCCACTGAACTGCAATCCGTAATCCAATTGTTAATGCCTCATATTTTGCTATATTATTAGGGCAAGGAAATGATAAGCGGTATGATTTTGGTATAGAATCCCCTTGAAAAGTTATAAAGAGGATGCCAACTCCTACCCCATGCTGTGTGTATGAGCCGTCGAAGTATAGTTGCCATGGCTTCGCATGTGACATTGTTAAAATGGATTCATTTGAAAATTCTGAACTTAGAGGAACATCATCTATCATGGGAGCATCTGCTAATTGATCTGCGATATCTTGTCCTTTATTTCTTTTCTATCCACATACTCGATGTCAAATTCACGCAAGATCATTAACCATTTGGCTAGTCGCCCAGTAAGTGTTACTTTATTAAGAAGGTATTTCAATGGATCGATTCTTGCAACCAACTTAGTCTTATGAGTGAGCATGTAATGTCATAATTTCTGTGAAGCAAAGACCACGGTGAGACATGCATACTCAATTGGTGTGTAGTTTAACTCATATCCCACCAGTGTGCGACTGGTATAGTATACTGCTTTTTCTTTGCCCTCAACAATTTGTTGTGCTAAGAGTGCCCCTAGTGCTGTTGGAGTAGCTGATATGTATAGTAACAGAGGCTGATCTGGAATTGGTGGCATCAAAACTGGTGGATTCAAAAGATAATATTTTAGTGTCTGGAAAGCCTGTTGATAGTTATCATCCCATTTGAATTTGATGTTTCTATGTAGCAAGTGTTGAAAAGGATTACACTTATCTACAAGTTGCGCTATGAATCTTCGTATGGATTGGAGTCTCCCTTGTAAAGACCAAAGTTGACTGATATTTCTTAGTGGTTGCATCTCTAGGATGGCCTTGACTTTTGTTGGATCAGCGTCAATTCCTCTTTTTGATACAATGAATCCTAGGAGCTTCCCGGAGGTTACTCCAAAGACACATTTTTTGGGGTTTAATCTTACTTTGTATTTTTCCAACCGATCAAAGACAACTAAAAGTATGTCCAAATGTGTATTTCTATCTATTGACTTGCCCAAGAGGTCGTCAACATAATCTTCCACAGTTACGTGCATGAGATCGTGAAAGATAGTAGTCATGGCCCTTTGATATGTAGCGCTTGCATTTTTTAGCCCAAAGGGCATGACATTCCAACAGAAAGTTCCCCAAGGACAAGTGAATGCTATTTTGTGTTGATCCTTAGATGCGATCTTTATTTGATTATAACCAGAGAATCCATCCATCAATGATAACATTTCATGACCTGCTGTGAGATCTACAATCAAATCTATGTTTGGTAATGGGAAGTCATCCTTAAGACAAGCTTTGTTGATGTCTCTGAAATCTCTACATATTCTGATGTTGCGATCTGGTTTACTGACAAGCACTAAGTTAGAGATCCATTCAGGATAATCAATTGGGCGTATGAATCCGACATCTAATAATTTCTCAAGTTCTGCTTTGACTAGTAATGCCACTTGTGGATGCATCTTTCTTAATTTTTGTTTCACTAGTTTTGCACCCGGTTTAAATGTCAAATGATGCATTACCAAATCCAGATCCAATCCAGGCATATTAGCGTATGACCATGCAAAGTTGATTTGTCATTCTTTGAAGAAACTTATGAATTTTGACCTTTCTGACTCCGTCAAATATTGGGCTAGGAATATGTTGTGTGGAACTTCTTCTGTACCAATGTTTGTTTTGATAGTCTCCTCTACCAACATGGATGACTTTTCCTCATATGATGTTGGGAGAATGTTGAGCCTTCCATCTTCAGGTGCCTCAGAGAGGTTTTCACCCTCAGATACGTCCTTTCTTTTTACTTTTTTGGGGTCAGACAGTGCCACAGTGTGGTTTTCACCATAAGACCCTTGGTTTGTTCTTATTTTCACATTTTTGTGACTGGAAGGTCCGACGCCCTCAACAAAATATGCCACACTATTGAGTTCTATAGTGTATCCTGGTTTATGGTCCCCAGGGGGAAGATCATCTCGTATGCCAAGATAGTCAATAAAAGCTTCATCATTTTGGAATGTGTCAAACTATGCAGGTCCTTCATGATCCCAGTCAATGAGTTGGTGGTGAACAAGGGGAAGGCCTTTAATGTCTTCAAAGTTAGCAGGGCTAAGAGTGAAGATGCAGTTATATTTGGGTATGTCAAGGTAATTATTGAGGTCATCAATTGCACTCTCCTCATCAGTCTCTATTGTGAACGAATCCAAATTATCATCACTAGTAGCGCATTCTGGGATAGGTGTTCTCATCCTATGTGATTTCAACCTATGACCTTGAGACAAGGACTGTGTGGAATCCTCATGGGTTGTTTCTTGACCAACTTTTAATCTTTTATAAAATTCCTCTTCTTCTGTGGGTTCATCTGGCTCTCTGAATGTCTCACTGAGCTCGTAGTCACTGGGAGATTTATCTGAACCCCATTCCCATTCATTTGAGTCTGTGGAATAGTTATCCTCTTGTTGAATTTTGGCAACTTTGATTTGTAAGGATTCCTCTTTTCTTTGAGTATGGACCTTGGAATTCAGGAAACCAAGTCCTTTCGAGCATTCCTTTTTGAAAGTCAATTCAGGTTGTAAAGGTTCAATGATGCCTTCCTTTCGTAACCCAAGAGGGCTTTTTCCATCATACCCAAATTTTTGTAGGATCTTGAAACCTTTGCCATATTTCTCACATGGTAGACTGACATGATCTTGTGTATCATCTTCAATGTCTTTGTAAATCATTTTATATAAGTCTTCCTCTTCTAGTTCGCCCCATCTTTGAAAGGTAGTAGGGTCCCATTTGAGTACAATTATGGATACTTGCTTGTTAGGATGTGGTCTTCCATATTCTTTTGGTGAACTCATGACTTGTTGTAAGTACATGGTCTGATTTAAAGTGTATTCCCCCATGCCCTTGTCCTGAAATTCGCCTTTAAGTTCACCTTGTTTTGATGTCGAAGGTTTTAATGACTCAGGATCAATGTATGCCGAAGAAGGAACAACTTCACGATTACTGGGAATGATGGTCTCAGTTTTTGATCTCAGGTTATTGCAGTATATGAACAGGTTAGGATCACCATTAACTGTTATCTCCACTCCATTGTGAGGAAACTTAATGCATTGGTGATATGTAGATGGGACTGCTCTCATTTCATGAATCCAAGGACGTCCTAGGAATATGTTGTACATGAGATCTAGATCTAGGAATTGACAAACCACATCCTTTGTAACTGGCCCAACTCTTAGAGGTAAGGTGACTGTGCCATTGGATGAATGCTCTTCATCATCGTATGCCTTGATGGTGATTTTGTTTGTAGAATTCACAACTTTATTAGAATATCCCAATTGTTTAATTGTGCTCAATGTACAAATGTTTAGACCAGCTCCTCCATCTATCAAGACTCATTTTATTTGATGTTTGTGTATGAAGGCTTCAATGTGTAATGGTGCATTATGTGGTTGGCTCACAGAGGCATTGTCGGCTTCTGTGAATGCAAGGGAATGTGGAATGGAAAGGTATCCCACCATGGCTTGAAACTAGTCCACATTCAGATCAGTAGGAATGACAGTGTCTCTCATGATTTTGTCAAGAATAGCTTTGTGTGTGGGGGATATGCGTAAGAGCTCAAGGATGGAGATGAGCGCGGGTGTCTTTGCTAACTGTTCTACAAGGTCATACTTAGGCTTGGTTGATGAAGAAATGGTGTTTTTGGCTAGAACACCTTGCAAAGTGAATTTACCTCGGTGGGTTGTGACATGACATTCAAAGGTAGGTTTGGAAGAAGATCCAACACCTTTTAGGACAATCTTGGGTCTCTGGGTAGAATTCTCAGGGTTTTTGTCCTTGATGATAATGGTAGAGACGTAATTGTCCATCGAAATGTGATTGATAGTTGAATCATAGTTATAGGTTGCTCTGGTATAGTTGGTTTGGTCATCTATGGCTTTAGCTTTTCCCTTGTCATGCTTTGGGAATGGTTCCTTAAATATCTCATGTTCTTGATTGGATGAGTGTCCTTCAATCTCAATGTCACCTCTATCAATGAGATCCTATATGATGTTCTTCAGTCGATGAAAATTTCCTATCTTATGACCCTTGGTCTTATGAAATTCACAATATTCATCATCATTCCACCAATTTGGTTTAACCTTTGGTTCATATGGAGGAAAATCTGGAACTATGATTACCTTTTTTGCCACTAGCTTCTTGAAAACTGATTCAAGTGGTTTTCCCAATGGAGTGTACTTCCTTCATGATCTGGAAGTTGTTTGAGTATTTACTTGATTGTTTGTAAAACTTGATCCCAAAAAACTAAATTTGGGTCACACTGTGTTGGCATCAACAACACCATCATTGACTGTGTTCTTGTTTTTGTTCCAAATTCTTGGCTTATCTTTTGCTTTAAAGTCATCTTTGTTTTCCTTGAATATCTTAATGACTCCTTGTTCAATTAGGACCTTCTCTGTTGCTAAGCCTTTTTCAATGATGTCCTTAAAGGTGGACAAACAAGCTTTCCTTAGATCATATCCAATGTCTTTGTTAACATTTTGGGTGAACATCTCTACCATTTGTTTTTGTGGAATTTCACAAGAGCATCTGCTGGCTAGATTCCTCCATCTTTGTAAAAATGATGCAAAAGACTCTCCCTCTTTTTGCTTGGTGTTGCACAAAGTAGTGACTGATATGTCTATCTATATATTGTAGGAGAAATGCTGAATAAATGCCTCTACTAAGTCACCCCATGACTTAATTCCAGGTGGGAGTTGGGAGAACCATTCCATAGCTTGATCACCTAGGCTCTATGGGAATAATCTCATCAAATATGTCTCATCTGCTGCTATCTCAATGCAAGCTATGAAAAATTGTCTTATGTGTGCCTTAGGATCCCCTTTTCTTTTATACTTATCAAATTTAGGAATCACAAAGTGTGTAGGAAAAGGAGGCATTGGAATGCTCTTGTCAAATGGATAAGGACATATGTCTCTCATTGTGTATGTTGGCTTCGGTGTATTTATGTTCTCCATTTTCTTTTGTAAGTCCTTGATTTGTTGTTCCAAATTGTTCTTAGGTGGAGACCGACTTCTTGGACCATACCCCATGCTTGAGGCACCAATTGGAGGAGAAGAATGTTGCATATATGGATGATATTGATCATAGACATGTTCATATAGAGGAGGTCTATAGTGATGCTACATATATGGACCATTTAGTATAGATTCATGTTGAGGAACTAAATATCTATTTTGTCCATGTATACCATACTCTAGAGGCATGTCATGTTCTAATGTGTTACCCCCAAATTTGACACGGGGTTTCCTTGTGTCCAAATTTTTAGCATGCCTTTGAATATCCAATTGCTTTGGTGGTTGATCCTTAGCATTGGTATGTGATTGAGCATATATTTCTGCATAAGACTTCCATAATGGTCTGCAAAGGTGAGTATCATATGCTTGACCATGTGTATGTGGGACCTCTGGTTTTTGAAACAAAGATGATGGTGATTTAGGCACCATATGTGGTCCTCTATTGCCTCCACTATTAGGTCTCCTTTGATCCATGTTGGAGTGAGTTTGTTGCAAAGGTCGATTTTCCATTATTTGAGACATGTCAAAATCATGAGGTATCTTGGCTCCACTTTGTGCCATCATTTGTAAGAAGTATTGTCTATCCCTCCTCATTATTTCCTCAATAAATTGATTAAAGTGAGGGTCCATAATGGATTCTTCCACATATGCTGAATGTATGGAAAAGTTGTCCATATTGTCATTTGTGTATCATTGTTGTTTGTAGTGTCCATGTGCTCAACATTTGGAATGTTTCTATAGGCATCCATGTCAGGTAATGTTTTATGATCAATATTGAAAAAGACATCATTGTCATACTCATAGACACTCATGTTTGTGGACTCTTGAGCCTCTTTAGTTTCTCTCCTAGATTTTTGAAGACGGGTTTCAACCATGAACTAGGTATTGAACAAGATGTGTTAGACTAGATGAAAATGGAAAAAGTATGGAAGACCAAGAGTTGGATGGAATGTAAATGAATATGAGGTGTTCTTGCAATGTCCAAAGTGTAAGACCAAGTATGTATGTAGTAGAGTAGGTGTGACTCCCGAAGAGAGGATAGTTTCTCTTGATGAGGTAAGTTGACCTTGACTCTAAGTAAGACCAAATGAGACCCAAAGGTGATAGACCTTGATGAGGGACCACTTAGCAAAGTGTTGTTGTATGTAGTGTTTTGACAAAGTATGATGAGGACAAGCAAGTGACCTTTTGACTCAAGTTTAGACAAATGTGAATGTAATGTGAGGTCTAAAGCAATGATGGACTTTGTGAGACCCAAAGATAGGTTGAATGCTAAATGAACCCTGGAGAAAATGACCTAGGAAGCTCAAGAATTCTAAAACTGACTGTGTTTGTTTGGTAGATTGTAAAAGTTTTTTCCAATTCTGAACATAGACGTGCCTGTATACTACACAGACGTGATTTCCTGACACATACGTGGTTCTGTTTAACATAGACACATTTCTAAGATTTTTGTAAAGTGCAGTATTGATTCTAGAAACACAGGCGCGTTTCTACCCTTCACAGATGCGGTTATACAACATAGACACTATTATGTCAGACACAGACACGTTTCTACAAAATTTGTGCAATTTTTTCCAATCTATGAAGTTTTTTTTTTGTTGTGACCAAATCTGACTGTTTGACTATTTTTTTGTGACAAGAGGACATAGTGTTGATGAAGACCTAATGTTTGCAAGTGTCTAGACTCAAAATGACTCCAAGAAAAGTGTGTTGTTTGATGTAAAAATGTTTTGCATACACTTGAAGACACAAAAGACACAATGTTTTGCTGTTTGGTCTTGAATGTTTTGAATGTTTAAAATAAGTCAAGCACAATTCTTATGGCTAACCAAGACAATAGTTGTTGATCCCATATGAGGTTTTACCCCTGAGGCTACGCTATTCAAAGTGGATACTTAGATGCTTGACCTCACTGGCTCCACCCTCGACACTCACTTCTCGGGTCAGCCAAGCATCAGTCCCCATGAAAACTCCTCGTGGAAAACTTTGTATCTCTACTAAGAACCGTATGTGTGTGGGCCACTACTAGAGGTCCGACCTCCTACCCCAACAACTAGAAGGATTTGGGCTTCTAAAACAAAAAGGTGCTAGTAAGGGCATCTGCTCGTGTGGCCATACATGCGGCACTTTTAGCTCTTTAAATATAGAAGGCTCCCAGCCGGTAGGGGTTACGTCCTACAACTGATCAAATAAATCTAATCAAATGGGTTTATGGGGAGACATAGTGTCGGTATGAACTAATCAGCACTGTTATTCATAGTTTTCACCATGAATACAGTTATTTATAGTGGTTTGGAAGAAGATGGCTTTTCTTTTGCTACCACTTGGGTCATTCTGTTCTCACTAGTAGTCCTAATGACCACACAGGAAGATAGGCCCTCTAAAGATTAAACAAAAAGAGCCTATTGCTCAAGACACAAAAGACAATGATTCAATTTTAGTGCACCAATTGAAGTGTTTGCTAGTCTATTGAAAACAAAGCACACAATAAAAATCCAAAAACCCTTGCCAAGGACCTACAACAAAGAGTTGTTAGTAGTTTGGATTGATTCAAATAATCACCCCTTCTTGCAAGCACACAAGTTAGGTAAATTTTTAAATCCAAAAGACTTTGTGAAAATAGGGGCCTTCAACCAAATGATTTTTTTTTATTTCAAGACAAGCTACACCAATTTCGTTAGCTAGATCTGAAAATGTTAGTTCAAAACAAACCGAATCTAAAATATTAAATGCAAGACCAAAAACTAAATCAATAAACTCCAAAAATGAAATCAATGTGCACAAATGCGGTTACCTCCTACACAGACGTGACTCCCTGACTCAGATGCACTTCTGTGAGACACAGATGCGGCTCTAGAACCCAGACGCGACTTCTAGACACAGACGCGTCTAAAAACACCGCAGATGTGACTGAGGAACACAAACACAGTTTTTAGAATCTGCAAAATAAAATACTGTTGAGGACATAGACGCGATTCCAGATGTCACAGATGCAGCCGAAAATAAAAAACGCGATCCAAAAGTACACAAACGCGAAAATATTAAAATGTTGTCGAAAATGTCAGATCTACAACTTCAAAACATAAAATCTGCAACAAGGATGTTAAATGCAAAAGGGACAAGAGTCCCACCGAGCATGCCAAAATGTATATGGTGAAAATGGATAACAATAATAATGATATTGAAAGGCTAAATGAATTCAACCACAAAACCCTAGCCTAACAACAACAAAGATCCACCATAACATATGAAGATTACCTAAGACAATGCAAATCAAATGAAATCACAAAGATTATACCATCACATGTCCAATAGGGTTTTGATCTCCATTCTTCCTATCTCCATTGATCTTACTTGATATATTTGCTCTCAGATTTTATGTGCACAAGAGCTCAACAAAGAACAAAACGTGGTTGCAAGTAGGATCGCATATGCTAAGTAGTCAAATTGATCAAGTAGTTCGGTAGTTAGGGTGATTGATTAGGGTTTGATAATGAAGGAAGCATCTCCTTATATAGAAGACACTATATGAAATGGAGGGATAAGATTGAGAGGTGTAAAAGGAGGTCGGCTATGATTAGAGGGTAGGTAAAAGAAATAATAAAATAATGAAAGGGTAGGTAGTGTAGGAATTAAGAGATGAATGACATGTGTCATGGGTAGAAAAGGTTAATGAATTAATTAAATAAATAAAGATCTATTTTATTAGTAGAAGAAGTGGGATCAATTAAATAAATAAGATATTTATTTAATTTAGGAAAAGGATAATTTAAATAAATAAAGGTATTTATCTAAATGAGAAATAAGGCTAGAAGAGGATAAATGAATCAATTAAATAAATAAGGATTTATTTAATTAATAGATGAATTAGGCTAAAGTAATTAAATAAATAATATTTATTTAATTAGACTGGACAATTTTGGGTGTCTACAAGGAAATGTGAAGGAAAAGAACAGATGAGACTCCAACATCATCAAGTAGTGTTTTGAATATGGAGAACAGAGGAAGATCAAAGGAAAGAGGAAAAGGCCCTTGGAATGAGAAGTCATAAGGGAAGTCAAAGAAATGACGCTCTCAATCTAGAGGAAAGAAAAATTGTTAGTACTGTGGAAAGCTTGGTCATCTAAAGAAAGACTGTTGGTCTCAGAAAAACAAAGAAGGAGACAAAAATGAAAATGATAGTAAGGAAGCTAATATTGCAAGTAATACTTTACAAGATGCTTTAATCTAATGTTTGGATAACGTTAATGATTCCTGGGTAATATATTTTGGGGCTTCATTTCATGCTACACCCCATAGAAAATATTTTCTAGATTATGTTCAAGGTGATTTTGGACAGGTATATTTGGGTGATGATGAGCCCTATCAAATTGTTGGAAAAGGAAAGATAAAGATCAAGTTGCAGAATGGAAATGACTGGTTTCTGCAGGAGGTAAGACATGTTCCTAACTTAAGAAGAAATTTAATTTCTGCAGGGCAACTAGGTAGTGAAGGTTGCATAGTTACCTTCTCAGATAGTATCTGGAAGGTCACTAAAGGATCATTAGTAGTAGCTAAAGGTGCGAAGGTAGGCACATTATATCTTTTTATTGGTAACACTTACTCTACCTTAGCTGCTACAGATAAAGTTATTGCAAGGACAACAACAATAGATGTTGCAAGAACATATTCGATAATGTGGCACCATAGGCTCGGGCACATGAGTGAGAAAGGGATGAAAACCCTTCACTCCAAAAATCTATTGCCAAGACTAAAGAAGATTGATTTAGAGTTTTGTGAAAACTGTGTTTATGACAAATAGAAAAGAGTCAGATTTCTCAAGGTTGGGAAAGAGAAGAAGAGTGAGAAGTTAGAGCTTGTGCATTTAGATGTATGGGGACCAGCTCAAGTATCATCTCTTGGTGGCTCTTGTTATTATGTTATTTTTATTGATGACTCAACCAAAAAAACATGAATATATTTCCTAAAAAAAATCAGATGTTTTTGAAACTTTTAAGAAATGGAAAGCGTTGGTTGAGAATGAGACAAGAAAAAAGTTGAAGTGTCTCAGATCGGATAATGGAGGTGAGTATTGCAGAAAAGCATTTGAAGATTACTGCTCCTTAAATGGGATTCAAAAGCAGAAGACAGTTCCAGGAACTCCATAGGAAAATGGTGTGTCAGAGAGAATGAATAGGACTATCATGGAATGCGTGAGGAGCATGAGATTGCATGTTGGATTGCCCTTACATTTTTGGATAGATGTTGTACATACTATTGTCTATTTGATAAATAGAGGACCTTCAACCCCTTTGGATGGTGGTATTCCAGAGGAGGCATGGACTGGTAAAAAGGTAAACTATTCTTTTCTGAAAACCTTTGGTTGTGAAGCTTTTGTCCATGTTGATAAAGAAAATAGAACCAAGCTTGATGCTAAATCTCAGAAATGTACCTTCATTGGATATGGGATAGATGAATATGGCTATCAGTTATGGGATTTTGAAAATAAGAAAATAACTAGAAGTAGAGATGTTATATTCAATGAGAAGGTTATGTATAAAGAACAGATGCAGGAAAAGAAGCATGAATAGGACAAGCAAGAATATGCAGTGTTGGATGAGATTCCTGAAAATGAAATGCCATAGGTACCTGATGCTCAACAAAAATAGAATGTCCCACAAGCTCCTGCAAGTGTTAGACATTCTACGAGGTCAAGTAGACCCCGTGAAAGATTTTTTCCTTCTTTATATTCTATATTATTTACTGATTCTGGTGACCCAGAAGAATATGAAGAAGCAATGCAGGTGGATGCCAAACAACAGTGGGAGCTAGGCATGAAAGAGGAGATGGACTCCTTGATGAAAAATAAGACTTGGGACTTAGTCCCTTTACTTGAAGAGAAATAGTCTTGCCTAACAAATGGGTTTATTGGCTGAAGGAGGAGGAAGGAGGTCAGAAAAGATATAAGGCCAAACTTGTCATAAAAGCTTTTACACAGAAAAAGGGTATAGATTATGATGAAATATTTTCTCCAGTTGTAAAAATGACTTCAATTAGAACTGTACTTAGTCTTGTTGTTGCGGATTGTTTACATCTTGAATAATTAGATGTCAAAATATTTTTTCTCCATGGAGATTTGGAGGAGGAAATTTACATGTTGCAACCACAGGGATATGAGGTCAAAGGTAAGGAGAACTTGGTGTGCAGGTTGAAGAAAAGTTTGTATGGCCTAAAGCAAGCACCCCGACAATAGTATTTAAAATTTGATAGTTTCATGGCTGAACATAGTTATCATAGATGTCATTCTAATCATTGTGTATATTTTAAGAGATTGGATAATGGCAGTTATATTATCCTATTACTTTATGTTGATGGCATGCTTGTTGTTGGGTCTAACATGCAACACATAAATGATCTTAAATAGAAATTAGCCAGGTCATTTGCTATGAAGGATTTGGGTACAGCTAAGAAAATTCTTGGTATGAGGATTACATCGGACAAGAAAAATAGAACCTTGAATTTGTCCCAAAGTGAGTATATAAATAAGGTGTTGAAAATATTTAACATGTAGGATGCAAAAGTAGTTAGTATACCTTTGGCTAGTCATTTCAAATTGACTAAGGAGATGTGCCCAAAGGCACAGGAAGAGGTAAATAAAATGTATAACATCCTGCATTCTTTAGCTGTTGGCAATCTGATGTATGCAATGGTATGCACAAGGCCAGATATTGCACATGCAGTGGGAGTTGTGAGGAGGTTTATGAGTAATCTGGGTATGGAACATTGGAATGCTATGAAATGGATTCTTCGGTATTTGAAAGGAACTACTATGAAGGCATTATGTTTCAAAGGATCTAATGCTGCTCTGAGTGGATTTGTTGACTCTGATCTGGCAAGTGATATTGATTCATGAAGGAGTACTACAGGGTATATTTTTACTATAGAAGGAACTGCAGTCAGTTGGATTTCTAGGCTGCAAAAGGTTGTTGCACTTTCAACCATTGAAGCTAAGTATGTTGCTGCTATAGAAGCCAAAAAGGAGATGATTTGGTTGCAATATATTTTTGAGGAATTAGGTCAGACACAAGAGGATTGCCCATTGTATACCAATAGCCAGAGTGTCATTCATCTTGCAAAGAACTCTGCTTTTCATTCAAGGACAAAGCACATTTAGCTCAGGTACCACTTCATCTGGACTATTTTGGAGGAGGGTCAGTTATGGCTTGAGAAGATTCACACAAGTGAGAATCCTATCGATATGTTCACGAAGGTAGTTCCACAGGAGAAGCTAATTTCTTCATCAGTTTCTGTTGGTCTTCTTGATTGATAATTGTGGAATTTATACTAGTCGAGTCCTAGTATTTTATCCAGTAGATGTTGCAAGTACAGTGGTGTCATCTAGTATCAGTCTCCAAGTGGGAGATTGTTTGGTGTGGAGCCTGATCAGTATCCAAGTCGGAGATTGTTGATATGTGGCAACTGATCAGCAAAGTACTATACACTTAGCACATTTTTTTGTTGATGAAAACTGACATTGTAATAAAACCCTAAAAAGGCTAACTTTGTTTATTGCACTAAAAATGCATGTTATAAGCAGCTGGGATGCTTAAGGCATGGTAAGGTTGATGTACTATTTTTGTTGGATAATAAGAAAGATTGGACGGTTGTGTATGGTGGACGTAACCCATTATGGGTGAACCACATTAAATCTTTGTGTTATCTATGTCCTATTTTATTCCTTTATCTTTTGTATTTAAATTTGCATATAATTTTTAGTTCATATTTGCTTTGGATCTACTTAAAACCCTAACATGTAGAACCTTTGAACCCTATTACCTATTGGTTGCCATCAATGACAACATCAACCATTCTCATCTGAGTGTATAATGCCAACAATCTCCCCCTTTGGCATTGATGGCAACACTCATGAGAAAAATCAAAACTGATATCCAAAATTTGAAATCCAAAAACTGAGAGTGCTCCCCTTGTGCAAGTGATCTCCTTCTATATATTTTTCTTATTACACAACTCCCCCTTTGACATCAATGACAAAGGATGTCAAAAGTATAAAAAATTCAAAACTTACATAGAAACTTGTAGCCGGTTATGTACAATCTGAAAAATGTCTTCCAAAACCAAGTTAAGACCTTGCAAAAACTTTGTACTATCATAAATTATAGTCTCTATTTGCCCGATCATCCCGGTGAGATAATGCATCTGCTGCTCTGATGATCTTTCTCCTTGAATAGTTGTCTTAGATAGTTCATTCCGGTGTGTTAACAAATTATCCTATCTAGGACCAATTTTGTTCTTTAACTCCTGGGTTTCATTTTCAACCTTTCTTTTTCTCTTTCCAGTTTCTCAATCTTCTCTTCACAAGTAGCCATCTCTTGATCCAAAAATGATGTGAGTTCCGAAGAACCAATCATATTGTCAGTAATGTCATCAATTTCTTTTTGTTTTTTCTTTATTTGCTCATCAATATCTTCTGTTATATGGTGAGGTTTGCATGCTTCCCTATACAATTCCTTGTATTCCAAAATGGTGGAATTCAATGCTGGTAACAATGAGTCAATTTGACCTATACAATCCTTTATTATTTTATCAAAGAAATTATCCTTCTCCTTATTAACTCTTTCTTTAATATTTTCCTCATCAATATTATCTATAGACTGAATGTTAGAAGAAATGAATTTGGACAATGTGTCCAATTTGCTTATAGATCCAACAATGTGATCAACCTTGCACGTCGGTGCAATCATCTGCAAAATTGGTATAGAATCATCAATAGCCTTAAATGCTAAGGCATTGCATTCTGTTATCTTCTTAATGAAATCTTGTGAGATTTTGCCAAGATCAAGAGGCAATGGAAAGTACAAATAAGAGAGAACAAAATAGATGATAGAAATAAACTGTATTCTATCAAGATGAAAAATATGATCAACTGGATCATTAAGCATTTGTTACATACAATGAATATGAGCCTGCTTATATAGGCATGGCTTATGGATATGTGAGGACACAAACATGACATGTGGCTCAATAAGAAACAAGGGTAGGTAGGAAATAGGTGTGGCTAGGTAGGAGAAACAATATAATATTCCACATGAGGTGGATCACCCACTGAATGTGGAGTGTAACAACAAGTTCAATACCATAAAAGGTGGAAATTCTCCTACACACACTATCCCAATATGGTACAAACACCTAAGTGTCTCATACCAAACTACTATGAAATGCATTTCCTAAGTAGACTTAAGTAAGTGTAATAATATCCAAGATGAATAATTATTTACACCAACACCCCCCCTCAAGTGCAACTTAGGGGAATGCACTTAAGTCTACAATGCAAATAAGAAATACAAGATGGGTCCCGACTACTAGGCCATGTTAGGTACCCATGTACAAATGTGAATGCATGCAAACCAATGTAATGAAATCTCTCACAAAGTGGGGAAAGAGAGAAAAACCCAATGGGAAAAAACCCTCCCCCAAAAGAGAGATGAAAGCTATACAAGAGAACTCTCATAGAAGAATGTGAGGAACATAACCCCATGTGAGGAAAAAGTCCCCCCCATATGAGAGAAGAAGAAGAAGAGGAAGAAGAGAGACTAGGAAGCCCCCCGTCAATGTGGAATTTGCACCAATGATAGAAGCTCAATGTATGAAGAAACTGCTCCATGAATGTTGAACAACATTCCTCCCCTTAGGAAGAAAAAAAACCAAAGGTGTATCCATGAAGTCTCCCCAATCATGAAGGGAAGATGTATGAAGAAAAGTCATGATGACTAGAATCTCTGAAAATTGCTCAAGTGTCCCCATGTCGATGCTGAAAGATACCCCCTCCAAAGGTGGTAAACTGTGCCACACTGCTGAAAAAGGCACTCCAAGATCTAGTGGAGATGGATGTAGAATATGTCCCAAAGACTCACATGTCTCCTCTAAAAATAAAGATACCTCCTCCAACTGCTGTACATAAGTATCCACAATCTGTCAGCCTCGAAAGAATGATCATGTAGAGAATGAACAAGAGGGTCAGAGTGTTCCCTCACAACAATTGAAGAAGGATCATCTTCATCAAAGAGAAGATGAATATCATCAATGATGTCTCCCAAATCTGCAATGTAGGATTCCACAAACAAACCTGCAATGTGTGTCAAGTAATCATCCCATGAATCTGAAGCTGGAAGACAATGAATATCCTATTGCACTGAATCACATGAAGGCAAAACTGTCACACTATCTGCATCATCAGGTAAAATATGTGATGTGATATCAATATGAGGAGATGAAATACAAGACTCAAGAATGGGGTCACATGTGAGAATCCCCATGTTCAAGTGTCCAAAGTTCTCCTCAAAATCTGAACCATTACAAGAAGTGTGATCATCATGTGTAGAATCATCAAATGTGAAATCATCATCATCAACAAAATCTGAAAAGGAGTATAACCGAGATGCATGATCAACCACCCCAGTCGCAATGATAGCTCTAGTCTCCAAGTCTCTAATGAAAATTGAGTTAGGTGTGAACTCCACAACTCTCTTAGTTGTGCCATGTATGATTTGGTAGATAGAAAGGAGATTGTTTGTCAAGTGGGGTACACACAACACATCATTGAAGGAGTTATCCCCGATGTCAATAGATCCTTTCCCAATCACATCCATGTATGTATGATTGCCCATCAAAATCTGTGACATAGTGCAAGGCTCAAATGTAGAGAACATAGACTGTGAAGATGCCATATGATGAGAAGCCCCTGAATCTAGAAGCCATCTCTCTGAATCATGACTAATAGTAGCACATAGAGCTTGTCCTTTTCTTGTTCCAAAAGAGTGAGTCTTCCCACTTGTAGAAGCCATGAATGCTTGCCCTTTTCCTTTTGAATGTGAGGAAGTGGAAGTTGATGAATCATCCTTCTTGTAGACTTTAGGCAAATCAATGTTATGCTTTTGAGGATATGTGTGAGCTCATCAATCTTTTTAGAATGGCAACGATGCTCCTCATGACCAACCTTTTTACAGTAGGCACAACTAGGTCTCTCCCTTTTTGGTGAATTATCTCTCTTGGAAGAGGATGAATCTCCTTGTTGTGGAGAAGATGGTGCTTTGTCCTTAGGCTTTGATTGCCATTTCTTCTTGTTTGAGTTGTCATTTCCTTGATTTCCTTTGTTCCCTTGATTTGCCACTAATGCTTGAGACTTAGAAGCCTTAAGAATGCCCATGCTTATCAACTTAGTTTGTTCCATCATTAACATTTCATTGAAAGCATCAAAAGTAGGCATTGTGTGGCTTGAACCCATTTTCATCCTATGGGTTTGGAAACTAGAAACAAATGTTGCATATTCTTGTGGAAGCTTGCCTATCAAGTTGAATATCAATTGAGTATCCTTCTTATCAATGCCACAATCTTTGAGTTGTGCCCTCAACTCATTTGCCTTAGTGTCATAATCTTGTATAGTATCAAAGGTCTTGGGATCTAACATGGTGAGATCACTATCAATTTGATATCCCCTAATCTCATCAACTTGACCATACAACTCTTGAAACTTTTTCCAAGCATCTTTGATTAGAGTACATTTCTCAATATGAAAAATAAGATCCTTTGATACATACTTTCTTAAGGTACCAATTGCCATGATATTTTTAGTAAGCCAATCCAAGTGACCAACTAGATCAACCTTAGGATCAGCGGGAGCAACAATAGTTCCATCAATGTAATGAGTGAGTCCTTTTTCCATAAGTTTACTCCATGCATCAATTTTCCAAGTAGCATAATTATGAGGAGTTAAGAGAGGAAACTTAGAAGAACCCATAGTAGCAAAAATGAAGGAACACAAGAGCACAAAAGCACAAGAGACACCCCCCCAAATTCACTCAATCAATGTACCCCCCCAAAATGATGATTTTGGCACTTTATATGTAGTGCATGTATAATAGGCCACTTACAAATAATGGCAAGATGGAATTCTGATTTTAATTTACAACTTCTCAAATTGAGATCTAAGAGACTTCAACAAATACTGCTAGTGATCTAAACTGAGATCCAAGCAAAATGCAAGTACCAAATATTCCAAAAATGGCCAAATAATGAAAGTACAATTTCTACTTAAAATTACTGCAAACAAATGGTAGATTATGAAAGTAGATGAAAAAATATGCACTTTAAAAAAAAATGGCACCTAAAAAGGAGTCCATATGAACCCAAATGAAGCCTCCAAAGTTTTTAAAACTGGGATTTCATGATTTCTGAAAAAATTGTATCCAAAAATCCAAAAACTTTTGCACCACTGTACAGATCACAAAATTCAACCCCAAAACAAAAAAAATTGCTTGGAAAAAGGACTTCGAATGAGTGAGATATCGCTATTTGAAAATCACCTACAAAATTATAATTTTTGGAAAATTTCCGTCACGGCTTCAAACTTCAAATGCCTCTAGATTTGGCCTTTAAAGTTCGATTTGGATGAAACAAAAGGCAAAACTGACTTTCTTAGACCTCCTAAATCCAATGGTAACATCAGATTTGACCCATCAAGCTTCAATAATAACCTGCAATAGAAAGATCTAAAATGCAAACCCCAAATAGCATCAAATTTCTCTCAATTAGCAAACCAATGACACTCTAATGGCTCTGATACCATGTAAAGCACAAATAAACTGTATTCTATCAAGATGAAAAATATGATCAACTGGATCATTAAGCATTTGTTACATACAATGAATATGAGCCTACTTATATAGGCAAGGCTTATGGATATGTGAGCACACAAACATGACATGTGGCTCAATAAGAAACAAGGGTAGGTAGGAAATAGGTGTGGGTAGGTAGGAGAAACAATATAATATTCCACATGAGGTGGATCACCCACTGAATGTGGAGTGTAACAACAAGGTCAACACCATAAAAGGTGGAAATTCTCCTACACACACTATCCCAATATGGTACAAACACCTAAGTGTCTCATACCCAAACTACTATGAAATGCATTTCCTAAGTAAACTTAAGTAAGTAATAATATCCAAGATGAATAATTATTTACACCAACAAATCTAATAATACATCAATGACATTTGTTGGTCTATAATCTATAGTAGAAGTACTGGGAGGAGTGGTAGGTTCTACAATAACTTTCTTTTCTTCTTTGGATACCTGTTTAGTTACCTTAACCTCTTCTTTATCCACTTTATCTTTCTTATTTTCACTCTTATCCTCATTCTCATTTACTGTCGATTCTGATTGTGTATGTTCTTGTTCCTTCTCTGTTCCTGCTAGTATCTCAATATTCTGTTTAGTGTCAACAGCCTTGACCAGTGATTTAGGTTTCTCAACATTTATAGCTTCAGATTTTTTCTCCTCTGCAGTTTGCTTGTCCAATACAATGTTGATGTCCTGAGTCTCAACATTCATTGTGAATAGAATGTCTAACTCGAAATCAATATTATCTATTTTCACTTTCTCTGATATCTTTTTAGGCTCATTTTCCATTTTTGTCGGTGCCTCTAATACTACTGGTGGGGTGTCCTGTGTCGGTGGAGGTAAGTTGTCCTTAACTATGATGTCAGGTACACTAACAACCTTACTTTTACCCTTGTTTGTTTTCTGATATACTTTAGTAAAGGGTTTATCAAATTTCTGTCTACCTTTCTCTTCCCTTTTCTCCTTCTCAATAAAGAATATATCCCATTTATTAGCTGTTTCATCTACAATCTCTTTTACTCTGCCGGCCATAAGACTAACTTGTCAGTGACCACTCACAAAAATAGTCATGTTAGCTTTAGATATTAAGTCATCTATTTCTTGCTTAGAATTAACAGGATGAATGGCTAACAGTGCCTCAACCTTCAATTTCTCATCTAACTCCATAATAGACATTATTTTTGCTTCAAGTATCAAGTATAAATCATTAGGAAGAACATCTACAACCTCAATAAGAACCTTCTTATATATATCCAGATACAAAATTATACTTTCCTCAATAGTATCCTTATCTGAATCCTTAAAAGAATGATAAAATTTACTAACATTAGTGAGATTTCCTTCCTAAGTAATTTCATTTATCAGCTCTTCTAGTGAAAGAGTGTTAGGTACCTTTTGTTCCGGTTGTTTCTTTGGTGTGACTTTCTCCTTCTGACCACTAGGCTCTCTCACAACTAGTTGTTTCTTCCGAAGTGTTCTAGATTTCTTTGGAGATGGAGCAGGTGCTGGTGAGGGTTTTATTTTCTCTATGCCCACCCTTTTGAATTCAACAACCTTATCACTATCATAATCAGATGAGGTAGCCACAGGAGAAATATATTCTACCAGTTGTTGTTCTGATTTTCTTTCTTGTTCAACAACACCTTTCATCGGATCTAGTTTCAACAATCCCTTCTTAACAACTTCTACAAACTTTGAAGCATCTTTTATTTCTTTTTCTCTTTTCTTCCTCTGCTTTAGCATAGTAACATCACTCTATATAGTTTCAACATTACTGAATATCTTTTCAGTGGGTTTTGGTGGAGAATCTAGGAGTATCTTGGCATAAGATTCCAAGATGGGTGAGTCCACTTCATAACCCATCTTTTTTATCCAGACAGTTCTAGGTCTAACTACCTCCATCCATACTTCATATCTTTTCACAACAAAGCATATCTGTTTGTCATATTTGTCTACAATGCTTTGGGGAATCCTTTCCCTTTATCTCATTTTTTGCTTGAAAAAATTTGAAGTACTCTTTTACCAGTTTGTCACCATCTGAGCCCATGCCGGTAATTGTCTCCTTTATTTGTTTTCCAACAAAAATATCATAGGCAAAGTCCTTGTGTCTAATACTGGGAATCTCCTTTGTTAAATGTAGCATTAAGCATACAATCAAATTCCCAAACTTGAAAGTTCCCTTCTTGTCACCTTTGATCTTGCTCAAATTTTCTAACAGTTCATCTTTCAGCCATTCACAGATGTCAATTTTAGCGTTATTCATAATCATCTCATAGGCACTATGAATGCATAAACTTGAAACAAAATTCAGGCTATTAGTATGAGCAACTTTGTATACAATAACCATACTAGCATATTTGACATTGTTGTTAGTTATATCTCTAACCCTAAGTGATCTGTTGTCAAATGTAGCACCGGTTAAGTTCATAACCTCTTTGTTTGGAATTTTCTTTTTCTTATCAGGCCTAGTGTTGGTAGAAGGTAAACCAGTAACAACCTTAATTTCTTTCTTAGTGATCTTGAAAAATAAATCTAACCACAAAAATTCATCGTGTACTCGGCTAAAACATAACAAACAATCTCATCTGAGAATTCAGGCATGTGAAGGATGTTAGTGAACCCTAAATCTTCAACAATCTTGTGTTCTAGTTTGACTACACCTTGTTTGTCAGTAATAACATTCATGAACATGTTCTTTAAATCCTCAAACCCTAAATTTTTGATGTTACAATGAATGTATGCCCTAGGGTCTTCAACAAATGCAACTCCTTTTAGAATTTTTGAAAATGCACCAATGGAGTCATCCAACTTTTCTATCTTAGGGATGATTTTGAAGACTGGTCTAGGTCACTTGACATTTTCCATAATAGTAGGGTTTGCAATGAATTCAGGAATGAAAGATGAAGAATCCATGTCATAAGATAAATACCTTTTAATTGAAAACCTTGGATGCCTTGGGAATCTTGCTGCTTTGCTTCTTGAATGTCTATGCTCAACTTTGCGCTCTTTGAATGCTTGAATGCTTTGGTAAGTTGAAATGAGAAATTCAAGTGCTTTATAACCAAAAATTTTACTTACAACCGCATTAAATGCTTTGCCGATGAAGTGATTTTCCAATATATGTGCCGGTAAAGAAGAAATATGACATCTTACCACCAATTGAGGGTAAATGCATGATCTTCAATTAGTTGCCTTACCCCTAAGGATTATTCCTTAGTTAGATGAAGAATCTAATGCTAGTGCAGGATTGCTCTGTTCTGTCGGTGCAGAGACAAATTCATCATTCCTTTGATCTCTCTTCCTAATCCATTGTTTAGTGAATTCTTGCTTGATTTCATTCACCTTTTCTTTGCCTTTGTCATTAGATCCTCTATTTTTTGTTGGTACATTCTTTCTGCTACAAAAGTTTGCAATATGCCCAATCTTTTTACATGCATAACATGTTACATTGTTTCTTTGAATAGCTTTTCAATAACCTTGACCAGTTTGAGTTCTGCATTGATTAGATAGATGTCCAAATCTACCACAAACATAGCATTTTACATTCATTCTATAATTGTCTAAGTTTTGACCATTTTTATTGCATTTGGAACATTGACTGATGGATGAGTTTATGTTTTGATTATTCCTAAATCTACATTGATTTGCTCTATGACCAAATTTGTTGCAATTAAAACATTTGCCATTGTATTTATAAGAATTAGGTTGCCTTACTAGTTTGTTGTGAGCATGATTGTTTGCAGTTCTGGAACTTTATCCATGTTCAAATCCAAGTCCAACTATTTCTCCATTAGGTTTTTGACTTTTTAGCATATCATCAAGCTTATCTGAACTTTTTTTGAATTTGTTTTTGTATTCATTTGCAACAACCACCTCAATTCCAAAGTACTAACTTGTCTCATAAGTTCCTCTTTGTCATCTTGCATGTGAATCAAATCTATTTTAAGCATATCATTTTCATAACTAAACCTTAGAGATTCATCTGATATTTTATTAAGTCTTCTAGCCAAATCTTCTTTATTCCTCTTTCTATCTTCAATATCCTTACATAGTCTCATGGTTAAATCTTGCATCTCATTTCTCATGTTACTGTTCTCATGTCTCAGTTTCTCTGCAATATCTCTAAGAGTTTCCTTTTCTTCATCATCTTGGTTTTATAGTTGTACATGTAATTCTTTTCTCTTATTCTTTGCTATAACCAGGTTTTCTTGAAGTGCTTTGATAAATTCCCAAGCAGTTCTGAGTTCATCTTCTAGTTTGATATTCTTCAAATTTTTTGCATCAAAATCTTCAAGAGCTCCTTCTAACTATTGTCTCAAACTTTCCATTGGTACCAGTTTTAGAATCTTCCTTAAGTTGTTAGGCTTCTACAAATAGAGGACTAAGCTCTGATACCAATTGTTAGATATTTGGTTAGTCCCAAAGACACTGAGAGGGGGGGTGAATCAGTGTTTGACCGGTGGGTAAAATATTTAAACTTATTTCCAACTTTACAACTCAAACTAATATACCAGTAAGCAAATAATAATGCAGTAAAGAGAAATAAAAGAATAAGCATCAATGCACACCATAACACAGATATTTTTGGCGAGGAAACCCAATAAGGGAAAAACCTCGGTAGGATTTGTGACCCACAATATTTACTCACTAACCAATATGAATAAATATTACTTAGTACAATAGGAGCATGCACATGCAGGAAGGCCAACTATCTAGAGCTCACTGCTCAATACAAAAATTGCGTCTCACTGACTACACAATTGGATGGTTAAATCCAATAACAATTTACTGCTCAAAATAGCATGTTCAATGCTGGATTCAGTACTAGTTTAAGCTCTGTCTGATACCTCTGCCAAAACCTTTCTTCGCTCTTCTCTGCTCTTATTTTCCCTTAAGATAAATACATCAAAGTGCATGAACAATTATTCACTATCATAACCTATCACATATTACCGCTTCCTTACATTACATATCATATCATATTCCTTTCTTACAAAATGACCTACAAGATCTCATACATATATGAGTCTTTATAAAACATCATGTTGGCCATATAAATAATATTGCATTACAATATATTTTACATAAACAATATTGTTTCCAAGTCGGCTTGGACTGCCGGTATGATCTGTTGCCGGTGTAACTTGATGGATGTGTGAATAAACCTTGAAGTGATTGCCAGTGCCAGTAGGTGAAGTCTGTTGCCAATAGAACCTTTGAACCCTATTACTTGTTGGTTGCCATCAATGAAAACATCAACCATTCTCATTTGAGTGTATAATGCCAACAAAGAGACTGAGTGTGAGGGAGAACAAGGTTGAAATGTTCAACTAGTAGAAGTGCAGAATCGGTAGTGTCCATACCGACAGAAAAGAAGAAAAGGTAACTGTACAAAAGGAAAGGATAGAACCAGGTGAGAGTAGTATCATGGAGAGCAACTGAAAGAAGTGAGAATTGATAGAGAGAGAGGTGAATTGGTAGGTGCCTGTACTGATAGTAAGGCAGTTGAGAGGATTGAAGAGTAGAATAGTGAGGAGGAGATCCAATAGAACATAAGAAGAATAGAGGTGAACTGGTAGTGTTTATCGACATTACAATAGCAAATGAGAGGAACATGAGAGGTGTGTTGGTGTAGTAGAGAAGGTGTCTCACTAGCAGAGTAAGGTATATGAAATGGTTACAAGATCCACTTATAACAATATGAATACTTTTTTATTTGATGTTATATTTGTGTTCACTGAGTTGTAGCTCCTTTGGATTGTAGCCCATAAATAAGTCAGGGGTTGATGCTCCTTGGGTTGGTGCCCTAAATCAAGGGTTGGTTCTCCTTGGGTTAGTGCCCTAAATCAGGGGTTGATGCTCCTTGGGTTGGTGCCCTAAATCAGGGGTTGGTGCTCCTTGGGTTGTAGCCCTAAAACATTTTAACGGATTTGATTGTGAGGCTGGATTAGAGCAATAGACTCCAACATCATTTCTCACCGAGGTTTTTCCCATCTTGGGTTTTCCTCATACATGCTAGTACTATGTGATTTCTCTTTGTGTGTGATTTCATTTGTGATTATTCTCCTCACTAACCGGTAAGTGTGCATTATGTTAGATCCCATGACGGGTATACACACATAAGTTAGTTAAAGAGAAAAAAGATTAAGAACCACTAATTCACCCCCCTCTCAGTGGTGCATTGTGTCTAACATGGTCATAGATCAATACAACCAATTCACCAAGCTCCATTGGTTAGAGTTCGACATATCAATAGGTAGGGTTACCGATTGATCTCACTGCTTCTATAGTAATACCGCTTTCCTTCACTTCTCAACTATCAGTTACATTACAACCCCATTACTAGTTGCATTTGACATCAATGACAACACTTAAAATTCATTGATGCAATCTTCATGAAATTCCAACAATCTCCCCCTTTGGAATTGATGGAAATATGAATACCAATACTCTTTAATTGTGAGGATTGAGAGTAATGCACATACATAGGTATAGGAATCCTAGTTTACATTTTACCATGTACTTACCTTCAACTAAGTCTCCATGTCTTTAGCTAGTAACTGGCTATAGTTCTTTTACCTATCAATCATATAGTTCTTCTCCCCCTTTGACAATAATTCCAAAGTGAAAGTAAAACATTCAGTGTCATACTTCACTGTTCTACAACTTGTTGCTCCCCTTGTAGAGTATCTCCACTCTACACCAATCCTGCTTCAAGATCTTCAATAAGCTTTGGTATTGATGTCTTCCACATCTTTTCAACTAACCTCATGTAGAGGAACAACCCCTAGCTAACCTCTAAGATACTCAAAAGTAGTCTTAGGAAAAGGTTTAGTAAAGATATCCGCTAGTTGTTCCTTAGTAGATACATGATCTAGTAACACATCTTTACTCTGCACTTTCTCTCTCAAGAAATGATATTTCAGCTCAATATGCTTGTTTCTATCATGCAACATCGGGTTCTTTGAGATTTATTGCACTAGTGTTATCACATAAAATCCTTACTGGTTCTATGATATTCAACTTAAAACCTTCCAGAATATGTTTCATCTATATCGCCTTGGTACAATTTGTATATGCTGCAACATATTCAGCTTCAACAGTTCACTGTGATATACAACTTTGCTTCTAGATGCTCCAAGATACAAGTCTTCCTCCAAGAAAGAATGCACCTTCGGTTGTTCTCTTCCTGTCATCAACATTTCCTACCCATTCTGCATCTATATAGACTTTCAATTCAAAGTTACCTTCATATGGATACCATAATCCATAATCAATAGTACCTTTCAAATATCTGAATATCCTTTTAGTGGCTACCATGTGTGTTTCCTTCAGGCTCTTCTGAAATATGGTAACTAATCCAACTACATGAGAAATATCCGATAACATAATGTAGTTTCCCTATCATAGACCTATACTCCTTTTCATCAATGGATGTGGCATCATCCTACAAAGACAGTTTACAACCTGTAACCATTGGTGTCCCAAGTGGTTTATAGTCTCCCATTCCAAATGTCTTCAAAACCTCTTTCACATATTTGGACTGTGTGATAAAAATATCATTCTTCATCTGTTGAATTTGTAAACCTATGAATAATTTTATCTCTCCTACCAAAGACATCTCAAATTCACTTTTCATCTCATTTGCAAAGTCATCACTCATGTCACAATTGCCTCCAAAAATTATACCATCCACAAACACTTCACTAACCACTATCTTATCTCCTTCAGTCTTGAGATATATGTTGTTGTCTTCACTGGTTCTCAAAAAACCTATTTTCACCAAGTGTAAATGTATTCTCTCATACCATGCTCTTGGTGCTTGCTTCAAACTATATAGTGGCTTGTGTAGTTTACACACCATATCCTTTACATCTGTCAAAGCATAACCATCTAGCTATTCAATGTAGACTTCCTCTTCCAGTATTCCATTTAGAAATGTTGACTTCACATCCATCTAATATACTTTGAATCCCCTATATGCTGCAAATGCAAGTAGAGTCCTAACACTTTCCAATATAGCAACTTGTGCAAATGTCTCACCATAGTCTTCTCCTTCTTCTTGTGCATAACCTTTGCATACCAATCTGGCTTTGTTTCTGACTTCTACTCCATCTTCATTCAGTTTATTCCTGACTACCTGTTTAGTACCTATTACATTTTTATTCATCGATCTCGGTACTAGGGTCCATGTATTGTTCTTCTCAATTTGGTCAAGCTCTTCTTCCATAGCCTTGATCCAATGATCATCTCCAAAGGCTTCTTTTGTTGTTCTAGGCTCAATAGAGGAGATCATGCAAGAATTCTCTATTATTCTTCTTTTGGTTAACACACCAGCATCTTTATCTCCAATAATTTGATCAGGATTATGATTGAGTCTTACATACCTCAGAATAACATGATCATTATCTTCAAGTTCTTCTTTTGCGCTATCTTCATTTTTTGCAAAATCTACCTATTCCTGTTGAACTGGTGCAACAACATTCATTTCACCAACTTCTGGCTTCACTGGTTCTGGTTCCAAAATTAGAATGTAAGGTTCATATTTCTTCTTCTCCTCACCAGTTTCTCTTGAAACTTCAAGACACTCATCCACACGGACATCAACACTTTCAATGATCTTTTGTGTCCGGTTGTTGTAACTTTTGTAGGTTTTTCTCTTGGTGGAGTAACCAAGAAATATGCCTTCATCACTCTTAGCATAAAACTTAAACCAACATAGTCACCTCTCTTGATAAAACATTTACTACCAAAAACCTTAAAGTAACTAACATTAGGTGATCTACCATACCAGTATTTATAAGAAGTTTTATCCTTACCTCTTTTAACCAATATCCGGTTCATAGTGTAAACAATTGTGCTGATAGCTTCTCTCCAAAAAGTTTTAGCTACACCTCCTTGTATTAGCATTGTTCTAGAAGCTTCAACAACTGATCGATCATTCCTCTCTACAATACCATTCTATTGTGGTGTCCTTGGTGCATAAAGTTGCCTCTTAATTCCATCTTCACAATATCTAGTGAATTCCTCTGAAGTAAATTCACAACCTTGATTAGTTATTAAGCACTTTATCTTCTTTCCACTTTCCTTTTTAGCTAAGGCCGTGAATGCCTTAAAATTTCTAAAGGCTTATGTTTTGTCCTTCAAGAATGTGACCCACATCATTCTTGAGCAATCATCAGTGAAGATCATAAAATACCGATCAACTTGAATAATTCTAGTCCTTATTGGTCCACAAAGGTCTGTATGAACCAAATCTAGAAAGTATTCTACTGAGAAAGATTTTCTCTTAAAATTTGAGGATGTCATCTTTCCTAACTGACATTCCTTACATAGAGCATTCACTGGTTTGTCCAACTGAGGAAAACCTCTTATCGACTTGGACTTACTGACTTTGACAATGTTATCGAAGTTTACATGACAAAATCTCCGATGCCAAAGCCAACTATCTTCTACTTTTGCAATTAAACAATTGTTGACTTTAGGATTAAGGTGAAACAAGTTACCTTTTGTCTGCTTGCTAGTTGCAATTAGTTCACCTTTGCTTCCATAGATTTTGCACATACCATTCTTGAATTCCAATGGATATCCTCTATCATTGAGTTGAGAAACACTCAAAAGATTATGTTTCAATCCTTCAACCCAGTAGACATCATCTGTACTTCTCTTTCCATTAAGAGAAATGACTCCCTTTCCTTTTACCATGCACGGTGAGTCATTTACAAATCTCACAACACCTCCATCAAATTCCTTCAAAGTAAGAAACTTATTTCGGTCACCGGTCATGTGGTGTGAACAACCACTGTCTATAATCCAATCATTAGAATTATCCATGTGAGAGACTAATGTTGTATGATCTGATGTCTCCTCTTTAATGGAAACAAAGACAATGTCTTCATTTGCATCACCCTCAGATTCCTCATATGTGATTCCTCCATCAACTACAATGAAGGAATCTCTTTTACCTTTTCCTGTGTACTTCTTATACTTCTCTCATTTCTTCTCATTGTCTCAATTTGGATAGTTAGCTGCAATATGTCCAATCCGGTTATATGCAAAACACTTCAAAGGTAATTTACCTCTGTACTTATCGGTACCTCTGGGTAACCTCTTTGCCAACAATGCTTCAAGCTCAATCAGGCTGTCTTCATCATCCACTTCTCTACTGGGTCTTGACTCATGGTTATGACTAGCTTCTCTGCTTTTCCTTACCGATGGATTAGAAACTGAAGCTCTAAATGCAGATTTAGATTCCTGAATACTTCCATCAAAAGCATTTAATTCAAATGCAGTAAGTTTCCTAATGATGGAGTCAAGAGGCATCTTAGTTTTATCAATAGACCTGGTTAGAGGATTTAGAAAGCATTAAGTCTGTTAAAGCTTACCTGATCAAGGGAATCAACTATTGTAATTGTTCAGAGAACAATGGGGTTTTTCTGATATGGTAAATAATACTACTCTACTTGATCAAATCCTTTTCATGCTCCTATCTGCCTTCACACATTCTATAGATACTCCTTCTGGTTCAGTAATCAATCACACTAACACTTAACCAAAATTTCCAACACTACAAAAAAACAACTCATCGACCTTATAAGAAAAATAATAGGTCAGTAACACATCACAAGACCTAAGATCTCATAAAGATTATAAACAAATCAGTTCAAACATGACCATTGGATTACATAGCAATCATTGCACATTGTACAAGACAACTTCGACTGCTCCTTGATCGCCATTTCATCAAATCCTGTAACTCATCACATGGTTTACACTTCATGCAATGTACTCGCTCATTCCCAAGATAAAACACTTATCTCTATGTGCCAAAACTACTTTGAAACTCATCATGTGCATCATGCATACATGGCATAATCATTACTGATCACCATTTGATTATATATCAACACAACCGATTCACCAAGCTCCATCGGTTAGGGTTCGTCATATCAACAGGTAGGGTTACCAGTTGATCTCACTACTTCTATAGTAATATGGGTTTCCTTCACTTATCAACTACTGGTTGCATTACAACCCCATTACCGGTTGCAATTGACATCAATGACAACACTTAAACTTAATTAATGGAATCTTCATGAAATGCCAACAAATCTTTATAATGAAAAAAGTGATCACTTATGTGAAAACATCCCAAACTTTGTGTAGTGACTTTGCTCATCAAAGACACATGACTAAGTTATTTACTCAAACCTTTAGGGACAAAGCTTTGAAATGGTATTGTTCTTTGACTCCTTATTCTATTAAATCATTTAAATAATTATCTAATTCTTTCATTCAACAATTTAACAATAATATTGGTCCTAAGCTTACTTTGACTGTTTTGATTCATATAAATAAGGTGTTAAAGAAAAAGTGACTAATTTTATTGGTAGATATAAACATTTGTACTCTCAAATTACTTATCCTATGTCTGATCACGATGTTCAAAGAATTTATATTGCTAATATACAAAAAAGATATTAGAGATAAGCTTCTCTTTTTTGAGTTTACTGTCATTATGCAGTTGTGTGCAGTGCTCCATAATTATTAGCTTCAAGTGAGTCAATTGAAGTAATCACCTTCAAAGGCTCTGGTTGATAAGAATGAGAGTTCTCAACAATATTTTATGAAGTTTAAACCAAACATGGGATACATCAAGATCAATAAAAACATCAATACTCAAGTGGTAGCTATGACATCAAGTGTGCCTCCTTTATCCAAATACTTTAGAAAATAATTTACTCCTCTTTATGAGTCTTTTCATAGAATTATGACACAATTGATAAATAAAAATGTATGAAACTTCATCCCATCAAGCCAATAGATACCTCCAAACCTTAGCCACCTTATCATGATCCCAAAGCATTCTGTCAATATCATTGTCAACCTGGTCACGATATTGAGAAGTGTTATGCCTTAAGAAGTAGGATTCAAGACTTTATTGATAATAATACCATATCTGTAGCTGGTATGAATGACAAAGGAAGTAAATTTGTAGCTCTTCCTAATAAAAATCACCAAATATGTACTAATAGTTTTCCTTATCATTCTACTAATTTGGTTGAGTTTGATCCTCTTTCATATTCTCCCAATGACCTTGGCCTTGAGTCTAACAATGTGGTGAATCTTGTTGATAAACATACACCTCCTAAGGACCTATGCATTACTTTTTATCCTACTAATACTATTCATGCACCCCATGGTCCATTATATATCACTACAAAGATCAAAGACAAACTATCACGAGGGGTACTCATTGATCTAGCATGTATGGTGAATGTGACAATTGAAGAATATATTTATACTTTACAATTGCATCAAATAACATATGATAAATCTGATGGGGTGGTTAAGATGTATGATAGTTTCTCTTGCCCTACTATTGGTTACATTACTCTTCCTGTTGAGGTTGGTACTAAGTGCTTAGATGTCACTGTATACACCTAAAATTGGCTATGAGCAATTAAATAAATATTTTATATTTATTTAATATTTATTCTTCTATTAAATAGTTAATTCGAAAAGACTAATTAATTTAATTCATTTTCATATCTTTCTATTAATTAATATTTTATTAATTAATTCATTTATCTTATTCCTCAAATTAATTCAATATCTAATATTTAATTATTCCTCTAACCAAGTTAATTAAATATCTAATATTTAATTATTCCTTCTAATCAAGTTAATTAAATATCTAATATTTAATTATTCCTTCTAATCAAGATAATTAAATATCTAATATTTAATAATTATTCTCCTATCCTATAGTCTCAAATATTAAATAATTCTTAAATTATTTAATATCCCTTTTCCAACTCACCCTCCATCTCCCCTTTGCCAACTCATCCAACATGTGGCTAAGGAAATTAATATTCCTTAAATATTAATTCATGATTTATCCTCAACTTCCAAAATTAATGAAATTGTGCATGTACACATATTTCATAACCATTTCCTATATTCTCCCCAACACCCCCTACATCTTGGGAAGGACTTGAGTCCACTTGTCCTACCATGCCTAAATTTCCTCCAACCATCCCTAGATTCCCTCAATCAGCAACCCAGTCAAGGTGAGATGAGTAACACTTGTCTTCTCCTTCCCCCTTTCTCTCAACCTTCACCTTTGCTCATAGCCATTCAAATCTATAGATCTGATCATGACCATTGATCTAAGCCACATCATCTTATCCTCTTAAAGTCTATAAAATCAAGAGCTTCAGTTGAGAGGAAGTGAGTCTTCAAAAATAGTCTTCAAGCCAATCTTATGCATCCATGAGTTTTTGAAGCAAATAGCAAATAGTAATAGCAAATATCATATAGCATAATCATTTTAGCATAATCATGTAGCTTTGCATATCATACTATCAGTTAACTACAAGTTATCAGTCCATTCTTCATATGCCATCTTGGAACCCAACAGTGCATTGTCTGAGAGCACACCATCTGCAACCAAGAATAGTGGAGTTAGGACATAATGAGACATAAGTCATGAAGGTAAAATAATTTTTTATTTTAATATGTATTTCATGTAGTTTCATTGGTGGATTTTGGATTTCCTATATGCATTTCCATTGTATTTGGTGAAACTAACTTATTACAGGTAACATTTTGAGGATGAAATTCAAGCTCACACAGTCACTTTTCTATCATTCCTACATCGGATCAATTTCATGTGATGTGGGTACATAATTGGCTCTCTTCAATGAAGTGATTCCTTCTAATTCATAAATGTTTAAAATTTCCTCACAATGACAAATTCATAACAATCAATCATAGTATGTACCAACCCATGGAGAGGCATATAGATATCAACCTTGATTACTTTTGGCCTAAACAATTTGATCCTCTTAATCCTCATAGTGATGCTCTTTTTCAATCTTATCAAAAGTGGAAGAATGAGATTATTTTATCTTTGAGTAAGCCTAGAGATCCTAGACCTATTCCTACTCCTCATGATGGGCCCACTCTCCTTCCTACACCTTCCATTCCTCCTTTATATGATGCATTCCCACCTCCTACATCTTACAAAGGGAAGTGCTTGGCATCTCCTATCTTTCAACCTAGTAGACCTTCTCACATTCATCGTATAGACACATAAAAATGAATTTTAAATTAAATAAGTATTTAATTTTATTTAATTCACTAACAATTCTTCTATTAACTAAATTAATATTTAATTAACTCAAGCCTTCCTCTATTAATTAAATAAATTATTCAATTTATTTAATTTAATTCATCTAGCCAAATTCAGTCTATTAATTAAATAAATCAAGTTCATTTAATTAAATATCCCTTTGCATTTAATTAAATACCTTCCACCATTTAAATAAATCAATATTTATTTAAATCTATCAAAATATAAGTTGCAACCAATAATTGAAATAAATTAATTTTATGTTAATTAAATCCTAAAAATTCTCCTACTTGCATTCTCCTACAAAATCCACTTGCATGCCTAAACCCCCTTCTAGATCCTTCTAATCAATTCCAATTTAGCCTAATCCCCCTCATAAACATTTGTAGATTCCTTAAGAAAAGGTCACTTCTCAAAAGCCTCCAAAGTCTTCAATAACCATTAAAGGCTTTATGTCTTCAAATGGTTAACCTCTAAAGTCTTCCAAAACATTAAAGGCTCTTACATAACCATTTATTGTTAACTCAAATTAAACCCTTGGTTAGAGACTTTCTCTCTAACTTAACCATCCTTTTAACTCATGGTTCTCTTCAAGCATTCATTGCTTTGACCATGGTTATCCTTTAACTCTTGCACATTATTTTATCCTTTGGATAAAAAGATTATTCACTAACTCAACCCTAACCATACCCCTTAGGGTAACCACCATGTCTTCTCAGGCATTTAATGCCTCTTCTCTCCCCTCTTAAGCCATCTCCTATTGACAATTGTCACCATTTGATTGGTGAAAATTATAAACATGGATTGAGAATCCTGAAATCCTAGCCCTTGTTAAGATTACTCAATTTTAACCATCCAATTACTCGTTTATTCTATAAATAGGCCCCATTTCTGTCATTATCCATCATCAAAAGTTTTATGCCTCCAGGTTATAGTCTATCAAGTCTTATGTTTTGCCTCTCTTTGTTGAAAATCATCATCTTAATCATTTAGAAGCATTGCTAGTATAGTATTTTATCATGTCAGCATGTATCATATTAGCCTAGTATATTATCATTACTATAGCATAATCCTCATCTTAATAATCTTATCATATGCATATAGATCAATTTTATCCATTATTAATTGTTCTTGGAGTTGTCATTCCAAAGGTCAGCTGCTCAATGATCTGAGAGCAACTATTGACTTGAGGAGTCCTATGAGATAGTGAACAATAAGACACCTTTTGAAAGATTAGCTTGTTTAACTAGTTTACCAAGTTAGTCCTTATATATAATGTTTTATTGGTATGTTAGTTTCTTGTCTTTCTGATTTATTCAATTGACACCACTATTTTGGCATACATTTTTGGTGCCCATCGTGGGGCCCATCCCTAAATTTCTGATTGTTTTGTACTCAAGTTAAAGACAAATTATCGAAAGAATCCTAGAATAGTGAATCTACACATCATTTTAATGCATTTGACCATCAGTATGGCACGTATGGGTTCCAGAGTAGCGCATTTTCTTTGAATATTAGCGCTTATATTCCATACTATAGTGCATACATTTTTAATTTTAGTGCATAGGTGATAGATAGAGAAACGTTTGTGAGACATGAAAAGTTTAGGCTTGTTAGCCCACAATCTTCATTGACTTTTTCAATAGGTTTTTGCAAGAAACTAATGTTGGTTGTAGGTCCAAGGGAGATAGATTCAGTTCTTACTTGATTTTTCAAAGTTTTCATCTAAGGATAAAAGGAACTTCATCTCTCATTTGGAGTTTAAAAAGAATCTCATGTTCTTTCTTCTAAAAAGTTAAAACAAACAAGTTACAAACCTTTTTTTTCTTGCAAGTTAGTTGACATTTCTTTTTAGTGTCATTAAAATGAACAAGACAAAATTTTCTTTTTTTCTATAAGAGGTGTAAAAGAAGACAGGCCACACTTCCTTTACAAAGTAACAAATAACAAGCCATATCAGTCAAGTTTTGAGTCTTGATTTTCTTGCAAAAAGCTTTTAAATTTTTTCTCAAGGATCATCGTTGTATTTTGTGATTCACAATTTCATTTTGTTGACCAAGTTTTTATTCCAAAAAGATTTTCAAAAGTTCTAACATTGTGATTTTTGGGCTTAAAAAGAATAATTCATCATTTATATCTAGGATAAAAATAACACCATGCTTGTTGGAGCAACATCTCCCAAATAGAACTTAGATCACATTGCAATATTAGCATAAAAAGAAAGCTTGTTTATTTTGTTTTGAAAGTGATAGGTATATGCACTCCTCTTAATTGTGTGATCAAAAATCCAAACTCGCTCTTTTTCTTTCTTTCATTTCTTGTAAATAAGATAAAACCTTTAGCAGGCCCGCTCTCCTAGGAAGCCCATAACGTCAGTGAGAGGGGAACGACCTAAGTGGCAATGGCTAAAGCCAAGTAAATTGAAGCCACTATAAACAAATTAGTTTGTGACAAAAGTTGCAAGCGATGAGTGTTACATGATGTCATAATGGTTTTGTTAGAGTAATTGGTTTTTACTTGATTAATTAAACAATATTTATTTAATTCTTTAAGTTCCCAATTATCTTTTTACACTTAAGCTAACATTAGGTGCATATTAATTAATTATTTTATTAATTATTATGTGCAAGCCTAGGGTTTTCCCTTTTCAGGGTTTATTAACCTATTAGAGGTTAATTTTTCTTTTCATTGTATTATTATTCACAATACATTTTTGGTGAATTGGAGCTCTCATCTTTCGAGAATATTTTTCCTATGTTTTGTGTGTTCTTCAAATTATTTCTTCCTTGCTTCTCCTTGTAATAGGTTATTTAGCTTGCAGAAGATCTTTAGGCTCCTGTGGTGTTGTATTTCTCAACTCTAATATGGTATCAGAGCTCAGATCTACAGCTACCTATTCCTGTTTTTGAGATATTTTGCATTGGAAGCAAATCTGTGGTTTCAGGCAATTTTTTTGTGTGCTAAGGGTTAGGCCTTTTTTTGAGCACTTTGGGCCTAAACGGACCTCAACATCATGCTCAGAAGGCCTAAAAACCCCTATAGTCATATAAAATTTGACCTATTTTGGTTCCTGAGCACCTAGGTGATTTTTTTTCTCACAACCAGGCCGTACAGCCTTGGCAAGCAAATCGAGAAAAAAAATCAATTTTTTTTTGCCTTTTTACAACATGCAGGCTGGAATTTTGATTTTTTTAATAAAAAATCTCAAAAAAAAATCAAAAAAATCAAAAAACAAAGAGGGCAAAAATGTTTTTGTTGGGGCATGTGATTTCCGCAGGGTACAGGACATGACAGTCTGGCCGCCATATGGCCTGCCGGACCTGTCAGTCTGGCCCCAACCCCTGCCAGCAACTCCCCTCACCACTGCCAGAGTCCTCCCTACCATCACCGCTATCGAAGTCCTCCCTGTTGTCACCATTGTCAGAGTCCTCCCTATCGTCACCACTGCCAGAGTCCTCCCCGGTCCCCGCTCCTGCACCACCCGGATTCTCCACCGCTGCCACCGCCTAGATCCTCGACCACCACCACCCAGCCCAACCACCAATCCCACTGCTGGTGCACCACTGGAGCACCACCGAAGCTTGGCTCCTCCACCGGAGCACCACCCTTTAGTTTTTTTGAGGAGGGCTTGGTTTCTTGGCTCTATCTTCCGCATCTGGAGTTAGATTTTGGCAAATGAATAGGCGTCAGAAAGGTGATTCTGAGCTGGACCTTGTAGTGGTGAATTTTTTTTCCTAAATCTACTATTTGAGTATACTTTTTATCAGTCAAAGTTGGGCTTCTTTTTTGCTCTTCTGGAGCTGTAGAATGGGCAAACAGACTCTGTTTTTAAAAAATGAATAGGTGTTGGAAAGCTCTCAGCATGCTCTATTCAGATTTGTCATCTTGTTTCTCACAATTTACACCAGGTACATGAGATATCAGTTTGAATTTTTTTTGCTTATGCACTACTTCCTTCTCATTACTATTTACTAGGGTTTGGGTTTCTCTATTGTGGGGGGGTGTTTTTTTTCTCGCTTTCTATCATTTATATCAGAAATCAAGAACACCTGAACTCTCCAAAAAAAAAACCCTTTTGCATCTTCTGTCTATTCTAAAAGATCACATAATAAAAAAACCAACAAGCAGGTGCAGTTGCAAAGTTTTTTTGTTCTCATGGTAGATCCTTCAGTTGAGTTATTGACTTCACACAACTATCACACCTGGAAGCCCCACATCACGATGCTTCTTAGGGCACAAGGGTTGTGCTCTTGTTTGGATGAGGTTCAGCCAATACTACAACATCCTTATGAGCTTCTTATGCATAGGAACAAGCTGGATGAGGCCATGGATTTTCTCTCTTTGCATGTCTTTGATAGTCTTCTATTTCACCTTGATGAGTTGCTTACTCCTCAGGATATGTGGTTGAAGTTTGATTGTCTCTTCATGAGGGTCAATGAGATTTAGGCATTACAGATTGAGGCAAAGTTGGTTTCTTTGTCACCTGATTCCTTTCCCACTATTGAGGATTTTTTGAATAAATTTAAGACTACTAGATCTATTCTTTAGGGATGTGGAAAGATCAAGATAGATACAGAGTGCATTCATTTGGTTCTTTCAAAGCTTCGGGGTCACTTTTAGTTTTTTGCCTCTACTTTCTACTCCACCATGGATGGCTTGGGTGCTCATTTGAACATGCCTACCTTTGATGTCTTTTGTGAGTGATTGTCTCATGAGTAGTTTCATCTTTCTCAGCTGCATAAGCTCTCGGGCTCCAAGAACAAAGCATTGGTTGCTCAGTCCTCTAATGAGAAGGAGAAACAAAAGCAAAAACTAAAGCCCAAGAAGAATTCTACAAGTAGTGAGTCTTCCTCAAAGCCACCTCCTAAGTCTGATTCTAAATCTCCATTTCCTCCCAAGCAAGGGAAATATTCACAGTCTAGTGAGTCTTCCTCCAAGACTAAGAAGAAATCAAGAGACACTTGCAATTTTTGTGGCAAGGAAGGACATCCAGTTTCTAGGTGTTGGAAATGTTTAGAGGCTTTAGAGGAAGCCATGCAATAACATCACATCTCCTCACCTCAGGCATCTTCTCCTTCCATAGAGAAAGGTCATGCTCTCACTGCTCGAGCTTCGACCTATGGGTCCACATGGATTCTATATTTTGGTGCTTCTCGCCATATGACTCACACTCAACAGATGGTTACCTCTCTTGCCTCTTGTGGTACTTCACAGATTGCAGTGGGTTACTCAGTTCAACTTTCAGTCTTGGGTTTAGGTTCTATCTCATTGGATGGGGGTACTCTACAGGATGTTCTGGTTGTCCTTGACATCTCGATGAACCTCCTTTCCATCTATCAGATTTGCCACTCTGGCTCTAGTAAGATAGTTGAGTTCTCACCACATGATGTGGTTATTCGAGACCTCCATGACTCTGATTTAGTTGCTGCTACTAGGAGTGTTGACACTATATCTCGTCTATACAATGATGGATTTGAGCCCTCTGAGGGTGCAGGTTCTTCTCTTATAGCACATGTCGATTCTACGAGTAGTCTTTGGTATGAGCGATTGGGCCATGTCAATTACAGATATCTTCAATAGATGAGTACATAGGCACTTGTTCTTGGGCTCCCACAGATTTCCTGCACTGATGGTGTTTATCATGGTTGTGTGCTTGGCAAGCATCACAAAGATCCCTTTCTGAAAGGAAGAGCCTCTCATGCTTTGGCACCCTTGGAGTTGATTCACAGTGATCTCATGTCATTTCCCACTCCTTCTTTTTAAGAGGCCAAGTATGTACTCACTTTTATTGATGACTTCTCTAGACGCACATGGGTGTACTTTCTTAAGTACAAGTCTGATGTCTTTGATTCATTTCGAATCTTCAAGACATATGTAGAGAAGAATTCTGGTTGTTCTATTTGATGGATACGTACAGATAATGGGGGGAGTATGTGAATTAGGCTTTCAAATATTTTTGCACTGAGCATGGTTTGCAACATCAGTTTACTATTCCCTACACCCCTCAGCAGAATGGTGTCACTGAACGCAAGAACAAAACTTTATGGGAGATAGCGAATTGTATGATTCAGTCCAGATCCATGGATTTGTATTTTTAGGCTGAGGTAGTCAATTGTGCCAATTATATTCAGAATTGGGTGCCTCACAAGGCTATTCGACATATGACTCCTAAGGAGGCTTGGTCTTATGACAAGCCTGATGTTTCTTTTTTTTGGGTATGTGGCAGTGAGGCATGGGCTCTTATTCCTTATGCTCAGAGGAAAGCCATGGAGTGGAAGAACCAACCACTCATTTTTGTTGGCTACTATGAGGATGTTAAGGCATACAGGGTGTTTGATTCTAATTCTAGAGAGAACCTATTTTGATGAGATGTTCAGTTTGATGAGCACCTTCCCATAGTGGACACCTGGACTCCAGTGTCTACTCCTCTACCCACTTTGACCATTGCATCTTTTCAGGATCTTTTTGAGGATGATTCCGATGATGGTGTTGATGATCCACCCGCTCCACCTCATATGCCCAAATGGGCTCGCCTTACTATTGAGGCAGTAGGTCCTATGGCTAGTGATCCTTCAGTTACTCGTCGCACCTATTCTCATATTGTGGGTTCTAGTCTTTTGAGTCATGATATATCAGATGATCCTTAGAATTTTTCAGAGGCTACAGGTCACCCTGAGTGGGATTGTGCTATGGAGGAGGAGTATTCTTCTTTATTGAGGAATCATAATTGGGATCTGTGTCCTCTTCCTAAGGGCAGAAAGATGGTTAGGTGTCGCTGGTTGTATTGCACTAAGTATGCTACTGATGGTTCCATTGATAAGTATAAATAACGTCTTGTTGCAAAGGGGTTTTCACAGGTTGAGTGTATTGATTACTCTGAGACATTTGCCCCTGTCACCAAGATGAACTCCATTCACTTTGTACCATCTCTTGCTGCTTCTCAGAGTTGGCCTATTTTTCAGATGGATGTGAAGAGTGCCTTCTTCCATGGGGATCTACAGGAGGAAATCTACATGGAGAAGCCTTAGGGATTTGTGTAGGATAGTTCTTTGGTTTTTAGACTTCGATGTTCATTGTATGGTCTCAAACAGGCCCCTCGGGCTTGGTATGAGAAGATGGATTCTTTCTTGCTCTCCACTGGGTTCTCCCATAGTCATTTTGATCACATAGTGTACATTCAACTTCTTGAGGGTGAAATACTGATTCTTGTGCTATATGTTGATGATTTCCTCATCACGGGTAGCTCATCTTCTATGATTCAGCATATTCAGCGTACCTTGATGGACCAGTTTGAGATGACATATCTTGGTCTTTTGCACTATTTCCTTAGTCTTCAAGTGATTTAGTCTTCTGATGGGATCTCCCTCTACCAGCAGAAGTATGATTTTCACATGCTTCAGCGCTTCGGCATGCTTGATTGCAAACCTGCTCCCACTCCATTTCAGTCAGGGGTTGTTTTGATTATTGCTTGTCCCACTCCTTCAGTCGATTCTACACTTTACAGGTAGTTGGGTTACAGTTTATTGTACCTGACTCACACTCGTCCTGATATTTCCTTTGCGATTAGTCTTGTCTCTTGATTCTCCCATGATCCTCATGAGAGTCATTGGTAAGCTTCCAAATGTATTTTGAAGTACATTTAGGGCACTAGTTCTCATGGCATTCACTACACATCAGGGGAACCTCACATTGTTGGCTACACTGACTCAGATTGGGTTGGTGATGTCACTGATCAAAAGTCTACTTCTGGCTTTGTTTTCTATCTTGGCTTTGGTCCTATCACATGGTCTTGCAAGAAGCAGACTACTCACGCATTATCATATATAGAGGTTGAGTACCGAGTTGTTGTGCTCACTAGTCAGGAGATCTTATGGCTTTGCTAGTTGATGACTATGTTTGGTTTTCCTCCTGATAGTCCCACTATTATTTGGTGTGACAATCAGACTGCTATTCATATTTTTCACAACCCGGTAAAGCATTAGTGGACAAAGCACATTGAGCTTCACATGCATTTCATCCGCTAGTTGATTCAGAATGGTGTTCTCATTCTGGAGTACATTCCCGCTTCCAAGCAGGTTGCAGACATCTTCACGAAACCTTTTGCATTTCCGTGCTATCTTCAGTTGTGCTCTATGCTTGGGGTGAAGGAAGTTGTCCTTGGGGGGTCTTTATGAGGCCTTCCTTCCTTCTTCTTCTTTCAGTATGTTCTTTTATCTCTTTTTAGAGAGGAGTTTTTCCCCACTGGGTTTTCTCCTTTGTCTCCATTTCATAGAGATTTCATTGTATTTGGGTACCTGATTTGGCCTTGTTGCCGGGACCCATCTTTCATGCTTTCAGTATTTGTTCTAGGTTTTAGCTTCTCCCTAAGTCTAGCTTAAGGGGGGGTGTTAGAGTAATTGGTTTTTACTTGATTAATTAAACAATATTTGTTTAATTCTTTAAGTTCCCAATTATCTTTTTACACTTAAGCTAACATTAGGTGCATATTAATTAATTATTTTATTAAGTATTATGTGCAAGCCTAGGGTTTTCCCTTTTTAGGGTTTATTGACCTATTAGAGGTTAATCTTTTTTTTCATTGTATTATTATTCACAATAGATTTTTGGTGAATTGGAGCTCTCATCTTTTGAAAATATTTTTCTTGTGTTTTGTGTGTTCTTCAGATTATTGCTTCCTTGGTTCTCCTTGTAACAGGTTATTCAGCTTGTAGAAGATCTTCAGGCCCCTGTGGTGTTGTATTTCTCAACTCCAATAGGTTTTATGTCTTCCTTAGTGCCTATATGGCATGTGAAAACTTGTAGAGCATAACCTCTATATGCTAGGAGACCTCCTTTAATAGAGTAGAAAACGCTGTTGATTATGACCAATTGAACGGAAGCCATACTAGAAAGATTTACGAAATAAAAGCCAAACTGAGTTAGTAACTAGACATTATAATATTCAAAGTGCAAGGGTGGGGAAGAATCTACCCCCAAGACACTCACCATATGACTCCCAAGATAACAATCTAGTTGAGAAGCAATTTTCTTTGGGTTAATTTCTAAAAAAAGACAAAAACACAACTACACCTTTGGGTGTGACACGACTGTGTGAGCTAAAGGAGTTCCAAGATGTGGGCTTTGGATATTATAATGACCTTTTGACCTTAAGAGTGAGTCTAATTGGTGTGTCTTTTTTATTCAAACTAGTGAGAATGTGATGGGATTCGAAAAGATCCTATCAAACATACACTCAATGTTAATATTATAAAACAAATTGTCTTCTTTACTTGCTACTATGTTTTCAAATCATTTTTCAGAAGATCATCCATCAAACAAACAAAATTATCAAAAATACAAGTCAAGCTTATCAAAATTATCAACATCATGGTAGTTTAGCACATAAGAAGTTTATATTATCACTTTGGATTATCACTGTAGCACATATAACCCATCTAGTAGCACTTAAGAGGAAAACATCAATACATACAGTACAAACACTAGCGCATGTAACCTAGTCAGATTTTCAAAACCTCAACTATCAAAATAGTACATTCATAGAATTATCAGAGGAAACCATAGCACTTTGGAGGATCAGGATAGCACATTTGACTCATATTTTAGTGTGTCCTCTATCTTTTTTAGCATATCCTCAAAAAATATCTTAGACAGGGACCAAATTAGCAACTTTTCAAGGAAATTTAGAACTTTTTCAGATAATCTTTTCAAAGTTGTTCTTTTCAGTCATTAGAAACATTAGTTTCCACTTAGGAGGATCAGGTTATCACAAGTATCATTTTTCAAATAAACGTAGATCAATCAAAAGAGTATAATTATCATTGTGATCTTTAGCTAAATTTCATTTGACATGATACATCATCCTTCATCATAAAACAAAGCTTAAAATTAGATTACCTTAGTCTTATTAATAGGAAGGATCTTTCCTATGTTGACTTATGTATCATCTCATCCAATTGGCACTCACAACAATGATCAAAGTTTAAAATATTCACTTGTATGGCCATTCCTCATCAATCAAGGAAAATAAAAGTTAGTCAAAAGAAAATCTTGAAAAGAAGGAAATTTCTCTACATAAACCACAAACTCTTGCTAAAGCATCACAACTTCTTACACTATTTTCGTAATTATCTACACGGTCACAAAACATAGTTTGATGAAAAGTCATTAAAAACACGTGCCTTTCAACAAAGATCTGCATTATCACAATGTCTCAATAAAGGAGGAAAGATCAACTTGGCTTATTTACCTCCATTTACCTCCACAAACAATCACCTATTGAGCTATGAACTAATCATTCACATGCTAGTTGTAACTCAAGCTCAAAAGCGTAGAGAATGGGAAGTACAATCACAACTAATCATGGGATGCAGAGGAACAAACCCCTTTAACATGTATTTGGATGCTAGTGAAGATGAAATAACTGAGCACCTACTTCAAGAGGCCAAACAAAACCTGGGTTTCCAAAAAAATGTTTAGAAACTCATAGAATTTGACAAGGAAAAATAATTTCTCATGCTAGGAAGCAAATGCATTAAGATTCATGCAATTTTTTATATGGACTGGATAACACAATAACACCATGAAATAAGAGAAGAGTAAAGAACACACAACTATAATACCAATGAAGCAAGGAACAATGATAACAAACCCTTGAACACATTAATGCAAAAAATCCAAGCTCTTCAACAACAGATGCAAGAAATACAATAGGGAACAACAAGGAAATATTGCTTAGAGGATATTTGCCCATATCCATTTGACCGAAGCTTAAAAATAATACCATTTCCACCCAATTGCAAAATTCCCAAGTATGACAAATATAATGGCAAAATTGATCCCCAAGATCATGTAAGGGAGTTTTGCACCATGAGTTTGGAATTTGCACATAATGACACCTACCTAATGAGATTATTTCCAAGAAGCTTAGGTGTACAAACCATGGAGTTGTTATCAAATCTTACATCAGGCATTAGATCATTTGAGGAGCTAGCGAAAAGTTTGTATCACAATACTCTCACAATATCCAACATGAGATAACCATGCTCTTTTTTTGCAAAACAAAACAAAAATAATAATAATGAGACATTCATGACATTTCTACAAAGGTGGAGGCGGTTGTTTTCTAGATATCCTCATCCGGTACCTAAAAAGGAAAAAAAGGATATCTTTATTAACAATCTAAGTAGCGAGATGAGTTATCAACTCCAATTGCAATGTCCACCTAGCTTCCAAAAATTGATCAATAATGGCATCAAAATTGAAGAAGCCTTGATTAAAAGAGGAATCTTAAAATTCTCTAAGGAAGGTACCAGTTTTTCAAACAACTACAACAAAAAAAACAATAACAATAATACCAACAACAATGCATAGAAGTCCAAATTATGGACGAGAAACAAGAATGTTGTCAATGATGGTATAGCTGACACCCATAACATCAAACCAAAACAACCAGTGTTGAACTTATCAAGTATTGCACCGGCCAACAATCTAGAAAAAACAACCTAAAACCATCCCCTACACCATATTGAAGGAAGTTCACACCTTTAGGGCAATTAGTTAAATTGGCATTAAAAGAAATTTTGGCAAATAAACTCATAACATTGCCAAACACACAAGATTTTGAACCACAATTCAAACTATCATGGTGGAATGATGCACATCATTGTGAGAATCATTGAAGAAAAGGTCACCAGACTAATGATTGCCCAAGAATGAAGAACTTTGTTCAAGATCTACTAGACAAAGGTGACATAATGTTAGATGAACATAAAACCGATGATGATCATGAAGTTTTCAAAAATCTCCTTGCTCATTATGACAAGGGAGCATTGTCTTTATCAAACAACAAAGGGGCTAATATCAATCACATTTATGACAAGGTTATCAGTCACATCTTGACATATGACAACCAAATCAATGTCATTAAGATCAAGGACAAAAAGGAGCATGTCCTCATAAATGTGACCACATGAGCTCAATCCAAGTATGCATTGAAAGGAAATACATTCAAAACATCTATTCATCCTAAAAATAAATATAGTTTGGTAGATCAATTACAGAAAACACCAACCCACATATCAATATTAGAGCTTCTCAAAATTTCACCAGCACACAAAGATATTCTAGAGAGACCTCTTATAGACACTACAGTTCCAAACAACTTGGATATTGATCGATTCTAAGCCATGGTGGGGTATTTAACCGTGCCTCACAATCTATCCTTTTCTAAACATGGTGATGTCTCTTTGATTCATCTACATAACACCCCACTCCATATTGAAGTTCTAGTCTATAAACATCGAGTAAACCATGTACTAATAGATAGGGGAGCTGACCTAAATATCTATACTTTGAAACTAATCTGTGCATTGGGTTTCTAAAAAATGGTCAGTAATCCTAAGAAAAAGATAACAATAAAAGCATATGATGACAAAGAAAGATCATCATAAGGGTTGGTGGTACTACCCATTCAAGGGGGATTAATTGAAAGGGACACTATGTGTCAAGTCTTGGACATAGAATTGTCTTACAACATACTCTTGGGTTGTCCTTGGATCCATGAGATGCAAGTGGTACCATCTACATACCACCAATGCCTAAAATTTCCCTACAATGGAAAGGAAATATTAGTATCAATAGACTCTAATCCCTTTTAGTACTACAACAACCTTAAAATGGTTCAAGACATCCTTGTACCACAGAATAGGGAATCTCTCACTTCCACATCATCAAACAGTAAAGACTGACTAAAATTTCTATCCATAGATTTTGAGAAAAATATGCAATTAAAGGACAAAGGCATGGAAGAATACTCTTTTGAACCATCCTTATGTCTATCAAAGTTGCCATTTTCACCAAGGTCTCATGGACAACCATCAACATACAAGACAAAATCTTTACAACCCATCAAACTCTTTGATGGTGCGTTTATTCAAGCAAGAACATTAGCAGATGAAATAGACAACAAGGATGTCTTGAACTGGTTATACAAGGATGAAGAGGACACAAGAGAAACAACATTAAGTGTCACAATCTCAACAAAACAATATGGCAATGGGTTCAAGATCATGTGCAAAGGATAGGATACATAGGAAAAGGTCATATTGGCAAAAAAGAAGAAGGTATTATAGAACCCATACACCTTCCTACTCAAAGTGCTAAAGACAAATCAAGACCAGGCTTTAGTTAGGATATTCTAGTTTGTAGGCAACAAACAAACAACAACAACATCAACAACAAGAATCAGCATGACAATAAAATCAACAACAACAAGAATCCATGTGACAATAAAATCAACAACAAGAATTAGCACGACAACAACAACAAAAACAAGAAATGACACAACAAAAAGAAGCAGAAGAAGAAATTTGAAAGTGACAAGAAGAGGAATGTGAACAACAACAAGAAGAACTTGCCTTTAAAAAGGAGGAAGCTACTCAAAATATCAATGAGCAAATCCATAAACTGCAAGCTAGTTTTGAAATAAAATCAAATGAGTGGGAATGGGATTCTTATTCTGTGGAAACTTGCACCATTGATATAGATGCGGTTTATACATATACACCCACACTTTGCAAAGGATAAATCTCAGGGTCTCGATCATTTGAATTTGGACCATAACATATCCATGATGCTAGAGAGAATTAGAAGGTTTGATATGAGATAGGAAATCCTGAGGAGAGTACACTCATAGACCTCGATCTTATTATTGACAACTTTGATAATATTTCTATCATGAACCTTACGACATCAGACCTTAATCCACCTAATGATTCCTTACCTCTCATATATCTTAAACTCATTCACTAGGAACAAATTGAACCTCTCACTATACCCATCTTTCAAGATGATGATACCATTATTCATTACCTCTGTGTAGTAAACCCGGAAACATGATCCATTAGTGAATCTCATAATGATGTCTTCAACTAGGGGAGTGCCAAGTCTTTTAGTTACAAAACAAATAAAGCACAAAATGGATCTAATGGTGAAAACCATCTAATGATAGTGCTAGATCACAAAAAGTAAAAAGAAAGGATGCATACAATAATGAAACCTCTTTGAGGCACTGGTAGATGAGAGACTTGACACTCTTCCTAAGCATTATCAAGAGAGATCACCAATATTGTGTTAGGTTTCCCAAAGATCTTGAGAGTGGGGTGAATCAGTATCTTGTCGGTTAACATATTTTCTAATCTTATAAAACAAATTGCATTCCAAAATAGTGTACCGGTAAACTAGAAATAATGCAGTAAATAAGATCAATAACCACAACATAGAAAGCACACCATAACACAATATTTTTAATGAGGAAACCTGGTGTGGGAAAAACCTTAGTGGGATTTGTGACCCACAATATTCACTCACTGGCCAATAAATGAATATTACTTACAATAGGGGCCTACACATGTAGGAAGGCCAACTTCCTAATGTTGGCAAATGCACACTCCAGTGAGACATTGTAGGTGATTGAAGGTTTTGTCATTGATGGCAACCTTACAATCCTATGATACTGGTAAGGCAATCCACTAGCACCAGCAAAGTTAGATACTACACCGGCACACAGACCACTGGCACCGGCAGTGAAAGGAAGCACACCGACACAGAAGCTGACAAGAATTTTATTGTTAATATATTTTGTTAATTATTGAAAAATCATTTTAAGCCGACTTGGCAATTTGTAAACTGACTCTTATATAAGAGAGATCATTGTAGAGAATTTTGTAAGAGATAGAGGAATGTAATTAGGTTAAATAAGGCAGACCTATTATGCGAATTATAGGTTAAGGGTTTATGTAAGAAGCAAAGCAGAAATCGGTACTGGATCTGGCATTATAGATGCTAGTTTGAAGCAGTACAAGACACTAGATTTATATAATCCATTTTGTAAGTCAGTGAGACTTCCCATTTTATAATTGAGCACTGAGCTCTAGGCACTTGACCTTCCTGCATGTGCAGGCCCCTCTTGTAGCAGTAATATTCTCTTATTGGCGAGTAAGTGAATATTGTGGGTCACAAATCCCATTGAGTTTTTTCCCACACTGGGTTTCCTCGTTAAAATATTGTGTTATGGTGTGTTTTCTATGTGGTTGCTTTTGTCTCTATTTATTGCATTACTTTTTGTTTACCAGTACATAGTATTAATATGCTCTACATGTTTTAAGTTAAGAAAATCTTATTACCGATTAGATACTAATTCACCCCCCCCCCCTTCAGTATCTGTGGGAATCCTAACAATTGGTACCAGAGCTTGGTCCTCTATTTTCAGAAGCCTAACAACTTGAGGAAGATCTTGACACTGATAGAGATGGAAAACTTGATGAAGCAACTTGAAGGAGCTCTCTCAGACTATGATGCAAAAAAATTAAAAAATATCAAACTTGAAGATGATCTAAAGGCTGCTTAGGATATCATTCAAGCACTTCAAGAAAATCTTACTATTTCAAGAAACAAGAGAATAGAAATTTGTGAAAAAATGCAAAATGAGAATGATGAAAAGGAAACTCTTAGTGATTTGATGAATAGGCTGAAACAAGAAAACATGACAACAAAGAATGAGATGTAGGATATGACTATGAGATTTTGTAAAGAAATTGAAGATAGAAAGAAGAATGAAGAAGACTTGACTAGAAGACTGAATGATGTTGCAAATGAAAACACAAGACTTAGTTATGAAAATGATATGTTGAAGACAGATCTGATGCATGCACAAAATGACTCAAATGAACTCATGAGACAAAAAGGTATCTTGGAAGGAGAACTGGCTGCTTCAAATCAACATAAAGAGAAATTCAAGAAAAGCTTAGAAAAAATTGGTGACTTGTTGAAGAATCGGAAACCTAATGGTGACACTAATGGTCTTGGCTTTGAAATTGGTGAAAGCTCCGGTACTACAAACACACAGGATCATGGCAAACTGGTAAGACAACCTACTACTTATAAATTTAATGGCAAATTCTTTAACTGTAACAAGTATGGTCATAGAGAAAATCAATGTAGATCTAGAAATTATCAGAATACTAGTACACCCACCGATCAATATTCTAAATGCAACAAAGTTGGTCATAATTCTGAGAATTGTAGAATGAATGTAAGATGTTATGTTTGTGGAAGATTTGGACATTTATCTAATCAATGCAGAACACAAACCGACATAGGTTATGGAAAGGCTATTCAGAGAAATAATGTGACTTGTTATGCATGTAACAAAATTGGACATATTTCTAAATTTTGTAGAAGCAAGTCCTCTCTGGTAGACAACAAAGGTCCTAGTTTGAAATGTAAAGAAAAGGTTGAAGAAGTAAAATAGGAATTCTCAAAACAATGGGTCAAGAAATCAGAACTAAATGGTGTTAGGAATACTCCTCCATCGGTAGAACCAAGCAACACTACATCTACATAACATAGTAGCACTCCACTAGCAGGAGTCTCTTCATCTAACTGAAGAAAAATTATTTTGAGGGTCTAGCAATCAAATGAGAAATATGCTATTATTCCCTCGATTGATGGTAAGAAGGTGAAATTACTTCTATACCGACAGATATGTTAAGTAAGCACTTAACCGGCAAGCATTAAATGTGGTAGTTGGTAGATTGACATTATAAATTAGTGTTTTTGGCTCCAATTTACTTCACTAAGCATTCAAACATTCGAAGAGTGTGAAATTTACAGAGCTAAGGCATTGCGAGCAAAGAGGCAAAACATTTTAGCAATCAATATTTCCAAAGGTAGAAAAAGGTATTTATCATGGCATCCTCTTCTATACCTAAATTCATAGCAAACCCTACTATAGTGGAAGTAATCAAGCGCCCTAGGCCCATTTTTCAGTTAGTTCCCAAGATAGCTAAAAAGGATGATAATGTTGGTGCATTTTCCCAAATCCCCAAAGGAGTTGTTTTTGCAGAAGACCCTAGAATGTACATCCATTGCCATATAGAAGAATTAGGAGATGAAGAAATCAAGAACATTTACAAGACTATCATTTCTGATGATTTCGGTAATGTGAAACCTGAACATAGAATAATTGAAACCCTAGGATTCACAGAAATTCTCTGCATTCTGGAATTCCCCAAGGAAGTGATAAGGATAGTGTTGAGCAAGGTACATGGTGAATTTTTCTGGTTGGATTCAATTCACAAAATCATTAAGGAAGTTGTAAAAGTTGTAACAGGGTTACCCTCTACCGGTAATAGACCTGACAAAACAAAGGTGGTCTCAAATGACCTGGTAATGAACCTAATAGGTTCAACATCAGACAAAATATCTTTAAGGGTGAATGATGTATCTGACATAAATGTGAGATCATTAGCATGATTTTAGGCTACAAAAAAACACATGACTTAATTCAGTTTCCATCTTAAGCATAAAAAGTGCTCATGATATGGTTAAAGATAATGTGAAAATTGATGTATGTGAATGGTTAAAGGATGAATTGATTGACAATCTAGGAAAGATCAAGAAAGATAAGAAAGGGACATTTAGATTTGGTAACTTATTTTCTTAATGCTACATATAACCAAATAGGTGCCCGATATAGGTAATAAGATCCTTGGATTTGGCATATCGGTAGGCAAACAACTATCTGACTTATTGAGCAACATGGGTGAAAACAAAGAAAAGAATATTAATGAATACTTTCAAGCATTAAAGGCTAGAATGAACACTAGAGTAAGATTATCACAAACAATTGTAGATAAATATAAGGATGAGATCTGGATGGAAGCAGTTATCCCAAGAATAATCTGGGTTACTGAAATGGGTTATGAGACAGATGATCACATCATTGAAACATATGCTAAAGCTCTTCTGGAAGCACCCAATGAACCTAAGGAAGAAGTATTTGGCAATGCTGAAACCATTGAAAATCAAATTCAATCCAAGAAGAAAGTGAAGAAAGTAGAAGCAACAATGAGGAGAGGTTCAAGGTAGGCTAAGGCTATCAAAGAAGATGTACTGAAACAAACCAGTATCATTGAAGATGAGTTACAGGCACAACAACCAGAAACTCACCTTTCATCGGTAGCAACTTCTTCAGAGAGTGGCATGCTAGCAACATTTAAAAGAGTTGTGAGGAAAAGACAACCTTCACCGATATCCACACCTTCGCCTAGAAGAATTAGGCAAAAACAACAGGCAGTGAGGCCCTCGATCAAGAAGTCTACTCCTAAGAAGAAAAAGTTGACACCAAAGAAAAGGACTCAACAAAATATTACTCCAATTGACAGACTGCTAGATGAAATAATAGAGGAAGGATAGCTGAAAAACATCAACAATCTATATGACTCGCTATCAATTGATGATAAAGAAAAGGTTGAAAATAGTGTTATCTTACACTTGGATATCTACAAGAAGTTCTTGATGCAAGTTGTAGATGAATTGCCAGATGAACTATTCAAGAGACTGGAAGCAAGAAGACAAGTTGTTGTAGAGCTTGACAAGAAAATAAAAGTTGAAAAATTACTTGTTGTCTACCTAGTTAACTCTCTGAAAGAAATAGATGATCTAATTGCAAAGGCTAACCGGTCAATATTCTCTACTGCACACCTACATATTGCACTAATGGTTGGAAGAGTAAATGAGGTTACAGAGGAAACTAAAAATGCATGGGATATATTCCTTGTTGAGAAGGAAAAATAGGAAGAGTATAGAAACCCTAAACCAATCAAGGTATATCAGAAAGACAAGGATAAGGGAAAAGGAAAGGTTGCTCGACCTCCAAGCATCAAAATAAGAGATAATTTGTCCCCACCACCTCTGGTCACTCCATTGGTAACAACAACTGAAGATCAACTGGCTAATGAGAGTATGGATATATCATAGGAGGATACAAATCCTAATTCTGAGGTATTATATACAATAGATGTTGATACTCAGAGGGTCAACATTGTGGTAGATAAGGACACAACCAGTAAGATAGATAAGGCTAGTGAGCCACCGATAACTGATAACACAGATAACACAAAAGGTAAACTGATAGATGGGAAAATAGAACAAGCAAAACAACAAATAGAGCAACAAGCAAAGCAATAGGCTCCAACACAGGAACATGTTAATACAGAATTAGTGCCACCGGCAACTATTGAGCAAAACAAACCATTGCTTAAGGAAATTGAAACACAGACTAACCTACCAAAGGTCACTACAAGCAAGGATATTTCTCCCACCGACATAATTCAGAGTGTTGGTTCTTCAATTGAAGGATTCAAGACAACAAATGTAAATGAAATTCTTTTAGATTCTATAAAGAAAATAATAGATTGTGGTTCACAGGCATATAAAGCTATAGATGACACAATTCCAATTTTGAAGATGATAGCTCCAAAATGCAATGTAGATAATAAGGATTCTTTGAGTCAACTTGACACTTTGTCTAAGTATATTACTGACAACACAGTGACAGTTGAACAAATAAAGGAGGAAGCATTCAAAGAGAGGTTAGAAAAGGAAAAACAGAAATTCTTTGAGGAACAAATAAAGAAGTGTACAAGGCAGTTTGACACACTTCTACCAGAACTGTGCAACACACTTAAGGAGTTCAAAACTTTGTACAGAGACACTTGTAAGACAAACTTTTTGATAGTTGACAAAGACAAGAAAATGAGCAAGATACAGGAGGAAATTAATAAGCTAGCTGACAATTTTATTAATTCATCTGATTCATTATCAAGTGTTGAGAAAAAGATAATAGGTCTTGAGGAAGAGTTACTAAAGCTAGAAAGAGAAAAGGAGAAAATAAAAAGTAAGGCTAAGGATTTGAAATGGAGATTAAGTCCAAAGTTGGACTACCTCACATGTTTAAGAAAAGAAATAGCTGATGGATTGGTACAAGGACAGAAAACACCTATAGAGAAAATGCAACACCTCACCGGTACAGTTCAGAGGACAAAGGCTACAATAAAAGACAGTAAAAAGTTCATTGAGAACTTGAATTTGGTTCTTGCGGAACTTTTTCAAATTGTAACCAACCAGTTACAAGGTTGAGACAAAAAACTACACTCTATTGACACTTTGACAACCTTTGTCATTGATACCAAAGGGGGAGTAGTGGTATGAGAAAAATACAATAACTTAGGGATCATCTGCTCAGGGGGAGCACACATTTTTGGTAACAATTTTTGGATACACTTCTGAATTTTTCTCATGAGTGTTGCCATCAATGCCAAAGGGGGAGATTGTTGGCAAATGCACACTCCAATGAGACATTGTAGGTGATTGAAGGTTTTTTCATTGATGGCAACCTTACAATCCTATGACACCAGCAAGGCAATCCACTGGCACTAGCAAAGTTAGATTCTACACTAGCACACAGACCACTGGCACTGACATCGGCAGTGAAAGGAAGCATACCGGCACAGAGGCCAACAGGAATTTTATTGTTAATATATTTTGTTTATTATTGAAAAATCATTGTAAGCTGACTTGGCAATTTGTAAAATAACTCTTATATAAGAGAGATCATTGTAGAACATTTTGTAAGAGATAGAGGAATGTAATTAGGGGAAATAAGGTAGACCTATTATGCAAATTATAGGTTAAGGGTTTATGTAAGAAGAAAAGAAAAAATCAGTACTGGATCTAGCATTATAGATGCTATTTTGAAGTAGTACAAGACACTGGATTTATATAATCCATTTTGTAAGTCAGTGAGACTTCCCATTTTGTAATTGAGCAGTGAGCTCTAGGCACTTGGCCTTCCTACATATGCAGACCCCTCTTGTAGCAGTAATATTCTCTTATTGGCTAGTAAGTGAATATTGTGGGTCACAAATCCCACCAAGGTTTTTCCCACACCAGGTTTCCTTGTTAAAATATTGTGTTATGGTGTTTTTTTCATGTGGTTGCTTTTGTCTCTATTTATTGCATTACTTTCTGTTTACCGGTACACAGTATTAATATTCTCTACATGTTTTAAGTTAAGAAAATCTTATTACCGGTTAGATACTAATTCACCCCCCCCTCTTAGTATCTATGGGAATCCTAACACCTAAAGCTCACTGCTTAATTACAAAAAGGGAAGTCTCACTAACTTACAAAATGGATTATGCAAATCCAATATCATGTACTACTTTGGTTCAACATCTACCATGCTTGGTTCAGTACCAGTTTAAGCTCATACAACTTCCATAAACCTTATTCCAAAATCTACCTTAATATTTGCATGATTGCATCTACCTATTACATTCCATACATAAATGATCCTACAAGATCTCATACTTATATGAGTCCTATTGCAATTCGCCTTGTCAACTTACAAAAAGGTTTTACAATTAAATACAAAATATAATAAAGAAAATCTTGTTGGATGGGATGTCGGTAATCATCTTTGCCAGTGCCGGTGTCGGTGCCTATGCTGGTGCCATAGGATTGTAAGGTTGCCATCAATGACAATACCTTCAATCACCTACAATTTCTCATTGGATTGTGCATTTTCCAACAATCTCCCCCTTTGGCATTGATGGCAACACTTATAAGAAAAAGTCAAAATTGTATCCAAAAATGTGTTGTCCAAAAAAATCTTGCCAAAACTGTGTGCTCCAAAATTGTGTGCTCCCCCTGAGTAGATGATGTATTCTACCAATCATTTTTCTCCTTCTACTACTCCCCCTATGGCATCAATGACAAAGGTTGTCAATTAATGTCAATTGAGTGTAGTTCTTGTTAGGATCCCTGTAACGAGTCGATTACAATCTAATATAGATTCGCTAATGCAAAATTCAAGCTGTTAGTGAACCTTTTACTATCCTTCAATGTTGCTTCTATCCTTTGGATGGTACCAGTGAGTATGTGCATTTTCTCTTCTGGTGTCTTAAGTCCAAGAACAAGAGCCTCTAAAATCTCTTTTCTCAAGGAGATGAGGATGTTTAGTTTTAGACCTAGTCTACATTTGAGTTCCTTAGCCTTGTATTTTATTCTTTCCTTCTCCTTCTCCAATTTCTCAAGTTTCTCCTCAAATCCAGCTATCTCTTGTTCTATAATTGACATTGGTTCAGATGAACCAATGATATTGTCAGCTATATCATTTATTTCTTTTTGTACTATGTTTATTTCCTTGTCAATATCCACTGTCAGAAGATTAGTCTTGCAGGTGTCTCTGTACAGTTCCTTAAATTCCATTATTGTCTTGCTTAGTGCCAGTAATAATGTGTCAATATGTTCCTTACATCTGTTTATTGATTCTTCAAAGAATTTTTCTTTCTCTTTATTCATTTTCTCACTAAAAGTCTCCTTATTGATCTTATCAACTGTTAGTAGGTTGCCAGTTATGTACTTAGATAATTTGTCTAATTGGCTCAAAGAATATTTATTTTCTACATTGCACTCGGATGCAATCAATTTCAAAATTGGTATGGTGTCATCAATTGTGTTATATGCCTATGCATTGCACTGTGATTTTCTTGATGGAATCTAGTAATACCTCTATTATATTTGTTGGTCTGAATCTGTTAAGGAGGAGCCAGATCACTGTCCAACTGCCTTAACAATTTGCAATCCACCGGTGTGAGTAACCTCTTTGCTTATGTTGACCTCTAGTAGGCTAGTTTGAGTCTACATTTCTACTAGCAAAGGTTTGGGTTTGTCAATTGTTTCCAGTGGCACTGTCTCTATCTGAACCTTTTCCTCTTCATGTTTCTTAGAATGTGCCTTTGTTAGTTTCTTTGTGCTTTCCATTGCTGGTTTCTTTGATTGTGTCTCAGTGTTAACTACTGGTTTTTCTATATGTACTTCTGAACTGTCTACTACTAGTATCTCAATAGATTTATCAGTAGCCAGTTGCTGAGTAGGTTTTTCAGTGTGTACAATAGTGGTATCTGTCTTTCCAATATCTAGGGGATCAATTGATTGTTCAGTATGTGTTTCAATCCCAATCTCAACATTTCCAACTGTATCCTCAACCTGTGTCTCAACTGCAATGTTTTCTATCAGTGGCTCAATTGCCACATCTCTCTTCTCAGTTGTTTCCTAATCAACCACAATGTTGACTTCTTGTGTGTCAATATTCATACCTCTAAATCTGGATTGGTGTCTTCGTGTGTTGTCTCCATACTCTCAACATTATCTATTACTGATGGTGTATCAATAGTTTGTGCCGGTGGAGTATCAGAAGGAGGTGGGGGCAAGTTATCTATTACCTTTATGCTTGGAGGACCACCTACCTTGCCTTTACCTTTATCTTTTTCCTTTTGATAAACTTTGTAAGTCTTTGGTCGTTTAAGTTCTTCTTGCTTTTCCTTCTCTACAAAGAAGATATCCCATTTTTTCGCTGTTTCTTCAGTGATCTCATTTACTCTACCAGCCATTAATGCTACATGCTAGTGACCGATGGAAAATATAGTCCCATGTGCTTCACTTATTAGTTCATCATTCTCTTATGCTGATCTTACTGGGTGAACTGCAAGTAGTTTCTCTATCTTTATCTTCTTTTCTAGTTCAACAATTGCTAACCTTTTTGCATCTAACCTTCTGTACAAGTCACTAGGTAGATCATCTACAACTTCTATCAAAAATTTCTTATAAATATCTAAGTGTAGAATAACACTGTTTTCTATGCTTTCCTTTTCTTCATTAGTGAAAGTGTTATACAACTTGCTAACATTTGACAAGTTACCATCTTTAGTTATTTCATTCAAAAGGTTGTTTAAGGGAGGGACAACTTATTTTTCCTTTTTCTTCCTTGGGGTCATTTTCCTTGTCGGAGGCCTTACTGCCTGTTGTTTATGTCTTGTTCTCTTGGGAGCAGGTGAGGGTACCGGTGAGGGTTTTCTTTTTATTTTGACCCTTTTGAATTCAACTGGTATTTCATTGTTAGAGGAGGTACCAACTAGTGAAAGATATGTTTCCAGCTGTAGAACTTCCAATTCACTTTCCTTAATACCAGTTTTATTCAATAGATCTTCCTTGATTTCTTTTTCCTGTCTAGTTGCCTTTCTAATTGTTTGTTCTATTTTCTTTATTCGTTTCTGTGATTGAACTTTTCTTTCAATGGTTTCTGCATTTCCAAATACTTCTTCTATTGGTTCTTTAGGGGCTTCTAGAAGGGCTTTTGCATAAGTTTCTATTATGTTTTCATCTGCCTCATAACCCATCTCTGTAACCCAAACTATCCTCAGAACCACTGCCTCCATCCACATTTCTTCCTTCTTTATAACAAAACATATCTCTTTTTGATATTTATCAACTATGGATTGAGATAGTCTTTCCCTATTTTTCATTCTAGCCTTCAGTGCCTGAAAGTGTTCAATTATGTTCTTCTCCCTGTCATCTCCCATGTTATTAAGAATATCCAAAAGTTGTTTTCCTATCGGTATGTCAAATCCAAATTCCTTTCTACCAATATCGGGAGCTTCCTTGGTGATATACAACAATAGACATACAAGTAAGTTACCAAATCTGAATGTGCCTTTCTTGTCACCCTTAATTTTCTTCAGATTGTCTATTAGCTCATCTTTTAACCATTCACATATGTCAATCTTTGCATTATTGTTTACTAAGTCATAAGCACTCTTGATACATAAACTAGAAATAGAGTTTAATTTGTTGGCATGTGTATCTTTGTATCCAAGAATCATGCTAATAAATCTTACATTGATATCCTTTACATCATTGACTCTTAAGGATCTCTTGTCATAGGTTGCACCGGTTAGGGTCATTACAATGTCGTTTGGAACCTTTTTAGTCTTTTCAGGCTTGTTATCAGTGGAAGGTAAGCCTGTCACTACCCTAACTGCTTCTTTTGTTATCTTATGAATGGAATCTAGCCAAAAGAACTCCCCATGAACTATGCTCAATACAATCCTTATAAACTCTTTGGGAAAATCAAGAATGCTAAGTATCTCCACAGAACCTAGGGTTTCAATTATCTTGTGTTTTGATTTTACATTACCATTTTTATCACATATTACTATTCTATACATGTTCATAATCTCATCAACACCTAGTTCTTCAATATGACAATGTATGTAAATTCGAGGATCCTCAGCATAAGCAACTCATTTGGGTATTTTAGAAAATTCTCCTAGGGTATCATCCTTCTTTTCTAGTTCGTGAATGATTTTAAATACGGGCCTAGGGTGTTTAATCACTTCAATTATAGTAGGGTTTGCAATGAATTTAGGTGCAGAGGAGGAAGCCATTGTATAAATACCTTAATCTGCCTTTAGGTTTGAATGCTTGAATTATTTGCTTCATTTCTCACTATGGATGCCTTCACTTGGGTTTTTTCATTCTCTAAGGAAATTTGAATGCTCGATGAATAAAAAGAGAGTGAAAAACACTTGCTTTATAATGTCATTTCCTTCAACTACCACATTAAATGCATGTTGGTTAAGTGAAACTTAACACATCTACCGGTAAAGAAGTAATTCAACTTCTCACCATCAACCGAGGGTAAACTAGCATATTTTTTAATTTGTTGCCATACCCCCAAGGGATTTATTTTTAGTTAGATGAAGAATCTTCTACCAGTGGAGTGATACTCTATTCTACCGGTGAAGGAATGGCTTCATTAACATTCTGATCTGACTTTCTAATCCATTGTTTTAAAAATTATTTCTTCACTTATTCAACCTTCTCTTTACCTTTCAAACTGGGTCCTTTTTTATTTGTCGGTGATGCCTTACTTCTACAAAATTTTGCAATATGTCCAATCTTGTTACAAGCATAACAAGTCACATTATTTTTCTGAATAGCTTTTCCATATCCTATGCCGGTATGTGTTTTGCATTGATTAGATAAGTGTCTAAATCTTCCACAAACATAACATCTTACATTCATTCTATTGTTCTATGAATTATGACCAATTTTGTTGCATTTAGAACATTGAGCGGTGGGTGCATTAGTGTTCTGATAGTTTCTAGATCTACATTGATTTTCTTTATGACCATACTTGTTATAGTTAAAGTATTTCCCATTAAATTTGTAGGCATTAGGTTGTCTTACCAGTTTATTGTGATTATGATTGTTTGTAGTATCAGAGCTTTCACCAACTTCAAAGCTGAGACCTTTAGTATCTCCATTAGGTTTTTGATTTTTTAGCATGTCATCAAGTTCTTCTGAGCTTTTCTTGAATTTCTCCTTGTGTTGATTTGCAGTAGCCAACTCATTTTCTAAGAAATCTTTATGTCTCATGAGTTTAGTTTTATCATGCTCCTAGTGAATCATATCTATCTTCAACATATCATTTTCATGACCGAGTCTTATATTTTCATTTCCAGCATCATTGATTCTCCTAGTCAAGTCATCTTCATTCTTCTTTCGGTCTTCAATGTCTTCACAAAACCTCATAGTCATATCTTGCATCTCATTCCTCAAGGTCATGTTTTCTTTCTTCATCTTGCTTACAAGACCATTAAGAGTTTCTTTTTCATCATCATCACTTTGTATCTTCTCATGAAGTTCTCTTCTTTTGTTCCTAGCAATAGTGAGATTTTCTTGAAGCCCTTGAATGATTTCTTGTGTAGCCTTCAGATCATCTTCAAGTTTCATATTTTTCAACTTTTCTGCATCATAATCTTCCTCAAGCTATTAGACTTTTAAAAATAGAGGACCAAGCTCTGATACCAATTGTTAGGATTCCCAAAGATACTGAGAGGGGGGGTGAGTCAGTATCTTGCCGGTTAATAGATTTTCTAATCTTATTAAACAAATTGCATTCTAAAATAGTGTACCGGTAAACCATAAATAATGCAGTAAATAAGATCAATAACCACAACATAGAAAGCACACCATAACACAATATTTTTAATGAGGAAACCCAGTGTGGGAAAAACCATGGTGGGATTTGTGACCCACAATATTCACTCACTGGCCAATAAATGAATATTACTTACAATAGGGGCCTACACATGCAGGAAGGCCAATTGCCTATAGCTCACTACTTAATTACAAAAAGGGAAGTCTCACTGACTTACAAAATGGACTATGCATATCCAATATCATGTACTGCTTTGGTTCAGCATCTGTTATGCCAAGTTTAGTACTGGTTTAATCTCATACAACATCCATAAACATTATTCCAAAATCTACCTTAATATTCACATGTTCGTATCTGCCTATTACATTCCATACATAAATGATCCTGCAAGATCTCATACTTATATGAGTCCTATTGCAAATTGCCTTGTCATCTTACAAAAATATTTTACAATTAAATACAAAATATAATTAAAAAAATCCTGTCCACTGGGGTGTTGGTAATCATCTTTGCCGCTATCGGTGTTGGTGCCTGCTGGTGCCATAGGATTGTAAGGTTGCCATCAATGACAATACCTTCAATCACCTACAATTTCTCATTGGAGTGTGCATTTTCCAACATATTGGTTGAGCCAACACAATCAATAAATATCAGCACTACAAAAACAAGATCAAGAGAAACTAAGTTTCACAAGGTTTTTCAAAGAAAAGGAAATCAACTTTGCCTGGTCATATGTAGATATGCTAGGGATAGATATAGATTTGATCATGCACCATTTATCCATAGCTCTACGAGCCAAACTTGTTAAACAAAAGATGAGAAAAATGAATCCACATGTGGCACTTCTAGTCAAAGCAAAACTATAAAAACTATTGGATGTCAATTTCATCATACCAATCGACTATGCAGAGTGGATTTCAAACATTGTACCTATATCCAAATGAGGTAAAAGCATTAGAATATGCATATATTTTAGAGATATTAACAAGTCTTGTCCAAAGGATGATTTTCCTTTACCTAGTATTGACACCATTGTAGATTTAACAACAGGACATGCCATGTTATCACTCATGGATGGTTTTTTAGGTTGCAATAAGATCAAGATAGCACAAGAAGATCAAGACAAGACAACATTTACCTGCCCATGGGGTACATATTGTTGGAACATCATGCCTTTTGTCTTGAAGAATGCAGGAGAAATATATCAATGAGTAATGACCACAATATTTCATGATATGATGTACATATTCATGAAAGATTATGTAGATGATCTATTAGCTAAATCATCCACAAGGGAAGGACATCTAGAGATTCTTGAAAAAATCTTTCATTGGCTAGAACAATTCAATGTGCGACTAAATCCAAAAAAGTGTGTGTTCGGAGTAACATTAGGCAAACTCTTGGGATATATAGTGTCAAAAAAAGGTAGTGAGGTGGGTCCCACAAAAGTACAAGAAATTATGGAGATGCCACCTCCTAGAAATATTAGGCAGTTAAGATCTCTCTAGAGATGGTTACATTCATCAGGAGATTCATCGCTGAAGTGGTCGATAGGTGCCTCCCTTTCACTCATCTACTCCACGAAAATGTTCCTTTTAGATGGGAAGACAAATGTGAAAAATCATTCAATTGATTAAAATAGTATTTGATAAATCCACCCATATTGGTGCCACCAATGGTCTGAAAAACCACTTCTACTATACATATCAGCTACAAAAGTATCTTTAGGATCTTTGGTACTAGAAGAGGACTCTACCGACAAGGAAAGAGTGATTTACTACATCAATAAAACATTAAATGGATATGAGATCAACTACACATTCATTAGAAAGTCTTGTTTAGTGGTGGTGTTCTCTTCCCAGAAGTTGTAGCATTACATGCTAGCTCATACAATCAAGCTAATAGCAAAAATAGACCAATTGAAGTATTTACTCTGCAAGGCTACTTTAACAGGAAGACTAACTAAATGGGTAATGATTTTGAGCAAGTTTGATATCCAATACATGGACAAAACAATAATCAAAGGTCAAGAAATAATAGATCAATTGGTTGAGGCACCATTACAAGACAATCATCCACTACATATTGAATTTCTAGACATGGGAGTCCTAACTGTCACAACACAACGATGGGTCTTGTGATTTGATGGATCATATACACAACATGGATCATGTGTTGACATCCTATTCATCACCCCACAAGGAAACACCATCCCAAGATCTTACATTTAATTTTCCCTTGCACCAACAACATAGCTAAGTATGAAGCTCTAGTCATAGGAATCAAAGTCATAGTAGAGTGGAAGATCATGGAGTTACAGGTCTATGGAGACTCCCAAATGGTCATCAATCAGGTAAATGATTACTATCAAACCAAGTATCATAATTTGATGCCATATAAAAGGATGGTGGACCACTAAAAGAAATATTTTGTGGATATCAAATTTGATTAGATTCCTAGGTTGGATAACAAAGCGATAGATGCCCATGGGGGCTTCACTGTCTAGACAATATTATATCACATGCATTCATATTGGGGGTTCAATATCCCAAAAATGAGGGTGCAATATATTTCCTATCATTGAAAATATGGGGGTTTTTAATTTTGGTTATGAAAAAATACAATATATGGTGAAAATATGGGGCTTTTAATTCAGGCTGTGTATTGGGAGGGGGTGATAGTAAAGGAGTTTGGGGTAATATGTTTTGAAAATAGAAAGATTCTTTAGTATGCCATGAATGCACATGATATAACCTAGGTTGAATAAGTGAATTTCCTATGCAGATGTCATGGCAACCATTGCCTCACTCCTACAAGTACTAAAAAAATAGAATCATCATGAGTTCCTAGTAGAGAAATTGTTTTCCCCTATCCATGATAATCCTGAATCCCAAGTCATATTCCACCTAGTTGGTTCTGACTCACCACTCTATGGAAAGATATATACCTACCTAAAAGATAATACCCTTCTGCCAGATCTATCCCAAAACTAGAAACACATCTTTATATGTCAAACAACCTATTATACCCTAGCCGCTAATACACTTTATCGAAAGGATCTTGATGGTACTCTCCTTTGGTGTCTTGACAGTAATGAATTTGAAACCACCTTGCAAGAACTTCATGAAGGTATTTGTGGAACACAGTCAAGTGGTCCTCCTCTAGCCAAGAAAATTCTAAGAATGAGGTACTATTGGCCAACTGTGGAAAAGGAATCCCACTAATTTGCTAGAAAGTGTCCAAAATGTCAAATCTATTGAAATCTTATACATGCACCAACACATGAATTGTAGCCATTCACTACATCATGGCCATTGTGTCAATGGGGACTTGACCTCATGGGTAAGCTCCATCCCTCTTCATCAAATGGACACAAGTTTATAATCACAACCACTGAGTATTTTACAAAATAGATTGAAGTTGTTCCATTGACTAGTGTTACCAGCAAGCAAATATTTCCTTCATCCTGAACTATATTATTTGTCGGTATGACATTCCAAGTTCCATTATCACTGATAATGGTAGACCTTTAAAAACTCAATATGTGTGAGAACTTTGTGAAAGATTTCATATCTAGCATCGCTTCTCCACATTGTATTATCCTCAAGGGAATGACCAAGCAGTTCTTTAAAAAAAACCATCCTAAAAATCCTAAAGAAGATAGTGAATGATGTTGGTCGTGATTGCTTATGGGCATATCCCACTTCAATCTGCACCCCTTCAACATAAACAACATATGCACTTGTATATGAATTAGAAGCCATCTTACCCATTGAGGTCAAAATACCTTCACTCAAAGTATCATTGAAAGAACTCATCCTAGATGAGGAGTACTAGATAAACATACTACAAGAGTTGGAGTTGCTAGATGAAAGCGATCAATATGATTTTGATCATCTAAAAGCATACCGGAAAATAATGTCACAAGTTCCTGGAGAAGAACTAAAATTAATAAATATATATTAATAATAATTAATAATTACTTAAAAACTATATTAAAGAAAAACTTTTATTAAAACTAAAATTAAAACTCACCAGCATAAACATACCAGCACCAACATATTTTTTTTTTGACAATACTCAGAAATTTTCTTAGAACAAAATGGGGATAATTTCCAAAACATATTGATACTTTAAGAAGACACTAGATATAAGGCCTTCAACCATGCCTTCTTCATCATATAAGTTTAGCCAATAATTAAGATTAATAATACAAGGTTAGAATAATGGGGTTTTAGGTACAATGCCAACGTTAGGTATTATAATTAGTATTATAATATTATTATAATACAGTATTATAATACCCTAGACCTTGTAATTGGCTCTGTAATTTTCAGAGAGAAATACCCTAGATCATTTTATCATTCATTTATAAAACAAATACTTAATTAATTATTTCTACTATTTTTTTCTTAATTGACTAACTAATTAAGCTATATTTATTCAAATTAATAAATATTAATTAAGTTATTTTTTTTTTATTTCAAAACCTCGCCACTATGCAATATGGTTAAAGAACTTTGTTCCTCATCAATTTACCTACGCAAAAGCTTATGTTTCAGCTGAAAATGATCTTCTTCTTATTATTTTATTCAGAAGTTTAGCTTGTATTTTATAGAAATCTTCCACTTATAGAAAAATGGAGTAAGGATAACAATGCAAAATTAGTTTCCTCAACCTTTTTTAACTTGTGAAGCAGGGATGATAATATGTGCGTATATGGTTTTGCTCTTTGTATAAGCTACATTGAGCTAATTGTGAATTTTCTTATCCAAGATTAGGTTCTAGGGTTTATGTTGTGAAGGTTATATGAAGAGATTTCTATAAAAATAACTTGATCTAGGGTTATGTAAGTAAAAATAACTTAATAGTTATGTTTTAAAGTAAGTATAATTTGGTGATAAAGAATACTTGATAAAGCATTCTAAGCTAACAATTATATAAAACACCATAAATCATATCTCTCAAGTAGGCATCTTGAAAGATAAAACCCAAAAGGGAATAATCCCTCTCCACTTAGGGTTGCAACTCTTTGTCCATAGATCAAGAAACCTATCTCTCAAGGCATGGAATAAAACCCTCAAATCATATAAAGGTACACCAGTAGATAACAGAAGTACTAGCTTGAAAGGTAAAGAAAAGGTTGAAGAGGTTAAGCAAGAATTTTCATCTAACTTTATGCATTAATATAGAAAATCAAAAAACAAAATCCAAATCTTCCACTTATAGAAAAATGGAGTAAGGACTCCTTTACTGTCACCCCCTCCCAGATATTCGTTCTTAACTTGTGAAGCAGGGATGATAATATTAATGTTTATTTTTATTAGTTATAGAAAACATATAACCTTCACAACTTAATTGATAAGTTTATAAAGTGGTTATATGAAATGATGGGTATATTACTTCATTATATCACCTATCAATAGTTAAAAGGACTTGGTAAGATATTACTGATGATATTTATAATTGATTAGTGAATATTAGTTTCTACATCAAGTTAGAATAAAATAAATCGGAAGTAGAACATTTTTGTAAGCTATCATAGTGCTTCAAATAATATAACCATGAATATTTTAGGTTCATGACTTAGTACTAAAATAAAATCCCTACAATCAGTAGAATCAGGACAAGAAAGGCAAGTTTGAACCAAACTGGCTAGGTCCTTTCATCATTATATTAACATATGGATCAGGGGCATATAAACTATCTAGATCAGAAGGGGACTTGTTTGATGAACCTATCAACAACATCCATCTCAAAAGGTTCTACACATGAGTCATCCAAAGCACGAAAAAGCAAAAAAATAAATAAAAAAAACAAAAAAAAAAACAAAGTGCAATAAAAATCAAGTAGTGAAAACCTAGAAACAAGTGCTATTTGTGATAGATTGGCTCCTTCATCTATTTCTACACTACTATATATTCACTTTTTACTATCGCTTTCCATATTCATAATAGAAAGCCTCATATTCATCTCACGTATGACAGTAACATCTCACCATGGCTTGGTGATCCTTGTATATATCCATAAAGAAAGGTACTATCAAGACTGAGGGAAAAATCCTACCCTTAGTGGGGGAAAATCAATTTTAGGCTTCAACAAACAAACAACTAGCATTAAGGCAACACACCAAAACACAAATCAAAATGCAACTCAACATCGAATATAGAACATAAATTTCAAAACCAATCTTCAGACTCAACATTAGAATCAGTAAAACACAACATGATGGATGATCTATTCTGAATCATGGTTGGATTACTTTAGTATGAGGTTTGACTATTTGTATCTTGATTTTTAGTTGTCATATCTCCTAAGCAACTCAAGGATATCTTAAATTAGAAAAGCAAGGAAGGGGTTTCATATTTTATTTGTCTTCTATCTATGAGTGGATCATTTGTACTATGCAAATCTGTCGCAATACATGATTGGAAACATATCATTGAAGACATTTCAGATTTGTATAAACTGATGGTTCACTCTTACCTATTTTACGCAAACAACATTCAGGTCATCTTGGTTAAAATTATACCTCGACACTTGTGACATTTTTCAATATCAAAATTCATGTAAGTTGTACTCAACTCATCATGGTTCAATTATACCATTGATGTTTGTACTAAATTTAAACACTTTCAAAGCTCAATGATGATAAAATGAGCACACACAATTGGCCTATAAAATGACAACATTGCATAAATTAGTTTACATGGTTATAATAGATTGCATTCATATCAAAGGCATTAAATTCCATACATATCATTTAGTTGCATCATTGCATTAATTACATTTAGTAACATTTGACTATCATCATTATATCATTCAGATTACATTCATCATCATTATCATCATTATCATCATTATCCTTACATATAGTTGTATAGTATGGCATCCATCCATAAAATTGTAAATAGTCATATCATAGAATATTATGCATATGCATTAACATTGAATCATACATACAACATCATTATTGCATAATCCATCATCATACATGAACATAAACATGAATGAACAAATCATCATATATCACCTTCAAAACATATAGATCACATCATCATGAAATCACTCATCACATAGAAAACACACACCACATAGACATAATAGGCATCCATAAACATAAAATCATATAGATGTGTTACAAGTGTGGTTGTCGTTGCACAAAAAGATCGACCTATTAATGCTCAATACAACCACTAGACTTATAGAATCCATAGGAGGTGGTTAATATATGTCACAAACTTGAGAACTGCATTGCACAACACAAGGAGACCAAGGGCGCACACCTTACAACAATCCATCCCCCTAGCGCAAGTGAGGAGGTTTGAACTTGTGACCAAGCTTTGATACCACTTGTTACAAGTGTGGTTGTTGTTGCACCAAAAGATCAACCTGTTAATGCCCAATACAACCAATAACTTATAGAATCAATAGGAGGAGGTTAAGCCATGTCACAAACCTGAGCACTGCAGTACACAACACAAGGAGACCAAGGGCACACACCTTGCAGCAACATGCATATAGGCCTCTAGAGTATAATGTAAATGCATCCATCCATACATAAACATCAACATCAACATCATCATACATCAAATCATTGCATCCAACTCATCATAAGTAAATCATTTACAAAAATTATCATCAAAACATATAAGTATATGTATCAAATAGGCACATCATCATAATGTATGCATATCATAGGAAGATCATTTATCTTATCGTAAAATCATCATAACAATAATCATATGCATTCATAAACATAAATCATGACATATAGACATCTATAAGCATACAAGACAAAAATCATGACATCCATGCATATGCATCATCATATAGCATCACATAATCATATATAAGTACCACATGTGGATCCAAGGAAAAATTGTTGCTGCATCTCATACAAGTCTCCAAAATAATGTTAGGAATACGAATGATATCACATCTATATATGAGATACATCAAAAAGAATGATACACATAATAAATGTCTATACAACCTCAAGATAAAATCAGGCATGATGACCTCTAGATGCTGATGGTCTCGCTACACCTGTACTACCACCAAATACTCCTGCTCTAGGATATCCACCAAGTGGATCCTATTGTAAAGGTCTTGGAATGCCCCTACTCTTAGTTTGGGAGTGACTCCTTCTAGATCTCGTAGTGGCCACAACTCTGTAACCTGGTGCTCTCTACTATCGAGGGGCCAGATCCTCATATAATCACCTATAATACTCAACATCTTTGGATGAGTACTACATCTCTCTCAAGGTATCTTAAGCAAGGCTCCTATTGCTTTTTTGTCTAAATGATTAGCCAATTCCTCCACTCGTCCTTGCCACTCTATACTAGTATCTCTCTTAGTCTATAGCTACATGATCTATCTTTGCTAATATGCAATCTGTCTCTACTGCTATGTAACCTGTGCCTGCAGCTATTGAACTGAGGCCTTTAGTTCCCTAATCTAAGCATTCTACTGATGAGGTGAGACAAGGATATGTACTTGTCTTTTCGGCTGTCCTATGGCCTATATAATCTACACTTGGGAAGAAGTGCCTTCTCCTTTTGTGCCTATGACCTGTGGAGGGGGCATCCCTAATCTCCTATATTTTACTGCCCTACTATCTATATCATGTTTGGCCCTACTAGCCCCTACTCCACCTAATCCACCATCATCCCCACCCTCCTCATCCTCATCCTCATCCTCATCATCATCCTCATCCTCATCATCATCATCTCTGTGCCTATGACCTCCTCTAGCCTATGGTCTATCCTTGTCCTCATCATCAAAAGCTGGTACAAGCTCGATTGGATCTCAAAATCATGCCACTATATGATCTATCTAGTACTCTGAGTACTCAGCTTTCATACCTACATTAATCACTCCCGTAGCAGTCGCAAGTCTATGCACCTAAACTCAAATACTCTGCACAAGCTGCATCACTAGATATGTTGGGTCCCCACTCCTACACATCCTGCTGACGACATACATACAAATAGGCTCCTAGTGCTACCCCCTATTATCTCCCATACCGCTTATAGACTTGACTATGTAAAAACCTCTCAATAATGAAAGGTGTTTGACCAATCAAGTACCTTGAGGCAAAAACATATGGCGTCTCTTGTGCATCCTTGTCCCATGCCTCATAGTCAAGATACAACCTCTAGATGACCGTATCTAAATCATCTAATGCTTTACACCAGTACTCTAATTTTCCCAGCTTGCATTGGACAACAACACCTATGTAACCATAAACATAGGATCGATCGACTGGTCTGTCTTTGTCTTCTAATAGCTGGGTAATCACTATGTGCTCCCAGGCTCACATGTGTAGCAATTTCACTCCTACAAATAAACTTGTGTATCCTTGATACACCACCTGATACAGCTCCTAGTATAGATGTGCTAGCTTACATGATTCCTAAGCAAATCTTCTGCCCTTGGTCACCATGGCCTCTAGTACAAACCCCTAGCCCACTGCTAGTCTCGTCAACCTGCGGTCGGGACATAGAGAACCTCTAATAAATCCTGCAAGAACTAATGGCAGTGGTGCATATCTATCAGATATCTCCTACTAGGAGATCTCATATCCATAGATGTGCTCATCCCGAAGCAGTCGTTGCAATGCCTCCATCCCACTCTGCTCCGTGTGATTGCATGGAAGAAGATCTTCCACTACACGGATCTGAAGAATCCTATAGATTCTTAGACATCAACATCATCTCTCCAGATGCTAGGTGAAAGGTGTTGGTGTCACTATGCCACTGCTCCGCCAATATCATTAATAGACCCTAGTTAATTGTGTACCAGGGCATGTCAAGAAGAGAGGATAATCCACACCTCTCGATGATATCTCTATCGACTTATGAAAATTGAGGAATCAGTCTCCATGTCTTCAAGAATCACTCCTGAGATTGAAGGACACCTAACTTCTCTTGCATATCAAAACATATCAAGCCTATCAAAATCAAATCAATTTATTAAATTTATCAACTCTATCAAATCAATCAACAATTAATCAATTAAATCATATCAAGGACCATAATGAAACCAATCAAATCAAAAGAACCATATCAAAATCAAAATTTAGAAGATCAATCAAATCAATCAAATCATTGGAGATTAAATCAACCTCACTGAGCGTCATATCAAACAATCAAAATCAAATTACACCAAATTGAAATCAATCAAATCCTATCCACAACTATATCAAGATCAAAAGGACCCATATCGAGAACCATTTCAAGATCAAAAGACCCATATTGAGCAACAATCAAGATCAAAAAGACCCATATCGAGATCAGATTAAACCATATCAAAACCAATCAAATCAAAAGAACCATATCGAAATCAAAATTTAGAAGATCAATCAAATTAATCAGCTCGTTGGAGATTAAATCAATCTCATTGAGCATCATATCAAACAATCGAAATCAAATTGCACCATATCGAAATCAATCAAATCCTATCCTGAACCATCTTGAGATCAAAAGGACCCATATCGAGAATAATATTGAGAACCATTTCAAGATCAAAAGACCCATATCGAGCAACAATCAAGATCAAAAAAACCCATATCGAGATTAGATTAAACCATATCACATCAAATTGAAACATATCGAGAAACAAATGGTCAATCAAACAATTAAAATCTACATCAACTCAGATCATATCATTAATTGTAAAGCGGAAAATCGCGATCGAACCCTAGTTGCTCTCCCCTCTTCCAACTCCAAGGAGAGAGAAGGTAGGTTCGCTAGGATTCGATGGTTTTCACTTAGGGGGGAGACTTTACATTCAAAAGAGGGGTTGAAACCCACAAGATCCAATCCCACGCAATGCAAGATTGGATGCTAAATGAGTTTCAAGGGTTAAGACAGCAAGGCTACCCTCTTTTGTAAAGAATGTTGATAAAGGAATTGAGCTAGGAATGCATAGAAAGTGACAAAGATTTGCTTATAAACTGAGATAGGGATACAGTATGAAGCTGCGGACCTAGAATTAGCAGTAAAATGTCGATACGGCGTTGTCCTGCAAATTTGAGCAAAAGTTGTCGGGACGATGGCGCTCAGCGCCACGGTCCTCCGAAAAATCCGCGAAACAAAGGGGGATCTGTTCATCTCTGCACAAGGATTCCAGATCTTCAATTTCAGCCGCGTACCTGCAACCTACACACAGAAAAGCGAGGATGATTGGGGGGTTAGGGATTAGGGGTTTGCCTTTATGTCAAACCCCGGTTTTGGAATTAACCAAGAAATGAGCAAGAGCTGTAAATGTAAATGACTGTAAAACAAGTACTAATACCTTGTTCTAAGGATGTTGGTATCCTTATGTGCGAAGTTTTAGATGTTGTATGTTGTATGTTGTAGTAGTATGTGATCTCCTCTTCAATGGTTGAATCCTTTTCTTGAATGCAACACTTAGCCTTGAATGGAGACTTAGAAGGAATGCTTGAATGCTTGAATACTTGAATGCTTGAGTATAGTTTCCACGCTTTTTCCATCATATCGAATGAAAGAGGAAAATTTAGTTTATATACTTGTCATTTAGGGCTGATAGACTGATTTTCCCGACCTTAGGCCGACCAGGAAAGTTAATTTCCAAATTGCAAACAAAAAGACCCGAGACCCCTTAGGAGACCGGGCCCAAAATAGGACCCAGGGATCAGGGCGCTGGGCGCCATGGTCCTGGGGACCAGGGCGCTAGGCTGGACGCCCTGGTCCTGAGGGACCAGGGCACTGGGCGCTCTGGTCCCACCTCCCGGGACAGCAGGGTGCAAGGAGGTTCAGGCCAGGGTACTTGAAAAATGCAGTTTTTGGTGTCGTGAGCAGGCTTCGGGGTCTCCATTCAGGTTGCGTGTTGCGTCGCCATCGTGAAGACCAAAATGCAGTCGAAATTGCAAGTGTCGAGATTAGATTAAACCATATCACATCAAATTGAAACATATCGAGAAACAAATGGTCAATCAAACAATTAAAATCTACATCAAATCAGATCATATCATTAATCAATCCAATCAATTCATAAAATTATCAAATCTAAATCAATTGATTAGTTAAACTCAATCAATCTCATTGACCGTCAATCAAATAGTCGACTTCAAACAGAACCATATCAATCAAAAAGACTCATATCAAAGTTAATCCATATCAAAATCTAGGAAACAAATCACATTTTCCTCTCTTTCAGTCCAAAAGTACTCAAACAGACCTCATATGCACTAGGCTGCCCCTTATGTGCTATTATTAATCACAAAAGAACTAAAAGATACCACTTATGCACTAAAAGATCACCTAGATGCGCTAACAAATCACTCCTATGCACTACATCATATCAATGTGCTAAATTTCACTACGTATGCACTAATTCGGGTCCATGTGCTAACCTATTCATTGTATGTGCTACAAATGTGCCCTAAGTGACCTATGTGCTAAATTCCCTTAAGTATGTGCTAAACTAGAGGCTAAATGCGCTAAAATGCAAAAATCTGGGGCTAAATCATGAAAAATGTGTGAAAAATCATCAAATTATCACAAACAGGCATGGTTTTTGGGGCACTTACCAGTGGTCCATACGTGGTGGGTCACTGGTACTACCTAACATGATCAAATCGATGACCCTGGTATGGAATCGACATGTTCTCCAAAAATCTCTATTCTCCAATCACAAGAGGAAAAATGTTTCAAATGAGCTTTCTTTTTCACTTTTTACCTTTTAAAAGGGGTAAAAGGAAGGTAATTAAGTAGGAGTGCATTTTACCACTTACTTAACCTAATTAATCGACGATCCAAATCATTTTTTGGGGAGATGAATCCATCTAAAAAATTTGAAAAAATTGAACATCGTAAATATTTTGAAAAATTCAAAAATAAAAAAAATTCAGAAAATTGTCAAAAAATTCTCAAAAATCAAAAAATCCCCGATTCATCTTCCAAGGGGGCATCATCGCATGATCATCTATCAAATCAGCATCTGGGGCAAACAAATCAATTTTTTTTTATCAACGTCATCAGGTAATTTTTATTTGAATCAACATATGGTCACATATCACTTCAAAGAGGGGCAAAATGTAGACACATAAAAATGACTTCTAAATTAAATAAATATTAATGTATATTTTAAATCACTTACAATTCTTCTATTAATTAAATTAATTCACCCCTTCCTCTATTAATTAAATAAATTATTTAATTTATTTAGTTTAATTCATCTAGCCAAATTCAATCTATTAATTTAATAAATCATGTTTATTTAATTAAATACCCCTTTACATTTAATTAAATACCTTCCACACATTTAAATAAATCAATATTTATTTAAATCTATCAAATACAAATTGCAACCAATAGTTGAAAAAAATCTATTTTATTTTAATTAAATTCTAAAAATCTTCCCACTTGCATTCTCCTACAAAATCCACTTGCATGCTTAAACCCCCTTATATATCTTTCTAATCAATTCCAATTTATCCTAATCCCCCTTATAAACATTTGCACATTCCTTAACAAAAAGGTCACTTCTCAAAAGCCTCCAAAGTCTTTAATAACCATTAAAGGCTTTATGTCTTCAAATGGTTAACCTCTAAAGCCTTCCAAACCATTAAAGGCTCTTACATAACCATTTATGGTTAACTCAAACTCAACCCTTGGTAAGAGATATTCTCTCTAACTTAACCATCCTTTTAACTCATGGATCTCTTCAAGCATTCATTGCTTTGACCATGGTTATCCTTTAACTCTTGCACATTTTTTTATCCTTTGGATAAAAGGATTATTCACTAACTCAACCCTAAGCATACCCCTCTAGGGTAACCACCATGTCTTCTCAAGCATTTAGTGCCTCTTCTCTCTCCTCTTAATCCATCTCTTATTGAAAATTGTCACCATTTCATTGGTGATAATTGTAAACAAGGATGGATAATCCTACAATCCTAGCCCTTGTTAGTATTACTCAATCTTAACCATCAAATTGCCCATTTTTTTTTTATAAATAGGCCTCATTTCTCTCATTATCCATCATCACAAGTTCTATGCATCTAGGTTATAGTCTATCAAGTCTTAATTTTTGCCTCTCTTTGTTGCAAATCATCATTTTAATCATTTAGAAGCATTGTTAGTATAGTATTTTATCTGGTAGAGTACAAGGAAACAACATTGAAAGACTTTCACCACGTCAAGGAGGCAAGACACACCAAGCCCCCAGTGGACTAAGGATCTTATGACTTCGATTGACAAAGTAAAAGGGAAGATCACGAGGGAGAACCATGACTGTCAGTAGTAAGGTTCCCTCACTATGAGTCATGCAAGAAAGATATCAAGAATTTTTAGGGCAAAGCTAAATTTGCCAAGAAATTCTCAAGTATCTTGAAAAGATATGAACGGGATGTATGCCCCCCTACATTAAAGCGATCGCACACACCTCACCGGGGGTGATTGTTTTAACGTAGTGATACACATAAGAATGAGAAAGGAAAGGAGCACGTTATCGCAAGGATTTAGCCCCCAAATGTGAGATAAGCCTAAGGATAATAGACACAAAACACAAAGCACGAGGTGACTTCGCTTTCCTTGGGGTCAGTATGTTGTATGATAAGTCATGTATATATCATATATATGTATGCATAATTGTTCTTCATTCCCCAATCAAGGAAGGTCACCTAGAAGAAGGGAACACATGTGTCTTTTGAGTCAACATGAGAGAGATCGAGAGATCTCAATGCTTTGCATCGTCCTCAAGTAGACAACACTAAGGACAACAAATAGAAGAATGAGAATAACATATAGAAGAAGTAACACAAGAGAGGAGGAGAGAATCTGCTATGCTAATGTAACTAGTCTAGCACGCCATCTACCCCCCGATCTTGCTGATCAATGTTTTGGGAAGGCAGGGAACACGCTAGAGGAGGAACATTCAACACAGCAGATGGAGCTATCACAAGATCCAAACAAGGGCTATGTTCATGTTCCGAGCCACATTGTTCTTGTCTAGGAGCTAGGATAAGTGCTTTAGAAAATTCAGTAGATAAATGGTTATCAACATCAACAAGTTCATATTCACTATCAGAAGCAAGAGAAGTAATATTTTCATCATGAATAACATTTTCATCTATATCATCATCAAGATTTATAAAAATAGGATCTTTAACTCGCACAAGATCAAGACCATCATGCATCTTATGTTTAGGAGATTTAGGTTCAATGTCCGACTGAGGAGAAAATGGAATAATGCTCGTTGAAGGTGTTTTTGGAGATTTCAAAGTTTGAGAAGCAGCTGCTTGAGCCCTAAGACGACGCTTTCGTCGGCGTTCACGTGCAGAACGATTTCGTGTAGTCTTAGTAGACAGTGAAGAAGATTGAGGAGGAGGAATATTCTCATCCCTATCACTTGGGTGTTTAGGTTGTGGTCTCTTAGGCTGAATAATAGGAGAAGAAGAAGGTCTCTTCTCTCTATAAAAGGAAGGAGGAGGAACTGCTCCATATAAAGGAGGAATTTTTGGTTTAGGAAGGAGACCAAGTCCATCATGACGAGGAGGAATAGGTCTACTTTTAGGAATTTTATTAGACATAGACATAGTCACATCCAAAGGGATGGGTTGGGAATCTTCTTGAGGAAAGACATTAGTTTTATCTTTCAAAGGAAGAACTTCCTTCTCAAGAATGATAGGAATGTCAAGTTTAGGTGTTCTAGGTTCACTTAAAGATAGGATCATATCTGTTTTCCACTTTTGATAAGATTTGAAAAGATGATCACTTCGCGGAGGAAGGGATTGGAATTATTTAGGCCAAAAGTAATCAAGAGGAACACTAGAGGTTCTTTCAGCTGGTTTAAAGAGGCTATGATTGACAGTAACAATTTCACCATTATGGGGAAATTTCAAACACTTATGTATAGGAGAAGCAATAGCTTTCATGGAAGATAGCCAAGGATAGCCAAGCTTCACACGAAATTGTTCGGAAGATGGAATAATAGAAAAGTTCACATCAAGGGATTTGTTATAGACCTCAATAGGCAATGTAATAGAACCAATTGCAGGAGAAGAAAATGCATCAAATAGTTTCACAATCACATCTGTTTTGTCATAAATCACTTGATTCAATTGCAAAGTAAAAAGAAATTCTTCAGTAATAACATTAACCATGCACGAAGGATCAATAAGCACTCCACGGCAAGGTGTATTCTTGACTTTTGCAACTATGTATAAAGGACCATTAGGTGCCCTAATGGTTTCACTGGAATCAAATGTGATGGAAGGTTCTTTAGGGATTTCTTGCTGCTCTACAAAGTTAATCACATTCGGAGTCATAGACACAAGACCATCAGATGAGAGAGAGGAATCTTTAGCCTCAATTGCATTAGAAGTATGAGAAGGTAATGGATCAGTAAAAATATGAAGATTTTGATTAGGAGGAGCTACAGATGTATTGCTTTTATCATTCACTCCAGAAATAGAGATAGTATTATTATCAATCAAATCTTGAATTTTACCCTTTAAAGAAAAACATTTTTCAGTATCATGCCCAGGCTGACGATGAAATTGACAAAAGGCTTTGTTATCAAAATAAGGTGAAGTAATCTTTGCAGGATCAATTTGTCTTATAGGAGGAAGAGTAAGCACATTTTGTTCCAATAATTTATTCATAATACTATGCAATGATTCATTCAAAGGAGTATACTTTCTTTCTTTCTTGAAAAATTTAGAAATAGGAGGCACACCTGATGCTGCATTCACATTGTTGTTGATGATGTTTTCATTGAATTTGATGGAGTCTCTGTTCGGTTTAAACTTCCCAAATGGTTGTTGACTGCTATCACCCTTATCACTCGGAGCCATAGGATGTGATTGTTCCATTTGACTCACAGTCAGTTGATAATTGTGAAGAGTGGCACACAACTGTTGGAAAGAAGTAAACTCAGAAAACAGAAGTTTGTCTTGAATATCTTTTTGTAAATTAGAAATAAAGATTCTTTGAATATCATTGTCAGGCACTGGAAAAGAAATTTGAGCATACAAATGCTTATATCTACCAATGAAATCAGTCACTTTTTCTTTAACACCTTGTTTACAATGCATTAAATCAATCAAAGTAACTTTAGGACTTATATTGTTTTGAAATTGTTGAATGAAAGCATTTGCAAGTTGTTCGAAAGAAGAAATAGAATAGGAAGGCAACGAGCAATACCATTGTAGGGCTTTGTCTCTTAATGTTCTCGTAAACAGTTTTGCAAGCAACCTTGGGTCATAAGCAAAATCAGTACATATTGTTTGAAAAGTCTTAACATGTGTTAGAGGATCACCTTTACCATTATAAAGTTCCAAATGTGGAATTTCAACATGTTTAGGGGGAATAGCTCGAACAATGTCAAGAGAAAGTGGGCTCGCAACATCAAATGTGGGCACACTAAACTTAGATTGATTCATAGAGGCAATTTGTTGCTATAAAGAACAGACAGTTTGTGCAAGATTGTTAATGGTCGCTTCAGTCGAAGAGTTCATATTAGATGTGTTAGATTGAGATGGAGGTGTTATGTTATTGAAAGAAGGTAAAGAGTAAGGTGGTGGGACCCTATGATAATTAGTCATAGGAGATGATTGGACAGGAGGAACACTACAAGGAGGAATGGAATGATTAAATGAATTGCCCCCTTGTGTCATGTTCATTTGTGAAGATGTAATAGGAACACTCATTGAAGGAATGAATCAAGAAGTCGGATTGAATGAAGGAAGAGGGTTAATTGAAAAGGAAGGATTGCCCCCATGACTAGTGATCATAGGAGGAATGTCTTGTGTAGAAGTAGCCATTATGTTTGATGTAAAGGTAGGTATGCTAGCAATAGAAGTCATCAAAGGAATAGAATGATTGACTTGTGTAGGAGGTTGTGTATAACCTAAAGTTTCGGCACAACTCTTCATAGGCATCACGTTCGAATTCACAATGTGTGAAATACCATGCAAAATATCAATTCCATTCTTATCACTTTGAAGCATACATTTTAGACCCTCAATTAAAGGAAGAGCTTGACTATCAGGGTACTCATGAGACATCCATTGGTGAAAATCGTCAAATTGGTTATCCAATTTCGAAATTTGTTCTTCAGAAACCTCATGGAGAGCTTCTTCATCATTAGGAGGATTAGAGGAATTACCCATGTCCTCGTTAAAAAGGCTATTCAAATTAGGTTCCATCTCCTCGGTAATTAAACCTCGGAAAGACTTAATTCTACGGCTTCGTCTAACGGGAATAGTGTAAGTAGGACTTATTGTTGTAAAACTCATGCACTAGAGAAGGAGAGAAAATTTTGATTTTAGAGGTAGCAATTTTCAGTAAAATCAGCCAATCTTCTGGATTTAAGCTGTTAAATGCAATCACGACAGTCTCCCAAAATTTCGGAAAAAATGTCCGGGACCGTGGCGCCCGGAGTGCAACACGGTCCTTGCAACTTTTTTTAAAATTTGCAGGGATGAAAGGTATGATGATTTTAGAGCTAATCTGAAAAAATTGAGTGATTTTACGATCTATAGATAGGCCAAATTAAAGTTGCAATCTCAAAATTGAACCCTACCCAGATTGTCGAAAAATGCAAAATTTGAATTTTGAAAAAGAGAGGGGAACTGAAATTTTGAATTTTATGATTTTAGAGGGAATGTCAAGAGCAATGCAAATTTTGAAATTCAAAAATTGACTCAATTTCACGCAAAATCCAATTTTGAAAGCGGAAATCAAAGTTGTTGTAATTAAGCACTTAATTTCAAAAGTCACAAAATGCAAGAATTTGAATAAAGCACTGAAATTTTTAATGAATGCAAACACACTTCTCAGATTTAGGACAGTAAGAACACAATTCTGACACAAAATTTCAGTTTCAATGATTTTTGAATGTTTAAAAGCCTTAATCCAAGCAATCACAAGACCAACTTTGACTGTAATTTTGAAGGTGTTAAAATTGATAAAATCAGCCAAAATTCTGGATTTTAGCAGAAAAATACAGTAAGATCTCGCTCCCGAAATTTCAAAAAAAATGTCGGGGACGATGGCGCTCGGCGCCACGGTCCTCGCAACTTTTTTCCAAATTTTCAGGGATGAAAGATATTGTGATTTTATTGCGGAATCCAAAGTTACAGCTGAGTTGGAGATGTTTTGATCAGTGAAATTGTCGGAAAAAGGTTGAATCAAGAGGGTTTCAAAAATTAGGGTTTTGACACTTAACCACTTAATTTTCAGAATTAAAGCACAAATATGAATTGAAAATTTGTAATAGAAGGGCAGATCTGAAACAGGCATTAACATTTAGACATTTCGCAAGTTCAATTACTAAAAAGAAAATTTAGGGTTTTTATGCAATCACCTCTAAAATTTTACAAAAGATCAAACATGGAAATGTAATCAAATTTTTCAGATCTAAGCATGAAAAATCAGAAAGGATGTTCACGTTGGGTTCACCAAAATGTAAAGCAGAAAATCGCGATCGAACCCTAGTTGCTCTCCCCTCTTCCAACTCCAAGGAGAGAGAAGGGAGGTTCGCTAGGATTCGATGGTTTTCACTTAGGGGGGAGACTTTACATTCAAAAGAGGGGTTGAAACCCACAAGATCCAATCCCACGCAATGCAAGATTGGATGCTAAATGAGTTTCAAGGGTTAAGACACCAAGGCTACCCTCTTTTGTAAAGAATGTTGATAAAGGAATTGAGCTAGGAATGCATAGAAAGTGACAAAGATTCGCTTATAAACTGAGATAGGGATACAGTATGAAGCTGCGGACCTGGAATTAGCAGTAAAATGTCAATACGGCACTGTCCTGCAAATTTGAGCAAAAGTTGTCAGGACGATGGCGCCCGACGCCACGGTCCTCCGAAAAATCCGCGAAACGAAGGGGGATCTGTTCGTCTCTGCACAAGGATTCCAGATCTTCAATTTCAGCTGTGTACCTACAACCTACACACAGAAAAGCGAGGATGATTGGGGGGTTAGGGATTAGGGGTTTGCCTTTAGGTCAAACCCCAGTTTTGGAATTAACCAAGAAATGAGCAAGAGCTGTAAATGTAAATGACTGTAAAACAAGTACTAATACCTTGTTCTAAGGATGTTGGTATCCTTATGTGCGAAGGTTTAGATGTTGTATGTTGTATGTTGTAGTAGTATGTGATCTCCTCTTCAATGGTTGAATCCTTTTCTTGAATGCAACACTTAGCCTTGAATGGAGACTTAGAAGGAATGCTTGAATGCTTGAATACTTGAATGCTTGAGTATAGTTTCCACGCTTTTTCCATCATATCGAATGAAAGAGGAAAATGTAGTTTATATACTTGTCATTTAGGGCTGATAGACTGATTTTCCCGACCTTAGGCCGACCAGGAAAGTTAATTTCCAAATTGCAAACAAAAAGACCCGAGACCCCTTAGGAGACCGGGCCCAAAATAGGACCCAGGGACCAGGGCGCTGGGCGCCCTGGTCCTAAGGGACCAGGGTACTGGGCGCTCTGGTCCCACCTCCCAGGACAGCAGGGTGCAAGGAGGTTCAGGCCAGGGTACTTGAAAAATGCAGTTTTTGGTGTCGTGAGCAGGCTTCGGGGTCTCCATTCAGGTTGCGTGTTGCGTCGCCATCGTGAAGACTGAAATGCAGTCGAAATTGCAAGTGTCAAGATTAGATTAAACCATATCACATCAAATTGAAACATATCGAGAAACAAATGGTCAATCAAACAATTAAAATCTACATCAACTCAGATCATATCATTAATCAATCCAATCAATTCATAAAATTATCAAATCCAAATCAATCGATTAGTTAAACTCAATCAATCTCATTGACCGTCAATCAAATAGTCGACTTCAAACAGAACCATATCAATCAAAAAGACTCATATCAAAGTTAATCCATATCAAAATCTAGGAAACAAATCACATTTTCCTCTCTTTCAATCCAAAAGTACTCAAACAGACCTCATATGCACTAGGCTGCCCCTTATGTGCTATTATTAATCACAAAAGAACTAAAAGATACCACTTATGCACTAAAAGATCACCTGGATGCACTAACAAATCACTCCTATGCACTACATCATATCAATGTGCTAAATTTCACTACGTATGCGCTAATTCGGGTCCATGTGCTAACCTATTCATTGTATGTGCTACAAATGTGCCCTAAGTGACCTATGTGCTAAATTCCCTTAAGTATGTGCTAAACTAGAGGCTAAATGCGCTAAAATGCAAAAATCTGGGGCTAAATCATGAAAAATGTGTGAAAAATCATCAAATTATCACAAACAGGCATGGTTTTTGGGGCACTTACCAGTGGTCCATACGTGGTGGGTCACTGGTACTACCTAACATGATCAAATCGATGACCCTGGTATGGAATCGACATGTTCTCCAAAAATCTCTATTCTCCAATCACAAGAGGAAAAATGTTTCAAATGAGCTTTCTTTTTCACTTTTTACCTTTTAAAAGGGGTAAAAGGAAGGTAATTAAGGAGTGCATTTTACCACTTACTTAACCTAATTAATCGACGATCCAGATCATTTTTTGGGGAGATGAATCCATCTAAAAAATTTGAAAAAATTGAACATCGTAAATATTTTGAAAAATTCAAAAATAAAAAAAATTCAGAAAATTGTCAAAAAATTCTCAAAAATCAAAAAATCCCCGATTCATCTTCCAAGGGGGCATCATCGCATGATCATCTATCAAATCAGCATCTGGGGCAAACAAATCAATTTTTTTTTATCAACGTCATCAGGTAATTTTTATTTGAATCAACATATGGTCACATATCACTTCAAAGAGGGGCAAAATGTGGACACATAAAAATGACTTCTAAATTAAATAAATATTAATGTATATTTTAAATCACTTACAATTCTTCTATTAATTAAATTAATTCACCCCTTCCTCTATTAATTAAATAAATTATTTAATTTATTTAGTTTAATTCATCTAGCCAAATTCAATCTATTAATTTAATAAATCATGTTTATTTAATTAAATACCCCTTTACATTTAATTAAATACCTTCCACACATTTAAATAAATCAATATTTATTTAAATCTATCAAATACAAATTGCAACCAATAGTTGAAAAAAATCTATTTTATTTTAATTAAATTCTAAAAATCTTCCCACTTGCATTCTCCTACAAAATCCACTTGCATGCTTAAACCCCCTTATATATCTTTCTAATCAATTCCAATTTATCCTAATCCCCCTTATAAACATTTGCACATTCCTTAACAAAAAGGTAACTTCTCAAAAGCCTCCAAAGTCTTCAATAACCATTAAAGGCTTTATGTCTTCAAATGGTTAACCTCTAAAGCCTTCCAAACCATTAAAGGCTCTTACATAACCATTTATGGTTAACTCAAACTCAACCCTTGGTAAGAGATATTCTCTCTAACTTAACCATCCTTTTAACTCATGGATCTCTTCAAGCATTCATTGCTTTGACCATGGTTATCCTTTAACTCTTGCACATTTTTTTATCCTTTGGATAAAAGGATTATTCACTAGCTCAACCCTAAGCATACCCCTCTAGGGTAACCACCATGTCTTCTCAAGCATTTAGTGCCTCTTCTCTCTCCTCTTAATCCATCTCTTATTGAAAATTGTCACCATTTCATTGGTGATAATTGTAAACAAGGATGGATACCTCCTTGTGAAGTTTTGTTTATCTCCACATGGAATTAGGGTTTCATGAAGTCTTCATTAACATAGAACATGAATGTAAACTCCAATGATTGAATCTTGACTCTATCTCTACTCGAATGCTTGAAAGAAGACTAATTGATTTCTTGCTTGAACTTGAATTCTTGATTTCTTGATGTTGAATTGAATTTCATGTATGCAAATGATCAAATGAGAGGGGTATACCTCTTTTTATACTTCTTTGTCAAATATCAAATTAATTGTCTAACATGAGCTGACACAAAGCTAGAATTCCTACTCAAATCACATGACCATAAAGGGGCCTAATTTTGTGTCCTAATTGGGAGGACTAGGACATTGGGCACTCTAGTCCTTAGGGGACTAGGGAACCACACCTTGGTCTTGCCTAATCAAACACCAAAATAAAGGGGCAGGATGGTGTGCAAAGTGAAAATGGTGATAAATTTGCATATAAAGAGAATAATTAGGTCCTATTCAAGCCTCAAAGCATGAACACCAAGTTGAGGGCTCAAATATGGTCAAAATTGTAAGGGAGTCCAATTTAGGATGCTACAATTATCCCCCACTTTAGTGGGAGTATGAGACTAAGAATACTCTCAATAAAGTACAAAGCTTTGCATTGAAAGGCTCTGATCAAGATTCTAACAAAGAAAGATATACCAAGCCCCAAGTGGACATTAGGTATCTTGCAACTTCAAGATCAAGATAAAAGGGACATCATAAGAGAGATAGAAAAGAGAACCATGAGTAGTACCCTAGTAAGGTTCATTTACTATGAGTCATGAAAAGAAAAATACCAAAAATATAAAGTAAAAGGCTAAGTTTGCTAAGTAACTTGAGTATCAAGATGCACAATAGAGAAGCATTGAGCTGAGTGTATGCCCCCACATTAAAGCAATTGCATACACAAAAATAGGAGCAATTTATTTAAGGTAGTACACATTCATCCAAAGAGAAGCACGATATCAAAATGATATGCCCCAAGAGGGATACATCAAAGGATAGTGATCACAAAACATGAAGCATATAAGGGTTCTACTTAACTCTAGGGTCATATGCTAATATGATAAATAATCTATATCATGTATATTTTTGCATTGAATTGTCCTCATCCCCCAAAGAAAGTAGAACCATTTTTGAAGAAGGGCACATGTGTCTTTTGAGTCAACATGGAAGAGAATAAAAGATATCTCAAGGCTTTGCATCATGCTCAAGTAGAAAATACTAAGGACAACAAATAGAGTAATTGAGAAATAAATAGATGAAGGTTACAAACAAGCAAGAGAGGAGAGAGAGAATCTATGACATGAATGAAGGTAATGAAGCAAGTCATTGGCCTCCCCATCTTTTTGAACATTGTTTTAGGAATGTGGAGAATATGCAAGAGAAGTGACTTCGAGCACATTAGATGGATCTATCACAAGTTCCAAACAAGGACCATGCTCTAACGATGGATCACTTTATCTATTACTAGGAGCTAGGTTTAATACTTGTGAAAATTGTTTAGATAAAGCATTGTCAACATCAACATATTCATATTCACCACTTGAATCAACATTGTTAGAATGAACATCATTTTCATCCATCTGTTCATCAAGATTAATAAAAATAGGATCTTTAATTGGAGCAGAACATGAACCATCATTTTTCTTCAGAATTTTATGTCTTGGAGATATAGGTTGAACTTCCTCCCTAGGGTTAGGTGAAGGCTAGACAAATAGGATTATTTCAACATTTGGAGTCTTCGGGGAGGAAATACATTGTGATTCAAGTTCACAAGCCTTAGCATGATGTCTCCATCATCATTCTCTCACACAATGGTTTCTTTTAGTTTTAGTTGAAGGTTGTGAAGGTTTAGGATCAAAACTCATAGGCTTCTTCTCTTCCTTTAAAGAAGGATGCATGGGAGAAGGAGTGTTAGGTTGAAATATAGGAGATGTCATGCATTTTATTTTGTAAGATGTAGGAGGTGGGATTGTAGCATATAAAGGAGGAGCAGAAGGTGTAGGAAGAAGACCAGGTCCATTATGAGGAGGAGGGATAGGTATATCATGAAGAAAAGGAATGGGATTGGTATCTCTAGGCTTTGTCAAGGATAAGATCATATCATTCTTCCACCTTTGATAGGATTGGAAAAGAGCATCAATTTGAGGATTAAGAGGTTCAAATTATTTAGACCAAAATTACTCAAGATTAACATCTCCATGCGTCATTGTGGGTTGGTACATGCTATGATTAATAGTTATGATTCTGTCACTAAGAGGAAATTTTAAACACTTATGAATAGTAGAAGGGATCATTTTCATGGAAGAGAGCCAAGGATGTCCCAACTTCACACAAAATTTCTTTGATGTAGGAATGATAGCAAAATTGACATCCAAGCACTTATGTCCAACCTTAATAGGAAGAGTAATAGACCTGATAGAGGGACAAGAGAAACCATAAAATATTTTAATCGCCACATCAGATTTATCATGTGTTAGTTGATACAATTGTAAGGTATACATATATTGTTCAGTTACCACATTCACCACACACATAGGATCAACGATCATGCCTTGTGAAAGAATGTGTTTGATCCTAGTAGTAATTTATAATGGACCATCAGGTGCTTCAAAAGTGTCACTAGGATCAAAGATAATGCATAGGTCCTTAGGAGGTTTAGGTTTATCAATAAGATTCACCATATTATTAGACTCAAGACTAAGGTCATTAGGAGAAAAGACAATATTCTCAGACTCAAACACATTAGTAGAATGAGAAGGAAAATGATTGGTAAAGATATGAAGGTTTTGATGACGAGGAGCTAAATATTTGTTTCTTTTGTCATTCACTCCAACAACAGATATGGTATTTTTATCAATAAGGTCTTGAATCTTATTCTTTAGGGAATAACACTTTTCAATGGCATGACCAGGTTGACAATGATAATTGGGAAAAAGATTTGGCATCATAATGAGGTGGAAAAGGTTTTCTTGTGTCAATTTGTTTTGTATGCAGGAAAAGTGGGTCGATAGAACTCAAAATGTGAAAAACAGAGCTCTAGGGAGCCTTGCTCACACACCCATAGGACTTCTTGGTGCAAGCTATGGAGTCATGAAGTATGGCTCAGCTTCCCAAGGTTGGTTCCATGGTTCTCTATCTCACAAGGTCCCTCAAACCAATTTTTTTGCTCTTAGATCACTGAGCAAAATGGTGTAGGGATTGCAAGAACGAGGGATTATTTTGTTGATTTTAAGATGAAATGCATCCTAAGCTATGCATGGTCCTATAAATGCAATAAACTAGTTATAAGATGACCAAATTAGCAAACAAGACTATCCTAGCATGCTATATTAGTCTATGATTAAGCTAAATGATAAGGAACATATTCTAAATTTGCATATTTAGATTAATTCCTATTTAAAAGAGAGGCTAAATGATGAGCATAAATGATATATGAAATCTTGAATGGATTTTAGAATAAGTGTGATGCTAAAGACTTGGATGATCTTAAAATGGAGGAATGAGAGCTCTATTTATAGCAAAAATAGGGCAATGGATGGCCAGGATTGAAAGATTTAATCAAGGGTTGAGTTTGAAAGTTGGGAATCCATGTTTGCAATTGGCACCAATGAAATGGTGACAAATGTCAACATAAGCTTGGTTGAGAGGAGATGTAAGAAGCATTAAATGCTTTAAAAGACCTCATGGTTACCCTAGGGGTTAAGGGTTAAGGTTAAGTTAAGATTACCCATTCGATAAAGCTTTTATCCAAAGGATAAATTCTTGTGCAAAGGATTAAGGATAACCATGGTCAAAGCAATAAATGCTTGATGAGACCCTTGGGTTACATGGAGGTTGAGTTTATGGAAATTCTTTAACCATGCTAAAGGGTTGATTTCACCATTAATGGTTATGAAGACTTTGGGGACAAATTTGTAAGAGTCTTTCCAAATTTGGGGGTATTCAACAAGTTAGTTTGTTGAATGGATAAAGGCTTTAATGCCTTTAGAAGACTTTACTCCAAATTTGAGAAGTGACCTCCTCAAATTTAGGAAAAAGGGATAATGGATGGGTTTGGGCTAATTAACTAGGATTAGATGGATTCTAGAAGAAATTAGGAAGAGGGTTTAGGATGCAAGTTGGAGGTGTAGGATTTTGCAAGTGGATGAAGGGATAATGGGTTTTAATTGAATTTAATTCAATTGGTTGCAATTAAATAAATTAGATTTACTCAATTTAGGATAACTATTTTAATTAAATTTGAATTTAATTAAAATGTGGATAGGGGCTTTAACTGAATAAAATGAATTTATTCTATTAAATGGTAAAAGAGGTATAGTGAATTTAATTGAGTAATTTTACTTAATTAAATAGAGGAATATGGGTAATTTAATTAAATTGGATTTAATTAAATAGAAAAATGAACATAAAATATTCATTTAGGAATATGGTCATTTTTATATGTCTACAGGTTTAGTGGAAGGATGTTCCAACACGTTCTTGTTCAAAAATTGTGTCATAATACTATGCAAAGATTCAGGAAGAGGAGCTAATTCTTTTCTAAAATACTCAGATATAAAGGAGGCACACTTGTTGTCACGACTGCTACCTAAGTATTGTTGCTATCATTAAACTTGGTGAATCCCTTGTTTGGTTTAAACTTTGCAAAAGGTTGTTGAGGCCTTTCATTATTATCAACCAAAGCCATTGAACAAGATTATTCAAATTGAGTCACTTGAAGCTGATAGTTATGACATGTTGCACACAACTATGTAAAGGAAGTAAACTCATAAAAGAGAAGCTTATCCTTAATGTCTTTTTTCAAATAAAAAATAAAAATTCTTTGAACATCTTGATCAAGCATATGATAAGAAATTTTATATTACAAATGAATATATCTACCAATAAAATCAATCAATTTTTCTTTAACACTTTGTATACAATTTATTAAATTAGTCAAAGTAATCTTAGGACCAATATTATTGTGAAATTATTGAATGAAAGCATTATCCAATTGTTGAAATAATGTAATTCAATTAGGAGTTAAACAACAATACCATTGCAAAGATTTATGTCTAAATGTTCTAGTAGACAATTTAGCCAAAAGTCTTTTATCATAAGAAAAATCACTACACGAAGTTTGAAATGTTTTCACATGAGTCATAGTATCTCCTTTTCCACTATAAAGCTCCAATTGAGGGACTTCCATTTATGTGGGGGGAATGACACAAACAATATCATTAGATAATGGGATCACTATGTCAAATGTGGGCTCATTATACTTTGATTGACCTTCATGGAAGCTATTTGTTGTTGAAAGGATGACATAATTTGAGCTAGGATATTAATGGTTTCTTCAGTGGATGGGTTGAAATTGGACATGTTTGATTGGGATGGAGGAGTACCATTGTTAAATGAAGGAGGGGGTTGAGAATGGGTGGGACACTATGATAGGTAGGTAAGGGAGATGATTGGGTAACAAATGGAAGACTCATGGAATAAAGTATGAAAGGGTTGCGATTATTAATGTTTCCCCCTTGACTAACATGTGTAGGAATGATATTTTGTGTGGAAGTAGCCATGATATTAGATGTAAAGGTAGGCACGCTAGGCATAGAATTAGTCATAGGAATATAATGATTGACTTCTTTGGGAGGTTGCATGTAACCAAGGACCTCATCACAACTTTTCAAACGCATGATATTAGTATCAACAATATGAGAAAGACCACAAAAAAAAACAACACCAATTCTATCAATTTGAACCATTCTTTTTAATCCTTCAATCAATGGGATAGCCTCATTTTTGCGGTATTGCTTACTCATGAACTGTTGAATATTTTCAAATTCATTGTTAATCTTCTGCAATTGGTCAATGGAAACCCTAGTTAGTGAATCACCCTCATCATGAGAATTATGTAAAGAATGGGGATATATAACATCATGTGTTGGAATAGAGGAACCACCCACATTCTCATGAAATAAATAATCCAAACTAGGCTCCTTATCCTTAGTAGTTAAACCTTGGGAAGCCCTAATTCTACAACTTCTTCTCATGGGAATATTATAGGTAGGACTAATAGTAGTAAAACTCATGCACAAAGGAGGGAAATTTGAATATGAATTGATGAAGAAATACAAAATTTTATGAAAATGATTTATTAACCAACTAATTAAGAAATGGTATATGTGAACTTGAAAGAGAAATGCATCTAGATCATAGAATAACATTCATAAAAAAATAAAATCTGAAAATTAAATTAAAATTTTATACAACCCTTATGGTAAATTTTAGAATTATAAAATAGGATTTTTTTAAATTTAACCACTAAATTTATGTTATTTAATGTGAAAATGAGATCTAGGAGGGAAATTTTGAATTTTAAATTAAATGAATAATCAGATTTGAAATGATAAATCCAAATTAGAGAACCCACAAGCTTAATTTTAGAATTAAAAATTAGGGTTTTTGTGAATTTAAAGTCTAAATTTTTAAAATTCAATGAAGAATTAAACTTGAAATAAAAATTTGAATTTGAAATGCCTAAACACTAAGATCTAAGAACATAAATGAGAAATTCAAATGAAAGAAGTTGGGTTCACCAAAAATGTGATGATGAAAAATTAGAGTTTCCATCATTAGATGTATTAAAACTACTAAGTTTTCCTTGGGCATCAACACATTAGGGAAATATAGAAATTAGATATATCTAAACATAAGAATTCTAAATCCTAATATAGTTATAGGGGTGTTGAATGTGCCCTTTCTTTCTATTAATTTGAATTGAATTATATTTGTTGAAATTAGGGTAAATGTGTCAAAATTGATGTAAAAATGAATAAACAGTAAGCTACAGTCGTTAGATTGAGCCACAAACATGGATTTGAGGATTTCAAGATGATTAAAATATATTTCTAGGAGCTCCTAATTTTTTGGGATTGGTGTGACAGTTATTCTGGTCCTCCGAACATTTCATACTTCAATGGGGAATTAATTCATCACTGCAAATAAAACTTATCCTAAGGATCACAACTCCATACATGTTCTTGCACACACTGGAGAAGGGAAATAGGTTGGGAATAGGGGTTTTCCCTAGGTGAAACCCCAATTTTGGAATTAACCATGAAATAAAAATTAAATCTAATTGAATTGTAGCATGGAAATATTCTCATTTTGATGGATATGTTGAATAGTGACTGAAACACAAATAATATACCTCCTTGTGAAGTTTTGTTTGTATTGACAAGGAATTAGGGTTTCATGAGGTATTCAATAACATAGAACTATGTAAAGGGTTTTGGGTCCCTTCAAAACTTATTTTTTCCTTAATAAAAAATATAGAACATGAATGTCAACTCCAATGCTTGAAAGAAGACTAATTGTTTTCTTTCTTGAACTTGAAATCTTGATTGCTTGATGTCGAATTGAATTTAATGTGTGTGGATGATCAAATGAGAGCGATAGACTTCTTTTTATACTTGCCTATCAAAAATCAATTTAATATTTTGACATGAGTCGACACAAAGCTAGAATTCCCATTCAAATCACATGACTGTTAAGGAGCCCAATTTTGGGTCCTAATTGGGAGGAATAGGGCGTTGGATGCTTTTCTCCTAAGGGGACCAAGGTACCATGCCCTATTCCTATCCAATTAGGCACCAAAATAAAGGGGAAAGATGAAGTCAAAAGTGAAAATGAAGATAGATTTGCATAGCAAGAAATTAGGTCCTATTTAGGCCTCGAAGGCATGAACAACAAGGTGAGGGCTCAAATGCTATCAAAATCATAAGGGAGTACAATTTAGGATGCTATAGTTCATAACATTCTTCTATTTGTTTCTCAATTCTTATATTTGTTGCCCCTTGTGTTATCTGCTTAGGGATAATGCAAAGCATTGAGATCTATTTTGGTCTCTTCCATGATAACTCAAAAGACACATGTACCTTTCTTCCATTGTGGTTCTACTTCCTTTGGGGGATGAGGTCGATTGAATGAAAATATATGTCATGGTATATATTATTTATCAAAAAAGTATACTAACCCTAGAGGTAGTAGAATCCTTATGTGTTTAGCGCTTAGGGTAAATTGGTTGGCACATGGAGAAAAAAAGGTAGCGTGTAGAGTTAGTCTAGCGCATAGGGTAGATAGGATAGCGCGTGGAGAAAATAGGGTAGCACGTAGAGTTAGTCTAGTGCATAGCCAAATTTAATTAGTGCATGGATTGGGTTTTGCAAGGTTTGGCAATTTTTGAATGTAAAAAATTACATAGGATAAGGTTAGTTTTGCTCGGGGAGGTGGATTTTTGTCATTTGTTGTGTGGGTTGTCATGTTTTTGATAATTTGTCCAATATGAGTATTGATATAACTTGGCTTAATTTGTGATTGTTCAAGTTATTTATGTAGATATTAATGTGTTTTTTATTGAACCATGATTTGAGTTGCACTGTTTCAAGTTAAACATGTGTGAAGCCTGATTTGTGTTACAAGTTGATATGAACATGGAACTTGAGTTGTGTTACAAGTTGATATAGGTTGGAAAATTGAGTTGTTTTACAAGCTGATATGGGTGGGAAACTTGAATTGTTTTACAAGTTTATGTGATGTGGAGACTTGAGTTGTTTTACAAGTTTTGATATGGTTTTTGAAAACTTGAGTTATATTACAAGTTGATATGGAATGATATGATGTGGAACTTGATTAGATTTACAAAATGTTTCAAGGTTTTGATGTGATTTTGATTTTGATATCTTTGTTTTGATGAGGAAACTAATATTAGACTTATTTTGCTTTTTGAAAGGAGCGATAGGGAGTGGTTCAGTCGTGCGAGCAGTTCCCCAGACCATGGGCATTGATACCATGGTTGGCACAGGCTAACCTAGATGTCATTGAGAGATGCAGCTTGTCATCTTTATTGGATATGCCTCGGTTCACTATGAACTGGGGTTTACTTACAATGCTCGCCGAGAGATGGCATAGTGATACGAACACCTTTCACTTTGCTACTGGTGAGATGATGGTTACTCCAGAGGACTATTATAGGATATTGCAAATTCCCGTAGCAGGTGCATTATTGTCGTATGAGCAGACTGAGGAGGGTGGGACTAAGGTACTGGGGCACATATTTCATGATGAGATAGTGTGTGGGTATGAGATCCCTTGGCAGGAGTTCTTGGATCTAGACTATGCGCCTCTTCCGTCTGTACTAGCAAGTTTCATAGGTGGATTCCTTTGTCCTGACCGTAGGTCAAAGGGATTTTCTGTGGGTTGGGGATTGGTGCTTGAGGAGATGGTGACATAGGGCCATAGGTTTGCATGGGGATCGGCCATGTTAGCTCATTTATACAGGGATTTACATGAGGTTGTGTATCTGGGTTACAGGAGTTTGTAGGTATGGTGCTAGAAGCACATTCCAGTAGCGAGGCCACTAGTGGATAGAGATAGGCCTACTGGGCGGGCATATGCATATGGTTACAGGGGGCTAGTTGTCCAGCATAAGCTAGGAAAACTTGAGCACTGGAGGAGGGTATTGGATGATATCGATACAGTCATTTGGTGACCATATATAGATTGTGAGGTCTAGGCTGGGGATGGGCTGGAGATGCCTTATGTTTTCATGAGTTAGTTTTTGATAGGGCAGATGCCCTTTGTGATTGAGAGATTCCAGGTTGGTAGGGTTTTGTGGCAGTATGGTCGGTAGCAGGAGATACTATAGGGGACCTATTTGTAAGCACATCGGAGATAGGATATACCAGATTGGGGCCCTACTATTGATAGTGGAGTGGCTGTAGAGGAGTTCTCCAGCTTAGCAGGTTAGATATGGGACTATGCTCCCGAGATACTTGATGCGGGGATGACACATGAGTTCGCTGGTTTGTTTGCAGCTCGTGTTGTGGCTAGGATATCATATCCTGAGGAGATGCGGCCTACCTTTGATGATGATGAGGATGAGGTAGGGGGAGATGGTGATGATGGAGGTGGAGGAGGATGACAAGGGAGAGGATATCGGTGGAGGAGAGGAGACAGAGGTAGAGATGGAGAGGGGCAGGTGGAGATAGCAGTTCGATGAGCTGTGATGGACAGAGGGAGAGGAGGGTTGGCGATTGAAGAAGGGGAGGAGGGGAGAGTGGGAGAGGTGATAGTAGCAGTGGGAGGGACTGATGAGTGTAGATGGCTAGTGTAGAGGAGGAGGACTGATGAGTTATCTCCACTAGCACTGAGGACAGGCAGAGGGATAGGGGGTACCCCTTCATAGGTGCCCCTATAGGTCAGGATCCTGACGCATGTGGAGGATGCCCAGATCAGGACTCTACAGTTGATAGTACATCAACTACAGGCACAACTATGGATGCAGCAACATCAGATTACCTAGCTGACCCTAGAGCGTGATACGGAGATAGAGCGGCGTGGTCGAGTGGAGGAGCTGACAGGGAGTATGCAGAGAGTGGCAGTAGGTGGTCCAATGAGGGACATCATGAGAGAGTTGTCCTTGAGAGTGAGGGAGGTGGAGTACTATTGATGCCATTATGAGGATGTGGTGCCCAGGAAGCACAGAGTGCAGAGCTTCATGTAGGCGAGATCGAGTCGATCTTGAGAGACTGGGTCATAGTCAGAGAGCAGAGGCATGATGAGGCCCTCGAGACAAGATCCTTCTAGAGATCCAGGAGCTGGGACATCAGCAGCGAGACCATCCCCCTCAAGAGATAGTCATACTTGAGAGACGATGTTTCTATTGTATTTTGGATCATTGTTTTGTTGTACAAGGCACAGACATGACAGATATTTGTACATTTTGATCATTTTTGATATGACACTATTTTCTTTGATCATGTGATGTGTTATGGATGCATGTTCTATATGTTCTTTCTTTTATTAATGATGATGCTATGCTTAGATAGATGATATGATGCATGATGTAAATGTTGATGTATGATTTGATATGCTATGAGATGTATTTTGAAAATGAGATGTATGATTTGATATGTTGTGAGATGTATGATAATGATAATGATGTGAGATGTATCTTGAAAATGAGATGTATGATAATGATAATGATGTGCAACTATTTGTAAAATGATATGCAACTACTTGTTTTTGGAGCATCCTCATTTTGCATTTGTCATCCCGATATAACCATATGCTATTTGCTTTTAATATAGGTATCATCATTGAGCATTGATTTGTTTGGGATTTGTTGAAAATTTATACAAGCATAATGGTATAATTGAACCATAATGTCCTGAGAAAAATTTACATGATGTTTGATTTTGCAAGATAGCACAAGCGTCAATGTATAATTGAACCAGGATGACCAGAGTGCGGATTGCATATAAATAGACAAGATTAAACCATTTGTATGCGTAAAGTGGAATCATGTCTTCAGTGATATTCATTGTATCATGTCTCGAGACAAGTATTTACACAGTACAAATGATTGCCTCTCAGACAGAAGACTAAGAAAATATTGGAGTTTTCCCATGATCTCTAGCTTTGAATCATTTGTTGAGAAAATGCAAAGAATCCAATAATTTAAAAGGTTGAAATGCAAAAATAGTCAAGACTTTATGCAATAATGCAACATTTAGTACTTCAGAAAATCATCCATCATAGTGTTTTTATGATTCTTGTTTTACCGATCCAATGTTTTGTTCTGTGATGGAGTAAGTTTTTGGTTGCTAGATGTGGTGTTTTTGAGTTTTACAAATAGTCTTGATGTCTTGAATGTGTTGCAATTTTTGACGATTTGTGGACATGTAAAATGATTACCAAGCCATGATGAGATGTGGTGAGAGGATACATGGATAAACTAGGATAGTGACTATGCTAAGTATGTCCTGATTGGATATTTGCTAAGTGTCGGGCGATGGCCGATAGTGCTCTACTACAGGGGTATAGAGATAGATAAAGGAGCTATTTTCTCACAATGACGCCTGTTACCAAGTTTTCACCAGTTGTTTTTATTGTACCCTTTTTTTTTCTTTTTCTTGATTTTTTTGATTTTGACTTTTTTCGTGCATTAGACTACTCAAGTGTAGTATTTCTTCAGATGAATGCTATTAGTTGGTTCATTGAGTACATCTCCTTCTGAAGTTGTAAGCTGATAAGAACCTGATCCATAGACTGATATGATGACATAGGGACCCAACCAGTTAGGTTCAAATTTCCCTTTCTTTTCTCGATCTTGCTGATTTCGTGGATTTTCTTTGAGGACTAGGTCACCAATTTTGAAGTTGCAAGGAATGACCTTGTGATTGTAGCTTCTACACATGCATTGCTGATATGCTTTGAGATGAGTGTAAGAATGCTAACATCTTTCATCTAATAGTTCTAGTTCTTGCAGTCGGTTGACTCGATACTCTTCATTTGGAATTAAGCCTTTTAGAGAGACTCTAAGAAATGGAATTTCTACCTCCAGTAGTAAAATAGCTTTGGATCCATAGACCAATGAGAAAGTTGTGGTTCCTATAGGTGTACGGATGCTAGTTCTATATGCCCAAAGTGCTAGATTGAGTTATATATGCCAATCTTTGCCTGCATCATTTACTATTTTCTTGAGGATTTTGAGTATTGTTTTATTGGATGCTTCCGCTTGACCATTCCCCTAGAGGTAGTATGGCATAGAGAACCGATGTTGTATTTTGAATTGTTCACATAGTTCTCGGACATCTTGGTTTTTGAATAGTCATCCATTATCGGTGATGATGGAACTTGGAATACCATATCTATAGATTAGATAGTTCAGGATAAAAGACGCAATTTGTTTTCCAGTTACTGTGGTCATGGGGACTGCTTCTATCCACTTGGTAAAGTATTATGTTGCAGTTATAATGAACTTGTGTCCATTTGAAGATGAAGGATGAATTTTGCCAACCAAGTCTAGTCCCCACTAACAAAAGGGCTAGGATGTTGTAAATGGCTACAGTTCCTCTGCTGGTGCATGTATCAGATTGCCATGGATCTGGCACTTAGGACACTTCTTGGTGAAGTGGTAAGAATCTTTTTCCATTGTAGGCTAGTAGTATCCCATCCTTAGAAGCTTTTTAGCAAGAGTAGTCCCACTTGAATGTGTGCCACAAATACCTTCGTGAAGATCATGTAAAGAAGAATCAAATTCATTTCAATCAAGGCAACGAAGAAGAGTACCATCTACACCTTGACGATACAAAGTATCAGCGGTAAGGGTATAACGGGCGGCTTGTTGGATAAAATTATGTTTTTGGTTACAGGATAAGTCAATGGGTAGGATGTTGTTCTTTAGGTAATCATATATTGGTCCATACAAAGGAGAATCTGCACCGGTTAAGGCATATATAACATGGGATTCAGAGTGGTCATAGGCTGGGGAGAATAATTGCTCTACCAGAAACTTGTAATGACTCTGTTGCTCTAGAATTTATAGTAATGAAGCGATAGTAGCCATGCTATCAACTGCTTTGTTGTTCAACCTTGGTATTTGCTTGAAGGTGATGTGTACAAAATACTGTTTAAAGTCATCCACCATTCATTTGTAGGGTAGTAGCTTGTCATCCTTTGTTTGATAGTCATTGTTGATTTGATTGACGACTAGTTGCAAATCTCCATTGACCATTAACTCTGTGATTTTTCATTCTATGGCATTTTGATGCCTATAACCAATGCCTCATATTCAGCCACATTATTTATGCATGGGAACATAAGCCGATATGATCTTGGTATGGTATGCCCTTCAGGAGTGATGAATAGAATGCCAACACCTAAACCATGTTGTGTGTAGGATCTATCAAAGTATAGGGTCCATTGTGTGGTAGAAATAGCAAGAACATCCCTATCTGAAAATTCAATCTCCATAGTTTGTTTTCCTAGTAGCGGTGCTTCAGCTAGTTGATCTGTAATTGCTTGTCCTTTGATAGCTCTTCGTTCTGCGTAGTAGATGTCAAATTCACTAAGAATCATGACCCATTTAGCCAACTGGCCGGTAAGAGCTGTCTTACTGAGTAGATATTTGAGAGGATCAATTTTTGCCACTAGCTTAATTGTGTGTGCTAGCATATAATGTCAGAACTTTTGAGATGCGAAGATGACTGTTAGACAAGCCTTCTCAATGAATGTATAGTTGAGTTCATAGCCATTCAATGTCCTGCTGATGTAGTATATGGCTCGTTCCTTTCCTTGTTGATCTTCTTGTGCCAATAGTGCCCCCAATGATATATTTGTTGTTGAAATGTATAGAATAAGGGGCTTTCCTACTACCGGTGGCACTAGAACTAGTGGGTTCATCAGATACTATTTGATTTGATAAAAAGATTCTCCACACTTGGCCTCCCATCTGAAAGGTACATTATTATGGAGAAAATGATTGAATGGTAGACTTTTATTAGCTAGTTGAGCAATGAATCGCCTAATTGATTGGAGTTGTCCTTGTAGAGATCTGAGCTAACTGATATTCTTTGGTGGTGGCATCTCCATAATGGCTTTTACCTTTGCTAGATCCACTTCAATACCTTTAGCTGAGACAATGTAGCCTAGTAACTTGCCTAATGTAACCCCAAAGACACACTTCTTAGGGTTGAGCCTGACTTGGAATTTCTTCAAATGGTCAAAGATATTTGTCAGGATGCTAAGGTGTTCTACTCTGGTGAATGATTTAGCTAATAAATCATCCACATAGTCTTCCATGAAGGTATGCATCATGTCATGAAAGATTGTTGTTGTTGCTCGTTGATAAGTAGCTCCTGTATTCTTTAAGCCAAAAGGCATAACATTCCAATAGTACATTCCCCATGGACAGGTGAATGCTATTTTATCTTGATCCTCTAGGGCTATTTTTATTTGATTATAGCCTGAAAAATCCATCCATTAGTGAGAGCATTGCATGGCCCGTGGTGAGGTCTACAATTATGTCGATATTGGGTAGAGGAAAGTCATCCTTTGGACAAGCTTTGTTGACATCTCTGAAATCAGTGCAGATCCTGATACTACCATCTGGTTTTGATACTGGCACTAAGTTGGAGATCCATTCTGCATAGTCAATGGGTCAGATGAATCCGACATCTAATAGTTTCTTCAGTTTAGTTTTGACCATGAGTGCCACTTATGGATTCGTCTTTCGTAGTTTTTGCTTAACTGGCTTAACTCCTGGAGAGATGGACAAGTGATGCATGATCAGGTGTGGATCAATTCCAGGCATATCTTCATATGACCAAGAAAAGTTAATTTCCTTTTCTTTAAAAAACATGAGAAATGCCAATCTTTCCTCCTCTGTCAGAGATTCTGCTAGGTGTATGTTCTTGGCTGCTTCTGTAGTACCAATGTTGATTGATTGAGTGGGCTCAATCAATATGGTGATCGCTCATGAAAATGTTTAGGAAGAGTGTCAAGTCTCCCATCTTGGTGCCTTAAAAAGGTTTTCACCCTTAGAGGTGTCCTTTATTTTTACTTTTTTGTGATCTAGAGCTGCCATTGATTGGTTTTCAACATCAAATCTTTTATTTGGTTCATTTTTGCGACTGAGAGACTTGGCACTCCTTGGTCTGTAGATATCATTACTTCATTCACTAGTAGAGCATGTTTTCGAGTTAATGGTACATAGGTAGTGGATAATAGATTCATCGTTTGGGAAAATAGGTATACCATGTATTTCAAGTTTGTCCCAGTCAATGAGGTCGGGAAAGACAAGCAATAAGGAATCATTTGGTGGATCAAGTTTTGCTATTGTAAGTGTCAAGATAGAGGTTTCATCGTGATTGGATTTGGTTTTAAAGAAGTCAAGGATTTTGTCAAGGTCTTCGATGGTATTATCTTCCGTATAGACTTGTTCATAATGTTTTTGTTCGATTTCCTTGGCGTCATAGATATTATGTGGTCCAAATTCAGGTAGTCTATCTTCTATGATATGCTCTTCTTGAGAAAGGGATATGGAGCCAGTATTGTTAGTGATATCTCTAGTAGCATTTGAGCAGCTATCCCATTCATATTCATTGGAATCAGTCCCTGAGTTATCATCCCAGATTTTATTCGTGCTGTAAATAGGTATGTTATATGGTGAAAATAGATCTTTGATGATGGATACCAGTTTGATAGTTTTTGCTGATTCGGTGTCGGATCTTGCTTCTACTTTTGTATTTGTTCATAGACTGTGCCTCCTTGGGGAGGAATAATGGTATTAGGAGATGATTATGTTGGTTTTTGAGATATTGGTGTTTGAATATGAGCTACTTCTGTGGATATGGACTTCTTATGAATGAGGAGCTTTCCCTGATGTTGCTTCTATTCTTGACGTTCACATGCCTTGTGGATTGTTTTTGCTAACTCAAATAGTGCTTCCTACCAAGATTCTTCTTTGTACTTTTTCTTTGCTTTCCATTGAGGTTTTGGAGTTATGTGTGGTGTCTTTCTTAATAGGAAAGTGAGTTTACAACCCAATCCTGTTTTGTCTCTACTGAGCTGTGAAGGAAGGTCTATGGGTTCAGTGACTCCTTCTTTGCATTTTCCAATAGGTCCTTTACTATCATATGCCATTTGTTGCATGATTAAGTAGCCCTTTCCATATAGGTGTGTTGGTAGAACTATATCCAAAGCAGCTACTCTTTTATCTTCTTCCTCATCTTTGTATAACTAGCTAAGAATGTCCTTCTCTTCTAATTCATGTGCTAGAGTGCCTAGTTGGATGAAGGTACCATCAAATTTGGTGATGGGTTGAGTTACCTGATGCGTTGATGTTGTGGGTAATACATGAGATCTGGGTGATGTTGGTAAGTTGGCCAAACACATGGGTTCCAAAGAGTATTCTCCTATACCTTGTTCTCTGATTTGCATTTTCTGCTTGAAATCTCCAGGTAATGATTCAAGCTTTGCCTTCTGTAGATCTAATGTTGAGGATTTCTATTTTTCCCTATTATGGGGAACCAAACTATCCTGGGCTGTCCCCATTGCATTACAACGTTGAAATGGATTATGATCAGTAGATATAGAGACCTCTTGTTCGTTATAGGGAAATTTGACACACTGGTGATACGTAGAAAGCACTACTTGCATTTCATGTATCCAGGGTCGACCTAATAAAATATTGTAGGTGAGGTCTATGTCTAAGACCTGACACATAGTATCCTTTTGCACTGGTCCAACTTGTATGGGTAACATCACGGTTCCTTTAGATGACCTTTCCTCATCATCATATGCCTTTATGGTAATCTTTTTATGTGGATCAATAGACTCCTCTAAGAAGCCTAATGCATGGATAAGTTTTAAGGTACATATATTAAGCCCAGCTCCTCCATCTATCAATACTCTTTTTACTCGGTGTTTATAAATGATGACTTCAATATGGAGGGGAGTGTTATGTGGATGAATTAAGTATTATCATGCTCTAAGAAGGTGAGATTATGAGGCCCTGTCATATGAGTGACCATGGCTTGAAATCTGTCCGCATCCAAATCTTGAGGTACATTGGTTTCTAATAGCGCTTGTTCTAATATGTCTTTATGTTTTGGCGATAGTTTCAGCAATTCTAGTTTAGATATTTGAGCAAGAGTTTTGCATAGTTGGCTAACTAAATCATATTGGATTTTTGGTGTAGTGGTTGTAGGTGATGTATGTCCCTTCAAGACATATTTCTGAGCTCTAGTTGTTACATTGACAGATTCATGATCATGCTGGTCTCGGATTGTGATGACATTCACATGATGGTCTTTAGCTGATATGTGATTGATGGTGTTATTATAGATGTGGTTGATACGATATCCACGTGTATCATTTGAGGTTGAAGCTCCATCTTTGTTGTAGTTTTGAAGAGGATTTTTAAAGGCTCCGTGGTCACCATTTGTTTTGAGACCATCTACCATTAAATCACCTCGATCAATAATGTCTTGAACAATGTTTTTCAATCTTATGCAATCGTTCGTTCGATGACCTTTGTTGCGATGAAAATCACAAAAGTGTGAATCATTCCACCAAGGTGGTTTGATTTGGGGTTCATAGTTGTTTATTGCAGGCAAAGAGATAATCTTGTTTGCTAGGAGCTCTCTAAATGCTGACTCTAGTGATTGTCCCAGTCGTGTGAAGACACGTTTTTGGAAATTGTTGGTGTCGTCGCGCGAATTTTTATTAGGTCCTTGATTCATGGTTTTGTTTTGAGTATCGTTGGTGTTGTTTGCATTGGGTTGACCTTGATTGGTATTTGGTGTGCATGTGTTAGCGTTTGGGTTAGCACCTTTAGGAACTTTCATAGCTTGAGAATTTTTGTATAATGTGAGTGCTAGTTGTTTAGATTTTGGATCATGCGATTCATTGCTACCTTCATTTTTGTTTCAAGTCTAGAATCGAGATTTGTCTAAGTTGCTGTTGTTTTGGTTATTGTAGTTTGATGAATTTGTTCCTTCTTTGAAGAATTTGAGCATTCCCTTTTTGACACATGCCTCTTCCACTTGAATGTTGTTTTCAATCAATTTAGCGAAAGATGGTATGCATTGGAGTTTGAGTTTGTAACTCATCTCACCATTTAAGTTGTTGATGAAAATTTCCATTTTCTCATTTTTAGGAATGTCTCAAGGATATTGTGAAACGATACATCGCCAATGTTGAAGGAATATCATAAATGTTTCATTGTTTTTTTGTTTGGTGTTGTAGACATCTAGCATGGTTATAGCATGTTGAATGTTATAGGAATATTGTGTTATGAATTTGTTAACCAATTCATCAAATGATCTGACAGGAGGTGTAATTTTGGATAACCATTCCATTGTTTGTCCTCCCAAGCTTCTTGGGAATAACCTCATCAGATAGGTGTCATCATGAGCAAATTCAAGACTCATGGTACAAAATTCTCTAACATGATCACGGGGATCACTTTTTCCATCATACTTGTCAAATTTAGGTACGTTTGAGTTTGGAGGAAAAGGGATCATGTGCAATCTTCTATCAAAGGGATAAGGATAGATTTTGTTTAATGAGTACCGCACTGTCGTCCCTTGTTGCATGTCTTGCATTTGTCTTTGTAACATTTGCATTTGTTGAGTAAGGGCAACCAAAGGCACATTGTTTTGTCGAGGGAAGAGCTCTTCCCTTGCATTGATCCTAGGTTGAAATGGTGTACGGAATAGTATGTTTTGTTCGGGGATGTTTTGTCTTGGGGTATGTTGTTCCGGTATGTTTTTCTTGGGGATATCTTGTTTAGGGTTGCATGCTTCCCCTTCCCATTGTCATTCTTGATATTCGTAATGTTGAGGTCTCATTCTAAACACATCCGCGTCAAAGTCTTCAGGGAGTTTGACTCCTTTGCTTGTGAGCATGAGCAAGTATTTTTCCTTGTCATTTTCCATGAGTCTTTCTACAAGTTTTTGGAATGAAGCACTTTCTTGGCATTCTTGAAGAAGTTCTTCAGAAATTTCAGTATCCTCTAGGTGTGGACCTTCAAAAGGATTTGATAATCTTCGATTCATACTAGATTCTACTTGTGCCTTGCTTTGTTTGTTTTGAGAGCGAGTAACAGACATTTTAGTAGAAACTTTATGTGATGAAGGGAACAAAATCCTCTTCAATATGTTGCTCGGGAGTTGGTGGTTCAAGTTGGGGTGTGTTGTAAGTGATGCAATCATCAGGTAAGAATGCCAAATTGATCTTTCCTCCATGGTTTATGATTTGATTAAATGCGGATTTTTGACAATATACCCTAGTCTTTAAAGGCTCTTTGTCAAATTCGTTGGATTTGTTTTGGATATAAAGTTTAACGTGATGAAGGAATGTTCGATGAGATTTGAAGAGTTGATGATTGATGTATAGAAATTTGTTTCTTTTGATAAATTTGAAAAAACTTGGTTGTTGCTTCTTCAACATGGTGTTATGATAAATATTCTTTCTTCTCAGAATATGGGGATTAGTCATGCATAAGTGATCAATGGTTTCCTTTGAATGGTTTTGAATTTAGTTGATCTTGCTTTGAAAACTCAAGTTTTACTTTATCAAAGTGAAGGTTTAGATGCCCCTTCATGACAAAGTGTGTCAAATGATATGGATAAAGTCTCCCGATATGGAAATTTGATTTGACAACCTAAGGTTTTAAACAAGTTTTTTTGAGATGAAATCTGTGAGATGATAAGCGACCCCTTTGTCACTTGTGATGATGTTTCTTGATTTTGATAGGATAGATATGTTTTATCATGCGACCAGTTTTGGATTTTCACAACATTTGTTTGATGCAAATTTTGCTCAAGAAATAGTTTTTAAAGCTTTGTTTCTGATACTCTATTTTGATGAAAAATGATGCTAATGGAAAGAGGTTTCTGTGTGGTGGAAAAAGCGAGACTAGGTTAACATGCCCTAATCCTACCTTTTGACACACATTACGGAATATGAAAGAGCCTAGAGGTATCACACAATTGGCTACTTCTTTTTGTGAAAGAGAGAGCCACGGGCTACCTATTAGGATTTCTATTCCTTTGTTGAAATTGAAAGATAAAATGATGCAAGTTCAAGTCCTAATCCCAAAATGCATCTATGAACTAACAACAAGATTGCAGAATTAAGATCAAACAATGAACAGCTGTAAACACAAGGACAAAACAAGAATGCAGATGCGTACCCAAAGTCAAAATCTGATTGAAAATGTTCGGGACGGGGGTGCAGGTGCCACTGTCCTGATACTGTGCCGGAAACTACTCCTGAAACTGCTATCTTGCACTCTAGAAACTGTCAGAAATGCTGTCTGTCAGGAGGACCAGGGCGCCCAGCGCCTCTGTCCCAGGGACCAGGGCACCCAGCGCCCCTGTCCTGGCAAGACTAGGGCACCCCATGCCCCTGTCCAGGTCTTTTTCTCTGCAATTTGGTGTGGAGTACTGTCTCGACCTGCTTTTCCCGAATCTGTAACCTGCGGCGTCGTCCGAGTCCCGAAACCTGCACTTATATCTGAAAAGGGTATGGTGGGCAGCTATATAGGTTTTGCCTTAGTCAAACCCCCACTTCAGTGATTTCCACCTCCATGAATAGCCAAGTTGTATTGTAAAATGTATTGTGTGTGTAGATCTTGTGTGTGTGCAAGATCCTAGAATGCAAGTAAGCAAACTAGAGCAACCTAGAAAGTAAACCCTAATTGCTTGTAAATGATAATGTAAATGCTCTAAATCAAGATGCAAAGTGATCCAAAGCATGAATAAATGATATATTGAAGCTTATGCAAAGAGATGAAAACAACATGAAATCATACCCAACCCTCAAGGGAGGGGTACAAGCCAATCTTCAGTCGGTAATCTCCTATTGTTCTTCAATGCCTTCCAAGCCCTAAATGGATGAACGAAATTGATAAATGCTTGATAGAGAGATGTTGAATGTTGTTGAAGTCTTCAAAGATTTGCTCTTTCGCTACATATGAGGTTCCTAAAAACAAAATTCGGATCCTTTCAAATGAAGAAAGAGAGCTCTTATGTATGAAACCCTAGGTCGTAATTTCATCTTTTGGCTGACCTAGAGATTGAATATCCCGCCAATTTCTTGGGGCTAAGCTTTATTTTATGATTGGATTGTGCTCCTAAAATTTTGGAAAAAATGTCCGGGACCATGTGCACTCCGGGCGCCACGGTCCTGACAACTTTTCACCAAATTTTCAGGGCCGTCGGATATGATGATTTTAGAGAGAATCCCAAAGTTACAGGTGATTTCAAGATGTTTTGACCCCCGAAACCAAGCCCCCAAGTTCAAAATAGGACTTAATTAGGGTTTTTGATTGAATGATGCATTGGAGGAATAAAATGAAAAGGGCACACTATGATGAAGGGGCCCAACTTTATGATGTAGAGGACGATGAAATAGGACCTTAGACCTAATTAATTTGATTAATTAAGTGCTAAAGGGGAAATGCAATGCAAAATGTAAAATGCACCAAGGCGAGTGCTAAACTAGGTGTGAAATTGTACCACCATAGCAAGTGCATACAATTTGTGACACTACATTTAGCCCCCACTTTAGCGATCATATGAGTACTACGTGCATATGCAAGCTAAAGTACAGAAAAGTAAACATCATTTGAAAAAGGATATATCTATAAGTTATCGAACGAAGCCCCCAGCAGTATCTGCAGTACACAGTTAGGAACCGCACCCTACAAAACACACGTTAGATCACAAAATCACCTAATGCTTACTAAGGAAAGTGATGAAATTTGTTAGTAGCTATATGCCCCCCCTGTTTCGACTTGCTTATTAGGGAGGTGAAACAGGGTAGCATGTTTACTTACGACAAATTATGTAAGAGAGTATTGATGAGGGATGTTCACTGAAAAGGCTTCATCACAACACTTTTTGGAACATCCCCAAGAGTAGGGGAATGAAAATATGATTCCTACGCAACAAACGGTTTGAAAATCGCATCTCCCAAACTCAAGTTATGATGAAATGAGTGATAGAGGAAAATTAGGGTTTCGAAAGTAAAGGTAGAGGAATGAAAGTATATACCTTGAAAGTGACATTTGCATTTGTCACTTTGTTGATTTCTGAGTACTATTCATTGCAGCAGAGCCCACATAGCCATCATCATGCCTTCACGACGACCAGAGCATCCCACAAGGATTGAGATCCTGCGACAGGTCGTGATCGACGACGAGCCACTGGACGAGGTGAGTTGACTAAACGTTGACTTTTGATTTTCTGCATTTGACTTTCTGTGATCATTTGCGGGCCCTGAAGTCTGACCCTGGGTCCCACCTAGGGTGCCATGGTCCCTATGGGGTGCCATGGTCCCTTCAGGGCGCCATGGTCCCCTCAAGGCACCATGGTCCCAATCAGGGCGCCATGGTCCCAATCAGGACTTGGCGAGCGATATCAGGGTTAGCATACGATGTTCGACAGTTTGCATGAATGATTTTGATGATCGAGTACTGATTATAGTTATGTTTTTGTGTTGCAGGGTCTCCCATACATGAGAGAGCATACGGTAGGGCAGATTCTTCGCAGTTTGCGAGATCAGATTCCTCGGCTGACTCAGGCAAAGAGAGACACATTGTCGATCGTGGGTTTATGGTACACGATCCTCATGCCAGCCATTCGGTTCCATCCTACGATGTTGATGGCACTAATGGAGCGATGGGATCCTGACACATGCACATTCCATCTTCCAGTATGAGAGCTGACGGTTACACTTGAGGATGTGTACCGCATACTTCATCTTCCTATCAGAGGAGCTACTATGACATATGCGACCGATAGGTCAGCGGAGGACCATCAGAGGGAGCAGGTATATTGCATAGGGAGAGTCATGCTGAGCGAGATGAGAGGTCGCATCATGGTCAGTTGGCTCTTACATCCTACAAGAGAGGTGCCCCTTGTGAGACACCTTATGATTGCCATTATCGCACTAGCCATCTGCCCAAATGGGCGAGGTACATACATGCATGGGGGTCTCACATGGTGCATCAGAGCTATGGAGAGACACAGGAGAGTATATGCTTGGGGTCGGAGTATTCTTGCACATCTCTACCACGACCTTGAGGAGTATGTGTCTGGACAGGGTTGTAGCTTGATGACATGCACACTTCTGCAGGTGTGGATATTTGAGCATTTCACATGCACTAGGCCTGTCGGCTTTTTGATGAGTACGGCTAGCGAGTGACCTAGGGTGTTTGCTTATCCACTTACCAGCGAGTGGAGATTTGGAGACCTGTTATATTGGAGAGTGATATTTGATAGATTGACAGCCGAGGTAACAATATGGAGACCCTATCTGCGGATGCATAGATGGGATGGGATGGAGAGATAGTTAGCGTGCTTATAGAGGAACCGCCTACTACGGGGATGATATTCACATATCATAGTCCCATTCTACTTCGGCTGAGTACGGAGACAGTTTGGGCTAGAGCAGTGTGTTCCAGCCGATGTGCCCATCTATACTCGACACTCATGAGTCCTTCCCAGATCTAGAGCAGTAGCGAGACCGACGATAGATGACATCGAGACTATGGATATAGAGGGATCTGATCAGGATGTGATTACTGATTACTCTGCAGAGCCTGGAGCACAGCGCAGGTATGTCTCATGGTTTATGAGATCATACCCAGGGCCTATCTTTCCACCAGATCACCCGATAGGCCATCCAAGCCCATGGAGACATGGAGACCGAGATGAGGACCAGGGATCCAGGTCAGAGGAGCCAGAGGAGAGAGAGGGTCATGAGGAGGTAGGAGATCCAGATCCACCCACAGGAGATCAGTCTAGTGCCAAGGAGGAGGAGGAGGAGGAGGACACGGATAGAGATGAGGAGAACGAGGATGTAGGTGAGGATGCAAACGAGGACAAGGATGAGGATGAGGATAGAGATGAGGATGATGATGAGGATGACAAGGAGGAGGAGGATAGAGATGATGAGGAGGGGTCAGATGCCGCTCCCCACCATTCAAGAGATGATACCATAGCCCTGGATCCTCCTCTTATTCCCCAAAAGGGGGAACAGGAGGCGATACGGAGACCTGTGTCTAGTACGGGCCAGCCTACACCCATCGTGCATAGATTATTCGAGCATGGGGAGCCTAGTAGTTCCCAGTCACAGATGCTACCATATCATGATCCCTACTAGCGTGAGGGAGATCCAGGTATAGTAGGTTTATATTGATTGATTAATGTTTTGATGATATAGAATGGTACTAATACAAAAATATGTTCTACTGCTACAGCTAATGTGCAGGAGTGGTGTTCCCTAATTCAGCAGGCGGTGACAGACATTTCCACGATGGCACAGATCCCTAGTTCCTCATAGATTGCTTATAGGCCTCAGGGGAACGCGGGTCGGCATGAGGACTTGTTTTCCCTATTCTGAGTACAGGTAGACATATGGAGGGATAGAGAGAGAGTCCTATCAGAGGACCTTCAGCGGGTGCGGCGAGATCTAGCAGCAGCTCAGGCCGAGGCTACCTCCTATCACGCGATCCTTATGGATAGGGATCGTAGGAGTTTGTCTCGGAGTCACTCGCGGTCTATATCGCGCTACACACCTATGGGTCCACCCTCACGGCCGGATCAGGAGGGAGCATCTAGTCGTCACTCTCCAGCCACCAGCCCTAGGGATAGGAGATGATTTTATGATGTAGGATAGGTCATATTTTGAATGTATAGTGACCTATATTTGTATACGACCCACACATATATATATATATACATGCTTCTTTCTGTCTCAAATGTGTTACCTTTAATGCTTAAAACAATGTATATTTTGCTTTGATTAAATCTAATACATTTGGTAGATGTACATGTATATTCAGGATTTAATTGCCATGTGATTGATTTCTGAATGCTCCATGATTAAATTGATACATGTGTGACTTAATTAAAATATTTAATCAAGTACTACATTGATGATAGGGAAGAAATATGCATTAAGTCTAAGAATCATATAACTAATGTGATTTAATTTTGAACTTAAACACAACATGATACGATTCTACTTAACACATAAAGACATTGTATAATATGCTACCATAATGGAAATGTAAATCTTTTACAATTTACATAAATGAATTCAAGACAAACTATAAAGCAAAGAAACACGCTTGTCAAGAACGAAGCAATATAGATTAAACACCATATCATTTAATTCTATTTTGCTCTAATTAGGAGATACTAACATATTACTCAATGTTGAAGAACTGAAAAGAAGATAGATAAGGATTGAAGAATTAAGCATAATATCTATGCAAGTGCATAGCATTGATAGGTTCTTTAAGAGGCGTACCGTCTACATCCGCTATTTTGTAAGCACCTGATCCATAATCTTCAATAACGATATATGGTCTAAGTCAATTAGGACTAAATTTTCCCTTTTCTGCAGGTAAGGCATTCACATTGCGCTGATTCTCATAGAGAACTAAGTCACCTACTGAGAAGGAATGTTGAATAACCTTATCATTATAGCTTCGTTGTAGAGTTTTGTGATACGCTTGAATATGCTCAAGAGCATTTATACGCTGTTCATCAAGCATCTCAAGCTGTTGAAGTCGTTGTTCTCTATAAGAGTCATCATCTACTATACCTTTGAGAGAAACCCTAAGTGATGGAATCTCTAACTCTAAAGGCATAATAGCGTCAGCACCATAAACAAGATTATAAGGAGTGGTTCCCGTAGCAATTCATACACTCGTTCGGTAGGCCCAAAGAGCATAAATTAGCTGATTACTCCAATCCTTACCATGCTTATTCACGGTTTTGCGAAGAATTTGTTCAATTATGTTATTGGATGATTCGGCTTGACCATTTGATTGAGGATAGTATGGTGTAGAAAATCGATGTTTGATATGATACTTCTCGAAGAATTTCTTCACGTCCTTGTTCTTAAATGATGTCCCATTATTTGAGATTATAGTGGAAGGTATCCTGAATTGAGAAATGATGTTTTCTAGAAGAAATTGAAAAATCACTTCAGCAGTAGTAGAGCGAAGGGGAATAGCTTCTACCCACTTCGTAAAGTAATCTGTTGCGGTTATAATGAAGGTGTGTCCTTGAGATGAAGGAGGAGAGATTTTACCAATGAGATCCGAACCCCATGCAGAGAAGGGCCAAGAAGCTACTTGAGAACGAAGTTCTTGGGCAAGAGCATGAATCAGATTATTGTGTTGTTGACATTGATGACATTTCTTAACAAATGAAAAAGAATCCTTCTGCATAGTTTGCCAATAGTATCCCATACGAAGCAATCTTTGAACTAAGGATTTGCCTCCAAAATGCCCCCCACAGGCACCTGAATGTGCCTCTTCAAGAGCAACAGGGATTTCTGATTTGTTAAGACAGCGAAGGAGAAGACCGTCATAACCCCTTCAGTAAAGGACATTAGAAAGAATGATATATCTAGCAGACAGCTTACGGATTCTAGCCCTAGTGTTCCTATTGGTAGAATCAGGAAAGGTACCATCGGTCAGATATCTTACGATATGTGAGTACCATTCATCTGAGTCTATAAAGTCACAACATGTTACCAAGCTAGAATCATCTACAATAGCTGGAGAAATAAGGTTGTGAATAACAAATTTAAGATCAACCACAGGGTCCTCTAAAGATACAAGAGAAGCCACACATGCCATTGCGTCCGCATGTCGATTATCTTTTCGAGGAATAGGTTCCATGGTATAAGAATCAAATTTTTGTAATAAAGAGATAGCAAGATCTTTATATTGTGATAATTTGTCTTGTTTTGCTTGATACAGTCCTGTTACTTTTCTTATAATCAATTGAGAATCTCCATAAATATGTATGTGTTTTATATTTAGAGCTAAAGCTACTTTTATTCCCGCTATAAGAGCCTCATACTCAGCAATGTTATTGGTACATAGGAAATTTAGACGATAGGATAAGGGAATGGATTTTCTTGTAGGAGAAATTAGAACCACACCTACCCCTGATCCCGTACGACACTTAGAGCCATCAAAGTATAACTCCCAAGTTTCATCTTTCTCTATAGAAAAAATGAAGTCATTGGGGAAAGACTCAGGGTTAGGGAAGGAGAAAGATGAAGGGGCCTCAACTAAGTGATCGGTCAACGCTTGTCCTTTAATTGCTCTTTGTGAAACAAATTTAAGGTCAAATTCAGTTAACATCATAACCCACTTAGCTAGGCGTCCTGATAAATCAGTTTTAGAGAAAAGATGCTTCAAAGGATCAAACTTTACCATGACGTGGACTTCTGAATTTAAAAGATAATGTCTCAATTTCTGAGTCACAAACACCAAGGCCAAGCATTGTCTCTCTATCGTAGAATATCGGGTCTCATAATTGAGTAAGGTATGACTTATGTAATAAACCAGACATTCTTTACCATCTTTATCATGTTGTGCCAACAATGCTGCGAGAGCATGAGAAGAAGCAGCTGTATACAGAAGAAAGGGTTTAGAAGTTTCGGCAGGTTGAAGAATAGGAGGACTAGCCAAATACACTTTTAAATCTTCAAATGCTTGCTGACAATCTTCGTTCCATTGAAAAGTAATATCCTTTTTGAGAAGTTGAGTAAAAGGAAAGGTACGATCCGCAAGTTGAGATACAAACCTACGAATAGCTTGAATCTTTCCTTGTAAGCTTTTAAGTTGAGACACATTTCTAGGAGGTGGCATGTTGATAATAGCATCTATTTTCTTAGTGTCCACCTCAATCCCATGATGTGAAACTATGAATCCTAATAGTTTTCCACTATCCACACCAAAAACACATTTTCGGGGATTCAAGTGCATGTGATATTTATGAATTCTTTCAAAGATTTGACGAAGGATTTTAATATGATCTACGCAAAGAATGGATTTGGCTAAAATATCATCAACATAATCCTCTAAAATATTATGCATATAATCATGAAAGATAAGGGTCATCACTCGTTGATAAGTTGCACCAGCATTTTTAAGTCCAAAAGGCATCATTATCCAACAAAATGTACCCCAAGGAGTGGTGAAAGCGGTTTTGAATTGATCTTGAGGGTTAATGAAAATTTGATTGTATCCTGAAAAACCATACATGAATGATAACAAGGCATGTCCTATCGTAGAATCAACTATCATGTCAATGTTTGGAAGAGGGAAATCATCTTTTAAAGAAGCCTTATTTAAATCTCAAAAATTGGTACACATTCTTATTTTGTTATCTGGTTTAGCCACAGCGACAATATTTGAAATCCATGGGGAATAATCAATAGGGCGAATAAATCCAGCCTCCAATAATTTTTCAATCTCAGCCTTAACAAGCAGAGCCACCTTAGGATTCATTTTTTGAATCTTTTGTTTCACGGGCTTAGCAACAGGAACTAAGACAATGTTATGAGTAACAACCTTAGGATCTATACCAGGCATGTCAGAGTATGTCCAAGCAAAGATCTTGTGGAATTCATGCAAAAAAATCTTCATATTGTTTTTGTTCCTCTTCATCCAAACATTTTCCAATTTTAATAACTTTTTCTTTATTGCAAGGATCCATCTTAACATCAGTGGTGTCGCTTATGAGAAGGTTACTTTGTTGAGGGGTATCCTTTAACTGAGGGAATTCTTTCACAATCTCATCATTATTGATCTCTTTTCCAAAATAGGCTTCAGTGTTCAAACAATAAGGGAGGCCCCTATTGTGATGATAACGAGGAAGAGTGTCATAGGCTCCCAAGAACTCAACTAAAGCATCATCGGTAGGGAAGATATCCAAAGCACAGTCACATGAAGGATCCCCATCAATATACTCAGGGTGTTGCATTGATAGAGATGTAGAAATAGCATTAACACTAATACATGGTTTCTTAAAAGCTTTAGTGCGTTTGCAGGGATTATAGCCAAGTCCAAAGGCATAATTGTGAAAATTATTCTCTAGAGGAACCTTTATCCCTTGTTCGTGAGTGCCACAACCATTTCCATGATACCCATGCTTAGCAAAAATGCAAAAACCACGACCATAACAATCAGCCATTTCAGAAAGAGAAGGTGGTTTTTCATAAGATGAAGAATCAAACTCTTCAGAATTAGAGGTGTGAGGAGAAGAAGTTTGAGAAGCGGCCACAAAATTATTACTCATAGGTTCAGGTAAGATTGACTGATTTTTAGCTTCTTCCTTCTTTTCAACCTTAAGCTCTCTAGAAGGAACCTTATATTCACCTACAAAGGTGGGATTGAAATCAAGAGATCCCCAATCGTCTTCATCGAGAACCTTCTCAAGATCAAAATCCTTCTTATGCATAGACTCAAGTCGAGAAGAATCTTCTTCAGGAGCTCCAGACTCATCCAAAGAATTTTGATCATCAGAGAGCGAGGATTCATCGATAGGTATCTTGTTTAAAGAGTCATCACTAGACAAAGACGGCTTAGAAGAACCCCCTTTGGAAGTAGATGTTTGTAGACAAGCTTGGAAATTAGTATCACCTATCAAGGTATATGTCTTATTGTTATAGATAAATTTAACTTGTCTATGCAATGTAGAGGGGACAGCTTGCATACTGTGAATCCAAGGTCTCCCTAATAACAAGTTGTATGTTAAATTTTCTGACATAACATGGATAGGAGTAGGCAAAGTAACAGGTCCCACTGTGAGAGGTAAGGTGATAATACCTAATGAAGTCTTAGCCACATTGTCAAAGCCTCGAATGGGACGAGAGTTAGGCTCAATGAGGGATGTATCCACATTCATTTTATGTAATAGATTAATGCTACACACATTAAGGCCAGAGCCATTATCTACTAGTGTTCGTCTTATCGCAGTGTCTTTCATGATAACCACAATCATCAAGTGATCATATTGTTGTTGAATTTCACTAGTAGGCAACTCATCTTGGGTAAACACAATTTGAGCTTTCGGATTCATCACAAAGTTAACCAAAGATGATATATTACTAGATGTATTCGGTGGAGGAACATTCAAATCTTTCAAGGCATCTTGTAACATTCCATGATGAGCGGAAGAAGTTTGAATCAAATCCCAGAGGGATATCTTAGCAGGGGTAGCTTTAAGTTGTTTTATGAGATCATATTCCTTACCCATAACTTGCGAAATACGGGGAGCTTGTGGAAGAATTGGTTGAGGATTAGGAAGAGAAACTAGAATAACATGAGGAGGATTAGGCTGCCTATTATTTCTGGTGTGATAAGTATGGGCAACCGTATGATAACTCTCTCTAGTTAATTGGTTGGCATAACTATAAGGACTTATAGGTTTTCTTCCTTGCACAGTGATGATTGGTTTATTCGGAGTACGAAAGGGATCATGATCATACCCTCCCTGGATAGTAAGGAGAGGTGATTTAGGAACTTGAAAGGTGGGAGAAGGATAAGCACCTTGGACTTCAAAAAGAGGCTTATTATACTCATTTAGGTTTATCATGTTAACCAATTTAGAAGTCTTGTTCTTATTTAAAGATTTCGATAAAGCCACAAAGTCATCAAGAGCATCATCCAACAAAGCATGATCATAGCGATTAAAAGGTTTATCTTTTGATTCAAAAGGAGATATCTCCTCATAAAGGGGATTATTGAACACAACCATGTTACTAGATTCAGTGGAAGAGTTGATAGGAATGTACCCTTGAGAGGAACCATTCGACTTATCTTTCTCATCACACCTAAATGGCATAGTAACAAGGTTTATGAGTTTTTGGTAAAATGAAGGTTTGGCATCTTTAGGGTTCAAAAACTCATCTAAAGCTTCATCTAATTCATCTTGGCTATACTCATAATAATCATCATAAACATGAACATTTTGCAAATAAAAATCTGACATTTTGAAATAAAGGTTGCATAAAATTTAAACACAATGCAAAGAAACACACTCTTTTTTTTTTTCTTTTTGTTTTTAATGAAAATGAAATGAAAACACACTAAATCTAGATCTAGATCTAACAAATGCAATGCAAGAGGAAGCAATAATAGACTCACGTCAGGTTCACCAAAATGTGTGGTGGAAAAAGCGAGACTAGGTTAACATGCCCTAATCCTACCTTTTGACACACATTACGGAATACGAAAGAGCCTAGAGGTATCACACAATTGGCTACTTCTTTTTGTGAAATAGAGAGCCATGGGCTACCTATTAGGATTTCTATTCCTTTGTTGAAATTGAAAGATAAAATGATGCAAGTTCAAGTCCTAATCCCAAAATGCATGTATGAACTAACAACAAGATTGTAGAATTAAGATCAAACAATGAACAGCTATAAACACAAGGACAAAACAAGAATGCAGATGTGTACTCAGAGTCAAAATCTGATTGAAAATGTTTGGGATGGGGGCATGGGCGCCACTATCCTGATACTGTGTCGGAAACTGCTCCTGAAACTGCTGTCTTGCACTCTGGAAACTATCGAAAATGCTGTCTGTCAGGAGGACCAGGGCACCCAGCGCCTCTGTCCCAGGGACCAGGGCACCCAGTGCCCCTGTCTTGGTAGGACTAGGGTGCCCCATGCCCCTGTTGAGGTCTTTTGCTCTGCAATTTGGTGTGGAGTGTTGTCTCGACCTACTTTTCCCGAATCTGTAACCTGCGGCATCATCCGAGTCCCGAAACCTGCACTTATATCTGAAAAGGGTATGGTGGGCGGCTATATAGGGTTTTGCCTTAGTCAAACCCCCACTTCGGTGATTTCCACCTCCACGAATAGCCAAGTTGTATTGTAAAATGTATTGTGTGTGCAGATCTTGTGTGTGTGCAAGATCCTAGAATGCAAGTAAGCAAACTAGAGCAACCTAGAAAGTAAACCCTAATTGCTTGTAAATGATAATGTAAATGCTCTAAATCAAGATGCAAAGTGATCCAAAGAACGAATAAATGATATATTGAAGCTTATGCAAAGAGATGAAAACAACATGAAATCATACCCAACCCTCAAGGGAGGGGTACAAGCCAATCTTCAGTCGGTAATCTCCTATTGTTCTTCAATGCCTTCCAAGCCCTAAATGGATGAACGAAATTGATAAATGCTTGATAGAGAGATGTTGAATGTTGTTGAAGTCTTCAAAGATCTACTCTTTTGCTGCATATGAGGTTCTTGAAAATAAAATTCAGATCCTTTCAAATGAAGAAAGAGAGCTCTTATGTATGAAACCCTAGGTCGTAATTTTATCTTTTGGCTGACCTAGAGATTGAATATCCTGCCAATTTCTTGGGGCTAAGCTTTATTTTATGATTGGATTGTGCTCCTAAAATTTCAGGAAAAATGTCCAGGACCATGTGCACTCCGGGCGCCATGGTCCTGACAACTTTTCACCAAATGTTCAGGGCCATCGGATATGATGATTTTAGAGAGAATCCCGAAGTTACAGGTGATTTCAAGATGTTTTGACCCCCGAAACCAAGCCCCCAAGTTCAAAATAGGACTTAATTAGGGTTTTTGATTGAATGATGCATTGGAGGAATAAAATGAAAAGGGCACACTATGATGAAAGGGCCCAACTTTATGATGTAGAGGATGATGAAATAGGACCTTAGACCTAATTAATTTGATTAATTAAGTGCTAAAGGGGAAATGCAATGGAAAATGTAAAATGCACCAAGGCGGGTGCTAAACTAGGTTTGAAATTGTACCACCATAGCAAGTGCGTACAATTTATGACGCTAGAGTTTCCAAAAATGTTTTCTAAATTTTCAAAATTCCTCACTATTTTGCCCCCTATTTTTCTGGGTTTGGTCACGTGCTAAAACAGAGACAAGATGTGCTACTGAAGTTTCTTCACATGCTAAGCTGCCCCCTACCACGCGCTAATTATTTAGACTGCTAAAATTTGTTTTCTGTTTTGCTTGAAAAAACTATGCACTAATATGGGTTTGCTATGCGCTAACTGCTAAGCCTTATGCACTATTGTTTGACTCCTACACACTAGGCTGATGCTCCAATGCGCTAGGCTATTTTTCAGACGCGTTGACTATTTAATGTTGTTCTGAAAATTTTACGTAGAATGCTACTATTTTAACTGGAAGTGCTAACTGGATGCTTTGATGCACTAAAAAATGTACCGCATGCACTAAGAAGTTTCTCTCACATGCTAGAATGCCCTGATATTTTCCTTTGGTTGGTTTTTGCAAAAAAAATTTGGATTCTTGTTATGAGTTTTTCAGTTTTGATGGATGATTTTCTGAAGTAGTAAATGCAAGCATAGCACCAAAGAGACAACCATTTTGCTTAATATAACAAAAAGTGTATGTTCTATGAGGATGTGTTCAAATCCCCAATGTTTTAATAGGTTTGGATACAAATAATACACTTCAAGAAGACTCTTTATTCAAAGGTCATAAATAACATCATAGCCCACTAGTCTCGATACTCTGTCAGCTCAAACAACCATGTCACCCCCTAGAGGGCACCCATTTTTTTTTCTTTTTCCAGAAATTAACTCAAAGTGAATTGCTTCACAATTGAGTAGTTATCTTGGGAGATATATAGTGAGCGATCTTGGGGGCAGATTCTTCCCCACCCTTGCACTATGATATTATGAATGTCTGGTTACTAACTTGGCTCAAGGTTTCTATTTCTATGGTTCGTAATCAGGCTTCCTCTTTGGCCGTCAGTGATAAAATCCCTCAGGAAGCTTCCCAACCTTTAGAACAAAGGCTTTACGTATCTCAAGGATACCGGGGGAAGGCTAATCGTTGTGTGCAACCGTTGAAAAGGACTTTCATCACTTTCCACTTTTGATTATAGTGGGTTGGAATACTTGGCATCAAAGTCATTTCCCACTTAGGTCATTCCCTTTACACCAGCCATAAATGGCTTTAAGAGTTGATTCCAACTCCTCGGGAAGGCAGGCCTGCTAAAGGTTGTATAATGCTTGAAGTACAGAAAGCTTAAGAGTGGTTTGGCTTTTTGATCACCCAGTTAAGGGGAGAACATATACCTTCCACTTTCGAGACAAGGCAAACAATCTTCTTTTTAGCCTTCAAGATAATGATTTGCTAACTTCTATTTGGAGATGTTGCTCCACAAAAACATGGTGTTTATTTTATTTCCCAAATCAGTGATTATCTAATCTAGGAAAAGAACTGAGTCAACAAAGCAAAACTTTGATTTGGTCAACAATAGGAAATCGGGCAAAAAGGGGAATAACGTCCCTCTTTGATTGTAACAAAAACTTTTAAGTGTGGTTCTTTCCTTTGCAAAAATTTAAAATGAATCCTTTTATACACCAAAATAAAGTTTTTCTCCTATGAAAGCAAGAAAATTTCTGATTGTGGTTCTTTTTATAGACCAAAAATAAAGTGAGTTCAATTTTAAGAAAAAGAATTTCAAATTTTATACTAACTTAGCTAAGTCAGTAAAAACTCTAACTATTTTAATAATCTTAAGACTAAGCTCCTATCTGCAATAAAATTGTTAGAATCCTACAAAATAACAAGCAAAAAATGTTAGATAACTGGTGGACTTCAACAAGTCTAATTTTATCCTTGGTTATAGATTTTATTTTTCTTATCTTTGTTTGTTTATGATGCGCTACAGAACAAACTATGCGTGCTACAAAATAACAGTGATGTGCTAAAAGAAGGCAGAGATGCACTATACTATTTTCAGGATGCACTACTCTATGTTCTGGAGGTGCTGCTATGTTTTTCTCCCATGTCGAGACCTACAGGAAAATATTAGTATTATGATACACTAAGGAAAAGACTTCCCACACTAGATGATGGACCCAATGTGCTAAACAATAAGCTGGATGCACTAGGCTATTAACCAGATGTGCTAGGGAATGTTTCCCATGCGCTAATTCTTGTTTCCCGCGGACTTGCAAAAGTGGTTAAATTCAAAAACCAATTTGATATATGGGGTGATGCCCCACGGTGGGCGCTAGAAATGTATGCAAGAAAAGCGGGTCGATAGAACTCGAAATGTGAAAAATGGAGCTCTAGGGAGCCTTGCTTATACACCCATAGGACTTCTTGGTGCAAGCTATGGAGTCATGAAGTATGGCTCAGCTTCCCAAGGTTGGTTCCATGGTTCTCTATCTCACAAGGTCCCTCAAACCAATGTTTTTGCTCTCAGATCACTGAGCAAAATGGTTTAGGGATGACAAATGCAAGAACGAGGGATGCTTTTGTTGATTTTAAGATGAAATGCATCCTAAGCTATGCATGGTCCTATAAATGCAATAAAATAGTTATAAGATGACCAAATTAGAAAACAAGACTATCCTAGCATGCTATATTAGTCTATGATTAAGCTAAATGAAAAGGAACATACTCTAAATTTGCATATTTAGCTTAATTCCTGTTTAAAAGAGAGGCTAAATGATGAGCATAAATGATATATGAAAGCTTGAAAGGATTTTAGTATAAGTGTGATGCTAAAGACTTGGATGATCTTAAAATGGAGGAATGAGAGCTCTATTTATAGCAAAAATAGGGCAATGGATGGCCAGGATTGAAAGATTTAATCAAAGGTTAAGTTTGAAAGTTGGGAATCCATGTTTGCAATTGGCACCAATGAAATGGTGACAAAAGTCAACATAAGGTTGGTTGAGAGGAGATGTAAGAAGCATTAAATGCTTGAGAAGACCTCATGGTTACTCTAGGGGTTAAGGGTTAAGGTTAAGTTAAGATTACCCATTGGATAAAGCTTTTATCCAAAGGATAAATTCTTGTGCAAAGGATTAAGGATAACCATGGTCAAAGCAATAAATTCTTGATGAGACCCTTGGGTTACATGGAGGTTGAGTTTATGGAAATTCTTTAACCATGCTAAAAGGTTGAGTTAACCATTAATGGTTATGAAGACTTTGGGGATAAATTTGTAAGAGTCCTTCCAAATTTGGGGGTATTCAACAAGTTAGTTTGTTGAATGGATAAAGGCTTTAATGTCTTTAGAAGACTTTACTCCAAATTTGAGAAGTGACCTCCTCAAATTTAGGAAAAAGGGATAATGGATGCGTTTGGGTTAATTAATTAGGATTAGATGGATTCTAGAAGAAATTAGGAAGAGGGTTTAGGATGCAAGTGGGAGGTGTAGGATTTTGCAAGTGGATGAAGGGATAATGGGTTTTAATTGAATTTAATTCAATTTGGTTGCAATTAAATAAATTAGATTTATTTAATTTAGGATAACTATTTTAATTAAATTTGAATTTAATTAAAAAGTGGATAGGGGCTTTAATTGAATAAAATGAATTTATTCTATTAAATGGTAAAAGAGGTATAGTGAATTTAATTGAGTAATTTTACTTAATTAAATAGAGGAATACGGGTAATTGAATTAAATTGGATTTAATTAAATAGAGAAATGAACATAAAATATTCATTTAGGAATATGGTCATTTTTATATGTCTACAGGTTTAATGGAAGGATGTTTCAACACGTTCTTGTTCAAAAATTGTGTCATAATACTATGCAAAGATTCAGGAAGAGGAGCTAATTCTTTTCTAAAATACTTGGATATAAAGGAGGCACACTTGTTGTCACGACTACTACCTGAGTATTGTTGCTATCATTAAACTTGGTTAATCCCTTGTTTGGTTTAAACTTTGTGAAAGGTTGTTTAGGCCTCTCATTATTATCAACCAAAGCCATTGAACAAGATTATTCAAATTGAGTCACTTGAAGTTGATAGTTATGACGTGTTGCACACAACTATGTAAAGGAAGTAAACTCAGAAAAGAGAAGCTTATCCTTAATGTCTTTTTTCAAATTAAAAATAAAAATTCTTTGAACATCTTGATCAAGCATATGATAAGAAATTTGATAATACAAATGAATATATCTACCAATAAAATCAACCAATTTTTCTTTAACACTTTGTATACAATATATTAAATTAGTCAAAGTGATCTTAGGACCAATATTATTGTGAAATTATTGAACGAAAGCATTATCCAATTGTTGAAATAATGTAATTCAATTAGGAGTTAAACAACAATACCATTGCAAAGATTTATGTCTAAATGTTCTAGTAAACAATTTAGCCAAAAGTCTTTGATCATAAGAAAAATCACTACACGAAGTTTGAAAAGTTTTCACATGAGTCATAGTATCACCTTTTCCATTATAAGGCTCCAATTGAGGGACTTCCATATATGTGGGGAGAATGACACAAACAATATCATTAGATAATGGGATCACTATGTCAATTGTGGGCACATTATACTTTGATTGACCTTCATGGAAGCTATTTGTTGTTGAAAGGATGACACAATTTGAGCGAGGATATTAATGGTTTCTTTAGTGGATGGGTTGAAATTGGACATGTTTGATTGGTATGGAGGAGTACCATTGTTAAATGAAGGAGGGGGTTGAGAATAGGTGGGACACTATGATAGGTAGGTAAGGGAGATGATTGGGTAATAAATGGAAGACTCATGGAATAAGGTATGAAAGGGTTGCGATCATTAATGTTTCCCCCTTGACTAACATGTGTAGGAATGATATTTTGTGTGGAATTAGCCATGATATTAGATGTAAAGGTAGGCACACTAGGCATAGAATTAGTCACAGGAATATAATGATTGACTTCTTTGGGAGGTTGCATGTAACCAAGGACCTCATCACAACTTTTCAAAGGCATGATATTAGTATCAACAATATGAGACACAACAAATCAACACCAATTTTATCAATTTGAACCTTTCTTTTTAATCCTTCAATCAATGGGATAGACTCATTTTTGCGGTATTGTTGACTCATCAATTGTTTAATATTTTCAAATTCATTGTTAATCTTCTCGAATTGGTCAATGGAAACCCTAATTAGTGAATCACCCTCATCATGAGAATTATGTAAAGAATGGGGATATATAACATCATGTGTTGGAATAGAGGAACCACCCACATTCTCATGAAATAAATAATCCAAACTAGGCTCCTTATCCTTAGTAGTTAAACCTTGGGAAGCCCTAATTCTACAACTTCTTCTCATGGGAATATTATAGGTAGGACTAATAGTAGTAAAACTCATGCACAAAGGAGGGAAATTTGAATATGAATTGATGAAGAAATACAAAATTTTATGAAAATGATTTATTAACCAACTAATTAAGCAATGGTATATGTGAACTTGAAAGAGAAATGCATCTAGATCATAGAATAACATTCATAAAAAAATAAAATCTGAAAATTAAATTAAAATTTTATACAACCCTTATGGTAAATTTTAGAATTATAAAATAGGGTTTTGGTAAATTCAACCACTAAACTTATGTTATTTAATGTGAAAATGAGATCTAGGAGGGAAAATTTGAATTTTAAATTAAATGAATAATCAGATTTGAAATGATAAATCCAAATTAGAGAACCCACAAGCTTAATTTCAGAATTAAAAATTAGGGTTTTTGTGAATTTAAAGTCTAAATTTTTAAAATTCAATGAAGAATTAAACTTGAAATGAAAATTGGAATTTGAAATGCCTAAACACTAAGATCTAAGAACATAAATGAGAAATTCAAATGAAAGAAGTTGGGTTCACCAAAAATGTGATGATAAAAAATTAGAGTTTCCATCATTAGATGTATTAAAACTACTAAGTTTTCCTTGGGGACCAACACATTAGGGAAATATAGAAATTAGATATATCTAAACATAAGAATTCTAAATCCTAATATAATTCTAGGGGTGTTGAATGTGCCCTTTCTTTCTGTTAATTTGAATTGAATTGTATTTGTTGAAATAAGGGTAAATATGTCAAAATTGATGTAAAAATGCATAAACAGTAAGCTACAGTCGTTATATTGAGCCACAAACATGGATTTGAGGATTTCAAGATGATTCAAATATATTTCTAGGAGCTCCTAATTTTTTGGGATTGGTGTGGCAGTCATTCTGGTCCTCTAAATATTTCATACTTAAATGGGGAGTTAATTCATCACTGCAAATAAAACTTATCCTGAGGATCACAACTCCATACATGTTCTTGCACACACTGGAGAAGGGAAATAGGTTTGGAATAGGGGTTTGCCTTAGGTGAAACCCCAATTTTGGAATTAAACATGAAATAAAAATTAAATCTGATTGAATTACAGTATGGAAATATTCTCATTTTGATGGATATGTTGAATAGTGACTGAAACATAAATAATATACCTCCTTGTGAAGTTTTGTTTGTATCGACAAGGAATTAGGGTTTCATGAGGTATTCAATAACATAGAACTATGTAAAGGGTTTTGGGTCCCTTCAAAACTTTTTTTTTCCTTAATAAAAAACATAGAACATGAATGTCAACTCCAATGCTTGAATCTTGACTTTATCTCTAGTCTAATGCTTGAAAGGAGACTAATTGTTTTCTTTCTTGAACTTGAAATCTTGATTGCTTGATGTCAAATTGAATTTAATATGTGTGGATGATCAAATGAGAGCGATAGACTTCTTTTTATACTTGGCTATCAAAAATCAAATTAATATTTTGACATGAGTCGACACAAAGCTAGAATTCCTGCTCAAGTCACATGACTGTTAAGGGGCCCAATTTTGGGTCCTAATTAGGAGGAATAGGGCATTGGATGCTTTTCTCTTGAGGGGACCAAGGTTCCATGCCATGTTCCTATCCAATTAGGCACCAAAATAAAGGGGCAAGATGGAGTCCAAAGTGAAAATGAAGATAGATTTGCATAGCAAGAAATTAGGTCCTATTTAGGCCTTGAAGGCATGAACACCAAGGTGAGGGCTCAAATGCTATCAAAATTGTAAGGGAGTACAATTTAGGATACTATAGTTCATAACATTCTTCTATTTGTTGTCCCTTGTGTTATCTACTTAGGGATAATGCAAAGCATTGAGATCTATTTTGGTCTCTTCCATGATAACTCAAAAGACACATGTACCTTTCTTCCATTGTGGTTCTACTTCATTTGGGGGATGAGGTCGATTGAATGAAAATATATGTCATGGTATATATTATTTATCAAAAAAGCATACTAACCCCAGAGTCAGTAGAATCCTTATGTGTTTTCTAACCATTATCCTTTGATTTTCCCTTTCTTAGGGACATATCATTGTGGTAACGTGGTTGTATTTTAGATGCATGTTACCTTAAATCAATTTCTCTCGGTGAGGTATATGCAATTGATTTAATGTGGGGGCATACACTCCACTCAATGTTTCACTTTATGCACACACTATCACATGTCTTGATACTCAAGTAAATTTCCAAAATAAGAATTTTTCTTTGTAATTTCCTATTTTTCTTTTTTCATGACTCATAGTAAGTGAACCTTACTAGGCTTGTAGTCACAATTCTCTCTCTCTTTCTCTTGTTATGTCCCTTTTATCTTGATATTGAAGTAGTAATATCCTAAATTCCTCTACGGACTTGTTGCATCTTGCCTCTTTGATGACTTGACGAAACTTTTTCAATGCAAACCTTTATACTTTATTGAGAGTGTATGCTTAGTCTCATACTCCCACTAAAGTGGGAGCTAAATGTAGTGTCCTAAATTGTACTCCCTTACAATTTTGTCCTCATTTGGGCCCTCACCTTAGCGTTAATCTCCCAAGGCCTAATTGAAGCACTAATTCTTCTCACACCATGCACCAAACTTATTCTTTTTCAGCACCCATGCTTTCTTCCACTATTTTCTATGTCCCTGATTACTCAAGACCGCAATGCTAGTGCATTGGTCCTCAAAAACCAATTTGACTAGGACTTTAGTCCTCCTAATCAAGGCCCATTTTGAGGCCTCTTAATAGTCATTTGAAATGAGCGGGAATCTAGATCTCGTGTCAGCTCATGTCAAATAATTAAGGTGCTTTTTTAACTGACAAGTATAAAAGGAGGTCTCTCCCTCTCATTTTGATGGACATTCAATCAATTGAAAAATTTAAGTGAGAAAGAAATACATCTTCTTTCAAACATTGGAGCATAAGTGAAGTTAAGAATCAATAATTAGAGATGACATTCATGTTCTATGTTTTATGAAGATTACATGAAACCATAATTCCTTGTGAATAAAAATAAAACCTCATAAAAAAGGTATATCATTATTTTTTTAGACATTTTCAACATTTCCCTAAAAAGGAAATCATTTCCATTACAAAAATTCATTTACATTTTATTTTTATTTCATGGTTAATTCCAAACCTAGGGTATTACCTAAGGCAAACCCCAATTCCCAACCAATTTCTCTTCTTTTCTATGTACAGGAATAGGTATAGAGTTATAATTATTAGAATCATCTTTATTCACAAAGAAAAATAGATTCCCTTTGGATGATGAAAAGTGCAGAGGACCAGAGTGATAGGCATTTTGTTCTAGACACTTCAGGATGACCTTTTGGGAATAGATCAGAGCACTCACATATTACTCAGATCTAGGTTCATGGCTTTGTTTGATGACTGTAGCTCGCCATTTATTTATAATTACTTTAATTTGGGCACATTTACCCTAATTTTAGCATTTTTACAATTCAAATTGAAAAGGGGGAATCAAATCTTGATCCAATGAATCTAATAAGAATTCTCAGCCCTATCCTTGCTAATTTGATGCTAGATCTATTAGGTTCACCCCTCTTTAATGTAATTAGTCCCTAATAAAAAAATCATGGGTTTTGCTTCATCATTGGGTGAAACCCTAATTTCTTACCATTTACAAGAGGTATATAGGTGGAGAGGAAGGGAGAAGCCTAGAGAGAGGAGAGAGAGGTGACAACCTAGATAATAGAGAGAGAATACATGAGGAAGAGAGAATAAAAGAGTGGCAGAGGGAGATAGATATGGGGGTGTGTATGGATGGGGAGACAGGGAGGGAGAGGGGAAGAGAGGGAGGGAGATACATAGAGAAGGGAGGGAGATAAGAGGAGAGACAAAGGAACAAGGAGAGGAGTAATAAGGGATGGATGGAGATGGAGAGGTAAACATGGAGGGAGTGAGAGACCTATGAAAGGAAGATAAAGAGGTTAGGGGAGAGAAAGAAGAGAAGGGGGGAAGGGATAGGGTTATGGGGGAGAGAGAGAGAGAGAGAGAGATGGGACATATAGATAGGTGAGAGACCTAGAGGGATAAACATAGGTGATAAAAATAGATAGTGATAGAGGAGTGAGATAGATAGAGGGTCATAGAGAGAGGTGGGTAATGAGACCTATATGTAGAGGTAGATAGGTGGCGAGGAAGGCAGGGAGAAACCTAGAGAGAGGAGAGAGAGGGTGTGATGGAGAGGTGATGCCCTAGAAAACAAAGAGAGGACAAGAGAGGAAGAGAGAATAATAAATAGAAAAGGAGGAAGGGATAGATCTAGAGAGGGCAGGGAGGGAGAAGAGGAGAGACAAAAGTGTTAGACAGTTCAGATAACCAGAAGACAACTGAGAGGGGGGGGTGAATCAGTTGTCACAGATTACAAGAACATTCAATAATTAAAACTTTAATACCGGAACCCAAAACATTAATATCGGAATAGTAGTTAATCCTACTAAGTATAAACAATAATCATAGAATAGAAGCCATCCACATAACACCAAGATTTGCACGTGGAAAACCTGGTAAAGGGAAAAACCATGGTGGGAAGCCTATGCACAATCAGATAATACTTTTGTAGTAAGTATGTGAATTAAAATGAAGGGGCATGCACTTCCAGGAAGGCCAATAGCCTAGAGTGCACTTCTCATCACAAAAGGAGCCTCATTGACTACATATAAATCCAGACTACAATCTGGAGAAGTGTTGAACTGTAAAAGTTAACATCTCCTATGCCTGAGTACAGTTTCGTTTAAGCTCAATACCAAAGGACTAAATCATCTTACATAAAACCAATTTGATCTCCAATGATCGACCAACTCCTCTTCCTGAATGATATTACATTAATCACACATTACATTCCTTGACCATGACCTCTTATATTTACCATGATGATCTACAATGAGATTTTACATCTATTTATACAAATCCTCGACCATAAATAATCAGGTTAGCCACTAGATAATAAACTAATTACATAATTACAAACCATGTCGGCCTTAGACTAAACAAATAATATCAACACTTAAGACATCTCGGAAATACATCAATAGGTCCTACCTGCACATTACATTAAAGCTAGTCCATAAATTAGATCAACTGAGACCAAGTATAGGTCCACACGCTTCAACAATGATCTCCATCTGCCAAGTCTCGAACATGATCACCAACCACATCTTGAAGCTCCATCAAAAACTACACCAACACCACTTATGTAATTCATCAAAGATCTCCATCAAAAGCTTTGTCGGTGAAACCCTCCCCAAAATAAGAAACCAATATTCTAAGCAGGCAGGATAGAATCCAATCTCATGACCAAAACCAACTAACCAAATATAAGTGTAAGTATCATGAACAAGCCAATTCCATCACCAAACTATACTAGAGCCCACCGGATCATATTGGATCCAAGTTAACTAGAAACCACCTAACCTGTCGAGATAAGAAGGGTGCCAGTAAAGCATCCAAACAACTAGTGTTGACATAAATGACAAAACATAAATGCAACACATAATCAATTCCACCAAATGGGCAATGATCTCCTTCTTTGGCATTGATAACAACATTAGATGTGAAAAATATCTAAGTACCAAGAAATATCTAACAAGTCTCCCCCTGTGGAAGACAACCAACAATCAACCGCATATAGCTCTGAATAACTCTCCCTTTTACTTTTCTTATCTCTCCCCCTTTGACATTTTCTTTTTCTTTCTTTAACTTTTTCACATCAATATCTCTCCCCCTTTGACATTTTCTTTTTCTTTCTTTAACTTTTTCACATCAATATCTCTCCCCATTTGACATCAATGCTATAAATATGACAAAAATATCAAAGCAAAAACATAAGCCTTTGAATTCCAAAGTTGACTACTCCCCCTGAGTAGTAGCATCCCATATCAGTGCTGGAATGAATAGTATCTCTGATAGTGCATATCGGACTAATCCCAAACCGCATCAATCAAGTCTCTATCGGGGGGACAAAAAATCCCAATCTGTCTCTCAGGTACTCAAATGATTCCTTAGATAAAGGTTTAGTGAAAATATCTGCAATCTACTATTTAGTGTTCACATAAACCAGTCTAACTTCAGTTGCTTCCACCTTCTCCTTCAAAAAGTTATATGTGATAGATATGTGCTTTGTTTTAGAATGCAATACCGGATCCTTTGATATATCAATAACAACAAAGTTATCACAGTGAATAACTACTGGTGCATCACAATCCACCTTTATATCCTTCAGCATTTGCTTCATCCATAAAACTTGTGTACAGTTAGTAGCAACAACAACATATTCAGCTGCAGCAGTAGATAAAGAATTACATGACTATTTCTTGTTGATCCATTAAACCAACTTCTTTCCAAGAAAGAAAGCTCCATCAAAAGTGTTATTTTGGTCATCAACATCTCTAGCCCAATCATCATTTGTATATGCACATAAAGTAAAATTATCATCCTTAGGGTACCATAAGCCATATTTTGATGTACCTTGCAAGTATCCAAAAATCCTTTTCACCGCCATCTCATGATTTTCTCTAGGATCACTCTGAAATCTTGAAACAATACAAACAACATTCATAATGTCAGGCCTAGTTTGAGTCAAATAAAGCAGACCTCCAATCATAGATTTGTATCTTGTAGGATTTACCGGTGCAATATCTTTTCTTGTCAATTTCTCACTTGTAACCATAGGAGTACTTACCGGTTTAGAATCTCCCATACCAAATTTCTTTAGCAATTCCTTAGCATATTTAGTTTGATAGATAAAATTACCTTTGTTAGTATGAGTAGTCTACAAACCTAAGAAAAAATTCATCTCACCAATCATAGACATCTCAAATTCTTTCTCCATATTCTTAGAAAATTCGATGCACAACTTATCTTCACCTCCAAAAATAATGTCAACAACAAATAATTCAATAATCAGTATATCATCATCAGTGATTTTATAATATAAATTAGTGTCAGCACTACCTTAGTAAAACCAAGCTTCAAAATATATTTATCCAACCTTGCATACCAAGCTCTAGGTGCTTGTTTCAATCCATATAAAACTTTCCTTAACCTGCAAACCATATCTGTATCATCTGATAGTGAAAAACCATCAAGTTTCTCAATATAAGCTTCCTCATCAAGATCCCCATTTAGAAATGCACATTTAACATCCATCTGATAAACCTTATAGTTTTTATAAGCAGCATAGGCAAGAAATAATCTTACAGCTTCAATCCTAGCTACAAGTGCAAAAGTCTCTCCATAATCAATTCCTTCCTTCTGAGAATATCCTTTACAAACCAATCTAGCCTTATTCCTTATAACTTGACCACCTTCATTCAATTTATTCCTCAAAATCCATTTAGTTCCAATAACATTTTTATTTTTAGGTCGGGGAACCAAAGTCCATGTGTTATTTTTCTCAATCTGATCTAATTCTTCTTCCATAGATTTTAACCAATGTTCATCTTTACATGCTTCAATTATTGATACTTGTGAAATTTAACATACCTCATTAGTTGCTAGTCTTCTTCTTGTTATTACTCCATTGTTCTCATCCCCAATGATTTGATCTTCAGAATGATTCAATCTTACATTCCTAGGAGTCTTCTGACTTTCTATTCATCTTCCCTATTCTTTAGTTACTGTATAATTCTTTGATGTTGCTAGAGTAACTGGTTTAACTCTTTGTTCTGGTAAAGGTGCTACTTGTTCAGATATAATCATTTCCACCATCGGTTCCTTCTCATAAACTCTGATTTGACTTCTATTTAGCTCATCTACTTTGACATTAGCACTCTCAACTATTCTCTACAATCTCTTGTTATAAAATCTATATGCTTTTCTTTCATTATAATAACCAATAAATATGCCTTCATCACATCTAGGAATCAAATTTTCCAATAATATCATCTCTCCTAATATAACATTTACTACCAAAAATTCTGAAATACTTAACTATAGGTGTATTGCCAAACCATAATTCATAAGGTGTCTTACTAATTTCTCCTTTGATATGTACTCTGTTGAATGTATAAATCATTGTACTCACTTCTTCTCTCCAATAGATATGAGGTAGACTAGCTTCCATCATCATTGTTCTAGCAACATCCAAGATAGTTTTGTTCTTCCTTTCCACAACTCCATTCTGCTGAAGTATCCAGGGAGAAAAAAAATTGTCTTCTTATACCATGCTTGTCACAAAAGTTATTAAACTCACTGGATGTGAATTTTCCACCATGATCTGATATCAAAAATTTAATCCTCAATCCTATCTTGGTTTCCACTTTAGCCTTAAGTATTTTAAAATTTTAAAATGCTTCAGATTTTTCTCTCAAAAAAGTAACCCACATCATTCTAGAATAATCATCAATGATTAGCATGAAATATCTATCACCATGAAAACTTTTAATTCTAGCAGGGCCACACAAATCAGTATGAATAAGATCAAGAACATCATTTGATTTATCTTGTATACTCCTAAAAGAGGTTCTGACCTATTTACCCATTTGACGTTCTTTATATACCATATTATAGGGCTTCATAATCTTAGGTATATCCCTAACTGCCTTAGTTGAATTGATCTTCAAAATGAAATCAAAATTCACATGACACAACCTTTTATGCGATAGCCAACTCTCATCAATTTGTGTAATCAAACATGTCTTCTCACCGAAGTTTAAGTGAAATATATTGCCTTTTGTCTGTGTACTGGTTGCAATCTCCTAGCCAGATCTGTTAATGATTTTGCATTTTCCATCCTTGAACTATAATTCAAATCCCTTATCTACCAATTGTCCAACTCTCAAAATATTATGCCTCAAACCTTCAACATAATAAACATTGTCAGTATTGTTCTTACCATCCAATGATATAGTTCCTTTTCCTTTGATCATACATGCCTTGTCATCTCCAAATCTAACTAGACCATCATCAAATTCTTGCAAAGATAGACACTTCCCTTTATCTCGAGTCATATGATGTGAACAACCGTGGTCAATTACCCATTCATCCTTGTCTTCAATTTTAGCAGCAAGTACCTTCTCTTTAGGTACATTCTCTTTGAGTGCCAAATCATCTTCCTTGATAGCTAGGAACACCCATTCATTCCCATTGTCGAATCCACTAGCAGAGTTTTCTGTCGGTTCATCATTTGAGTCAGTAGTGCCTTCCTCATCTGCTATGTAGCATGATTTGTTTCTATTTTTCTTATATTTATATTTGTTCTGATATCCAGGGTTAGGATTAAATGATCTTCTAACTCTTTCTTCAAATCTTGAATTCCTTTCAGGACATCTAGATGCAAAATGACCAATCTTATTACATGCAAAACATTTAAAGGTTGCTTTTCCTTCATACTTACTTCCTACCAGTCCTTTAGGTACTCTTGTAGCAAATAGTGCTTGAAGGTTCTCAAACACATCATCTTTTCTCTTCATATCTTCTAATTCCTTTGCATATAAATTTTTCCAGTCTTGCTTACTGGTTGTAGATGTAGATGCATGAAAAGTAGGTTCAGTCTTCACAGCTCTAGAAGTTCCAAATTCCTCAAGCTCAAAAGGAGATAGTTTCCAAAATAAAGTATCTTTGTTGACAAATGTATTAGCCATTATTCTCAACTTATTAATAGCAGTAGCCTTCATTTTGTAAGTCAGTGGTAGGGCTCTGAGAACTTTAGAAACAATTTCATCTTTGCTTAGAGTTCCACCACAAAATTGAATTCCCATAACAATGTCATTTACCCTTTCCATGAATGCATTAATCCTTTCATCTTCTTCCATTTTTCAAGTTTTCATATCTCACCCAGTAACCATCAAGTTTAGCAATCTTCACTGTAGGGTCACCTTCATTAAGAGTCTGCAACTTATCCCATATAGCCTTTCTAGATGATTTATCTATTAATCCTATTATTTGCTGATTGGAAAGTGCACACAAGAGGACTTCTCTTGCTCTATAATCATTCTCAAGCTCCTTGTCCAGGTTAGCAAGAGGAGGATTTCCAGATCTTAGATTATAGGGTGTGAAACTATTCTGTGTGATCTCCCAAATCTCCTTGCCAAGACATCTCAGATGAGTCTCCATCTAAATCTTCCATATTGTGTACTTTATTCCATCATGCCTTAGAATATCCCTTTGAAAGATAGCTCCAGAAGAACTAGATGAACTTGAACTATTAGTCACCATAGGCTCTTCGTCAAGTAGTTAAGATTTCTACAAAGAGGACCAATGCTCTGATACCAATTATTAGACATTTCAGATAACCGGAAGACAATTGAGAGGGGGGTGAATCAGTTGTCACAAATTATAGGAACATTCAGCAATTAAAACTTTAATACTAGAACCCAAAACATTAATACCGAAATAGTAGTTAATCATATTAAGTATAAACAATAATGACAAAATAAAAGCCATCCACATAACACCAAGATTTGTATGTCGAAAACCTGGTAAAGGGAAAAGCCACAGTGGGAAGCCTACCCATAGTCAAATAATACTTCTACAGTAATTATGTGAATTATAATGAAGGGGCTTGCATGTGCAGGAAGGCCAACAACCTAGAGCACACTTCTCATCACAAAAGGTGTTTCACTGACTACATATAAATCCACACTACTATCCAGAGAAGTGTTAAACTGTAAAAGATAGCATCTCCTATGCCTGAGTATAGTTTCGGTTAACCTCAATACTGGAGGACTAAATCCTCTTACACAAACCCAATTCGATTTCCAATGATTGACCAACTCCTCTGCCTGAATGATATTACATTATTCACACATTACATTATTTGACGATGACCTCTTACATTTACCATGATGATCTACAATGAGATCTTACATCTATTTATACAAACCCTCAACCATAAACAATCAGGTCGGCCAACAGATAATAAACCGATTACATAATTACAAACCATGTCGGTCTTAGACCAAACAAATAATATCAACACTTAAGATCCCTAAAATACATCAATAGGTCCTATCCACACGTTACATTAAAGTTGGTCCATAACCTAGATCAACTGAGACCAAGTATAGGTCCATACGCTTTAGCAATGATCTCCATCTATCGAGTCTTGAACTCGATCACCAACAACATCCTTAAACTCCATTAGAAGCTTCACCAACACCACTTGTACAATTAATCAAATATCTCCATCAATACCTTTGCTAGTGAAACCCTCATCGAAACTGGAAACCAATCTTCTAAGTAGGCAAGATAGCATCCAATCTCTAGACCAAAACCAACTGACCAAATATGAGTATAATAATCATGAACAAGACAATTCCATCACCAGACCATACCAAAGCCTACCAGATCATACCGGATTCAAGTTAACTAGAAACCACTTAACCTACTGGGACCAGAAGGGTGTCGGTAAATCATCTAAACAGCTAGTGTTGACATCAATGACAAAACATCAATGCAACACATAATCAATTCCATCAAATGGCCAACAAAAAGAACAAATGGAGTAAGGGAGGATGGATGGAGAGGTAGACATGGTTGGAGTGGGAGACTTATGGAAGGAGAAGATAGATAGGTGAGGGGAGAGAGAGAAAAGAGGAGAGAGTTCATAAATAGATATGGGTAAGGGGGGAAGGAGAGAAAGGTAGAGAGGAGGAAGAGAACTAGAGAGTTGATAGATAGATAGGAGAGAGACCTAGAGAGGAAGAGAGAGGTGGGTAATTAGATAGGGAGGGAGGGAGAGTTCTAGATATGGGGAGAGAGAGGGTGGAAGGGATAGGTAGTTATCAAGAGAATGGAGAGGGAGGGGAGATAAGTTCAATAAGAGAGGGAGAGAGAAGAAGAGAGTTGGAGTGAGTCTAGGATAGAGATGGGGGTAAGGAGGGATTGAAAGGTAGAGAGGGTGGAATATACCTATAGAGGGGAGAGAAAGGTAAGAGAGACAATAGAGGTAGAGAGATAGGTCTAGAGTTTGGAAAAAAATAGAGTGAGATAGAGTGCCATATTTGGCACTCACCAAATTGTTTTCATTGGAATAGACCAACCCTTTGGGTTGGATTTTCCTTGGATCACTTCAGGCCTGAGACATTTTTTAATTAGAAAATTGAAAAATTTGATATATTTTTGGTTGTGCTATCCATCAAGTTTGCATGTGTTTTAATGCAAATAAAAAATACCATGGAGGCTTTATGTTCTCTTAGCTATCCAACCATTTAATTTGTTTCACATTTTAATTTTGTTATAGCTTTCATTTTTAATTTCTTTTGTTAGTGTGTCTATTTTTGGTAAAAAAACACATGTTATTTTGGGTATAGTTTTTTCACACATTCATTGAATTTTGAAATAACTTACATTTTTTAAAACTAGACTCCATTCTACACAATTTGAAAAAAAAAAAAAAAAATTATTTTTCAATGATTTAGGGGCGACCATGCTCAAATTTCTATTTTTTCAGGATGTGTCCACTTCAAAAATTAGTAAAAAATCATATACTCATTAAAAAATTAGCCAAAAAATCTAGCATAAACTATTGGTGTTAGCTAATTTCTCACTAGAGTGATTTTAAAAATTCTAAAAAAAGTTAACATTTAAGGGGGGTCACAACAAACACCATGTTATATTTTTTACATAAAAACATAACCACTTTTTGTGACCCCCCTTATTTAAACTCTTAATCTCCTCCAATTTCAAAACAATTAGTAGGTTAGAAAGTAGACTCAAGGTATTTTGACTCATGCTTTTGTTGCATCTTCAAATTTGGAGCATAAATATGTTCAATTTGTCATCGAAGTTCAGACTTTACTGATTTAAAAAACAAAAGTGGCATCTTAAGACCCCCTTTTGGTAAGACATCTTGGTGCACATACCTAGTATAATGTATTAATATTGGGTCACTACTATGATCATGCAGACATGTGGAATCTATTTTTGAATTCTTTGGAGGGTGTATAAAGATGTATCATGAATTTTCTAGAACATTGGTGATGATCTTTGAGGTTCACAGTTGGTACTCAACTAAGTGCGAATGTTTTGGTGAACAATCTATCAATGATTTTTTGGTCTAGATTTTAGCACATATGTTTAATGTATTCATGTAGTTATAATCTGATCTTAGTGAATGCAAATTCCTATTATATCTTAGTTTTTATATGCTCAAGTGACCTATAGTTGAAGATATTTCGGTATGAGTTTCAATTGGTACTATAATAGAGTGATAATGTGCAAGAATGGGTTTCATTTCTCTACCTTTAGTCAGTTTGATTTGAGTGGTCCATTTATTTGGTTTTATTGGTGACAAGTGATGCTATTTTGTACATTCACAAGTATTCTTGGTGGTCTGAATTGTATTTTGGTGCACATCAACAAAGTCATCTTTTATAAGCAACCTATGATGTTTTGGTGTGTGCAGTTTCATAAGAGTTAATTTGGAATGGTCTAGAAGGTGTGCCAACATGATGTGATGACTCGCATGTTTCATTTATCTTCCGTACTACGTAGGAGATTATTTTTTAGCTAACTACTTTCTATTTACATATTACATGTAATTAGATTGACCTAATTAATGTTATTGTGATTGTAGATGGTATATAAAGGATGAAATAATTTTAGAGGTGGAAGTATAAGTAGTATGCAATGTGCAAAGTGTTTGTGAATTAGTATAAAGGTTCACAAGTACAATAGTGTAGCAATAAAGGTAATTTTAGATTAGTTTTAATATAGAATTGTAATCAACATATCACTGGATGGGATTGCCAACAATTCAATAATATTGATGTATCTCATTTTTTTATAATGTAAAGAAGTGATCTTTAGTGTCCATAAGTATTTTGTATCTTTTCCTAAGGTTGTGCACTTTAATCTTGCAAGTCTGCATCAGGGGCAATGAACTCCTTGGCCATAAGTCAAATGTTGTAACCTATTCTACATATAGTGAGATAGTTTTCATCGTGTTTTTCCCCTCATTAGGTTTTCCATTTAAAAATCTTGGTGTTCATGTGTGATTGATTTTGTGTTTTCAGTTCTTATTTTTTTTAATCTGGTAAATGATAATTGAATAGTTAAATTGGTTAATTTTTAACATATGCTAATCCCCTCTCACCATCAAATATTCTTCAACACTCCTCCTAGCAGAAAAAGGTCTACTATTGTTGTAGCAGATCAATCTATGGCTTCTACAAAGAAGGATAAACAAGGGAAGAAACAATAGGAAAAGAAAGGTAAACTTGAATCAATAAATGATGAATCTAATGAGGGAGAAGAGGAGATTGAAAAGGAATATTTAATATTCAAGAGAAGAGAGAAGAACAAAGGAGTTTGTGCAAGAATATGTGCCTCAAGAGTTTCCCTCCACTTTTAATGCAATGGTTGAACATGGTGCACTAGATCAAATAGTTAAACCATATGATAATGTACCTCTAGCTGATAAGGCAACTATTGAGGAGGTCATAGTAATTTATTTGGCCACCTTTAACATGGATTTGAATAAAATTATTGATAAATTTTTTGTTAGTCTTGCAAAAATTCTTGGTGTTAAAAGGAAAAAGGTTGTTTTAAGAGAAGCAAACATGAGAGAATGAGCACTAAACAAAGTTGGAGAATCACTTACCTAGGAGGAAAGGGTAAAAATCTCTTAGGTACAAGGACAAGAGTTCTAGACTAAATAAATGGTAAATACCCTTATGGGGAAGGACATATATGACATCAAAAGAATGGAGAAATAAACTAAAGAAAAGACAACACAAATTCTTGAAGAGATGAAGAAAGAAAAACTGATAACTAAAGATGTTGTTGGCCCCTCTTCCCATGGCATTGATATGTGAACTGTTGATGCTCCTCAAGGAGATATTTGTGAAATAATTGTTGAGTAGACCAAGGAGACTCCTCCTTCAAATAAGTCTGAAGATGAATCATAAAGAGAATAAAAGAGGGGAGAAGAGTGTGTCCCTTATCTAGATGCCACAAAACAAAATACATAACAAATTACGCCAAAGAGCACTATAAATATAGAAGAAACTGAAGGAGATAAAGGAGAATAGATAAATGTAGCTAAAGAGAAGGAGAAGGATAATATTTAACAAGTGTTGAAAAGAGAAATAATAAAAATATTCATGAAGGATCTCTAATTCCCTCAAAGACCTACTAGGTGTACAAATGCAATTTGAGTCAGTAGTAACTCTACAATTACTATAGATTCCTACTCAAGAGGGACAATGTTAAACATTTCTACTCTTCATAAATTTTAGTTAGGAGATGTAATACAGACATCAGACAGGAAGGATTTCTTTCATGATCATGTGAAGAAGGTTAGTCTCATTAATGATGTAGTAAAGGTCATACATGAAGACTTATCGAAAGTAAATATTAATCCATCATTTTCTCTAGAAGAGAAATTAAATTTTCTTATGGATTCTTTTAAAGATCATATGAAAAGAAAGTAGACGAGGAATCCCTAAGAATGTATAATAATAAGAGGAAATTCAAAATGTCTTTAAAATGTATAAATGCACATACCTCATTACAAAAAAAATAGAGAATTGTTTAAAATATTATTGATGATGCTACAACATTATACATATTTTGTTTGAGCTGGCCAGACCACACCAAAAGTATAAAGGGATAGATTGACTTAACCGAGTGACAATTTTCATCTAACCAAAACATATGATCTGACAAAAGATAAATATGGCTTTTTGAGAGTACAAATTGATTAGCTTCATGTGTAACTATCTTTGCTACAAGATCACAAAGATCAAATCAAGAAGCAATTTTATATACTAAGGAAAGTTGTGGAGATAAGATTGGCCTCTTTCATCAATATTTTGGGTGATGCAAAGCTAAAAAGGAAAAAAATGAAAACTTTAGATAGTATTGATGTTGCTAAAAATCTACATTTGTAATTTGAATGTCAGGCCCGTATCCTCCCCTCTACAAGGGCTACATGGTATTCTACACTCACAAAGCTTAAAGTAAAATATAAGCGCATTATGCCTTCAAAGAAGGCTTAAAATAGATAAGTACTTTTTTTGCTATTTTGGATATAAAAATTTTGCACCTAGTATAAGTTTTATTTAGGTAGCTCCATCTAAAGAAATTTTTTTTTATATGATGCATCTTGTTACGACGAGTATATATAGTATTCTTTTTGGAGTAGATATTTTTGGCCCTTTGTCCTTGATGTTAAATGGGGGAGAATATATAGTTTGTACATTTAGAAAATATATTTGTGAAAGATAGAGAGTTTGTAAATACAAACATGGTGTTTCCATTAATGAGAAACGGGGAGATTTTTGGTAACATGTGTTATCATTAATGTCAACTTGGTATCTGACAATATGTGTAGTCACTAAGGAGTTAACTAGATCATGTGTGAAGGTCATTGATGTGTTTGATGATGCATGTATGGGATGAAGATATTGGAAAGAAGTTATGCCCATGATCAAAGAAGTAGAAGACTATCTAGAGAATTACTTGATGTGATGGATGAAAATAGAATTGGGTAGATTTGGGGCCAATCCCACTTTAATTCATAGATTGAAATATGAAAGAGCCTAAGGAAGTGATCCACTTTGACTGACTCTTGTGAAAGAGATTCAAGGAATACTTTAGGGTTTCTATTCCTTCGTTGATATGAAAGGGAATGTGTTAAATGTGGGAGAATGCCAAACTAGGCTAGTAGGATGAATGAGAACAACTAGAACATATAATTTAGAAACACAACTCAAACAAAAATCTAGAAATGGGAATCTATTGTTCACTTGTGATAGAAAATTTAGCTTGATCTGACAAGGACCAGGGCATTGGGCACCATGGTCTGAGTAACTGAACTGATTTGAAAACTAGAAATCTAAAATATGAGACTGTCTAAGGCCTATCTACCAAATTTGAAGATAACTAAGGAGGAACAAGGCACGGGGCACCCTAGTCTTGGAGGAATAGGTCATGGAATGCCCCAGTACCTAAAATCCAAGTTCTGATTCTGGTGATGGGTCTGTGATAGTTTGTTGATATCTTTTGGGAATTGTCTGCTTTGACAAAAACCAGTAACTACACGTGCAACTCATAAAACAATGTGTTTCTGGCTACATAGGGTTTTGCCTTAGTTAAACCCCTTGTTTTTTTTATTTCCACATCCATAAATAGCCAATATTGTATTGAAAAATGTGTGTGCCCTATAATCTCATGTGTTTGTAATATTCTGTAACATCATAAAATTGCAACCCTTGCAATTTTGACCACGTCTTAGGCTCTCACCTTTATGATTGCATATCCCTACTTGATTGAGACCCCTCTCTACACCTTCATTCTGATTCTCCTCTTGTTCCAGCCCTAATATCACTTTAGGACCCTTTCTAGACCCCAAAGTAGGGTAGGACAAGGGTGTGGTACCCCTGTTCCCCCTCTTTAGGTGGCCCTAAGATAGGTCCATCTGACCCTTGAACCTAGTTTTCTTTTCAGGATTTAATCTCCCCGATGTCGGCCTTTGGTGAGATGAAAATTAATCCTCCAAGGCAAGTATAAAAAGGGATTTAGTCCTCTCATTTTCATAGGAAAGAATATACAAGAATAAGGAGAATAAGCAAAATTTAAGAGAAAGGTTTCCATTATTGTCATCAAGCATTTAAGTCTTCAATCATCCATCAAGTTATCTTCTTCATGTGTCTTCTTCATTCATCCATTGGAGCAACATTACAATATTCATTTGCAAGCATGTGTGTGTGTTAGGGTTTTGTTATGTTACATGCCAAATGTTACATACAATTTTGGTATTTTGGTATGGTTTTATCATTGATGTCAACACCTACTAACACTTATCAACTCTAGCACTTTGAAGAATTGAAATGTTCACTGACAAGCAAGTGACTTATGCACAGTAACTAGTATTTAGTACACCGGCAAGATATAATGTTCACCAGCACTTGGAATGGTATGGAAAACACTTGGTTATGTCAAAGACATCGTTTGGATACTTTGTCTTGAAGGTTTATTAATTGGCATATTCGTATTTGCATATTTGTTGTTATTGGCAAATAGGTCTAGGTTATACACCGATAGGTTTATCTTTTCCAAATCAGCATGACACGCTATAGAGATGATTTATTATTGTTGTAAATGCATCAAGCCAACATGTTGAATCAATTATTGCATCGGATATTGTATTGTTTGTAAAATGATTTTATTGTATTATCCTCTAGAGCCGACCTACTAAAATTGGTCTTAGGGTATGGTATAAATGTAAGATCTTATTTGTAAGATCAAATGTGGAATGCGAAAAAGAATTATGTGAAGGTATATGCGAGAGTAAGTAGAGCTATACATGCAGACATCATTTGAAGGTGAAGGAAGGTTTTGTGAAAGCATATCAGAACTACACCGGTATTGAATCTAGCATATGAAGATGCTATTTTAAGCAGTACATCCTTATTGGATTTAACCATCCAATTATAGTTAATGTGACTCCTATTTTGTGATTGAGCAGTGAGCTCTAGGTGCTTGGCCTTTCTGCATGTGTAGGCCCCATTTTCATACACTTACTATCTGTAGTAGTATCATCTGATTGTGGGTAAGGTTTCCCATCATGGTTTTTCCCCTTACAGGGTTTCCACGTACAAATATTGGTGTTATGTGTTGTGGATGACTTTGTCTTTTTGTTTCATGCATTAATCCTTACCGCTATTGCAATTATATGATAAAACTGTCTATCGGTATAAAAGACTATTTCACCGGTATTAAGAAGAAAGTTGATTAAGTTGTTTTTGGTTTAAATTTATTTGACAACTGAGTCACCCCCCCCCCCCACCCCCCTCTAAGTTGTCTCTGGGACCTAAGAATTGGTATCAGAGCCTAGTCCTCTTTTGCAAAAGTTTAACACCTTATGAGTTCCAATGTCTACTAATTATTTCAGGAAGGATAGTCCTAAACTTGATGGAACCAACTACGGCATATGGAAGATCAGAATGGAGAACTTGAAGAAAGAAGGAAACAAAATGAAGAACTTGAAGAACTTGAAGCACTATTTGCAAGGAAAATGCCTAAAGGTCCAGTGGGAAGTAAGTATGAAGGTAAAGCATGTTTTAAATGTCTTAACTGTAATAAGATTGGTCATATGGCTTCAAGATGTCCTAATAGACATGGTAGACAAAGAGAAGAAGCTAGAAGAACACACGAGCCCTAACCCTAAATATCAGAGATATAGATTTAAGAAGAATAAAGACAAATCTTGTTATCTTGTTGATGAAGGAGTGACTGATGATTTTGATGAGGATCTGGCAGACAATGGATGGGTTTTTGTTGCTATAACAGAAGATCAACCAACACCTACTACTCAACCGGTAGAACAGGCCTTGGCAGCTAAAGTTGAAGTTAAGGATGAATGCATCATTGATTCAGGATGCTCACATCATATGACTGGTGATAAGAGTTAATTCCTAACTTTTTAGGAGTACAATGGAGGCTTAGTAAGATTTGGAGATGACAAAGCTTGTTTGATCAAAGGTAAGGGTACAATATCTCTTGATGGTAAGCATAATACTAACAATGTTTACCATGTTGAAGGTTTAAAGCATAATCTTTTGAGTGTTGGACAATTAGTTGAGAAAGGATTTCAGTTACAATTCAAAAATGCAAAATGCAAAATCATGAATAGAATTGGTTTGGAAATTGCAACCGGTAATCAAACTAGAGGTAATATCTTTCATTTGAATAATAGTGAAAAGACATGTTTGATTGCACATATTGATGAAAGTTGGCTATAGCATAAGAGACTCTGTCATGTAAATTTTGATTATATGGTGAAGATCAGTACTACTAAGGCATTTAGAGATTTACCTAAAATTGTCAAAACTCACAATACAGTATGTAAGGAATGTCAATTTGGAAAACAAGTTAGAGCTAGTTTCAAAAGTATTGCAGAAATATCTAATAATGCTCTTGATTTAATTCATACTGATTGATGTGGTCTAGCTAGAACTAAAAGCTTACAAGGTGATAGATATTTCATGCTAATCATTGATGACTATTCTAGAATGTGTTGGGTTACTTTTCTCAGAGAAAAATCAGAAGCACTTGGAAAGATCAAACTATTCAAAGCTATGGTAGAAAATGAAACCGGTAAGAAAATCAAATGTCTAAGATCAGATCACGGAGGAGAATTTACATCTAAGGAATTTAATGCATTCTATGAAGTAAATGGAATCAAAAGAAAGCTATCAGCACCTCGAACACCATAGCAAAATGGAGTTGTTCAAAGGAAAAACAAAACTATCTTGGATGCAGCTAGAAGTAAGTTATCAGAAACAAACCTACCACATGTATATTGGAGAGAGGTAGTAAGTACAGCGGTCTATACATTCAACAAAGTTCACATCAAAGATGGAACCAGTAAGACCCCTCATGAACTATGGTTTAGTATTACTCCTACTCTTAAATATTTTAGAATATTTGGAAGTAAATGCTATATTAGAAGAGATGAGTACATTGCGAAATTTGATCCTAGAAGTGATGAAGGAATATTTCCTGGTTATTCATCTAAGAGTAAAGCATATAGATGTTTTAACAAAAGATTGTAGAAAATTGTTGAAAGTACAAATGTGAAGATTGATGAACAATTCAGAGGAACTTCAAGGTATATAGATTCTGAACCAGCAACAAAAATTCCAACAAATGAACCTACACTGAACCCACCGGTATAGAATGAAGATCCAGTTACACCGGTATCATCTGAAAATTCCACTATAACTAAGGAACAACAACAAACAAAGACACCCTGGTATGTAATATTGAATCATTCTGAAGATCAGATAATTGGAAACAAGTATAAAGGAGCTATGACAAGAGGAAGGTTGGAAAATGAAGAGGTATGTCTTATTTCTCAAATTGAACCATCATTAGTTAATGAGGCATGTGAAGATAAATATTGGACTAAAGCTATGGAAGAAGAATTAGAACAAATTGAGAAGAATAACACTTGGACATTAGTTCCCCAGCCTAAAGATAAAAATGTGATTGGAACCAAATGGGTATTTAGAAACAAACTTAATGAAGATGGCAAGGTAATCAAAATAAAGCAAGACTAGTGTGTAAAGGATATTCTCATAAAGAAGGAATTGATTATAATGAAACCTTTGCACCGGTAGCTAGAATTTAGGCAGTCAGATTATTTTTGGCTTTTGCAGCACACAAGAACTACAAAGTATATCAAATGGATATTAAATGTGCATTTTTTAATGGAGAACTTGAAGAAGAAGTTTACACTAAACAACCTGATGGATTTTCTTTGATAGAAAACAAAGATATGGTTTGCAGGTTAAGGAAAGCTTTGTATGGGTTGAAGCAAGCTCCAAGAGATTGGTATGAAAGATTGGATAAGTATCTTTTGAAGATTGGTTTTTCTAAAGGTAATGCTGACAACAATTTATATTATAAAGTGACTAATGATGACATCCTGGTTATAGAATTTTTTGTTGATGATATAATCTTTGGAGGAGAAGATGGATTATGTAAAGACTTTTCTATTAAAATGCAGCAAGATTTTGAAATGTCTATGATCACTGAAATAAGATTCTTTTTAGGAATGTAGATTTCATAGACTAACAAAGGTATATTCTTAAGTCAATCCAAATACTTAAAGGAGTTACTAAAGAAATTTGGGATGGAGAACTCTAAACCGATAAGCACACCTATGACTACAAATGATAAACTATCACTAAGGGATGAATCTACACCTATTAATCCAACTAGATACAAATCTATGATAGGAGGTTTACTGTATTTGACACAAACTAGACCTAATATTATGAATGCAGTATGTATTATTTCAAGATTACAGAGTAATCCTAGAGAAAATCATGAATCAGTAGTAAAAAGGATTTTCCAGTACTTACAAGGCACTATAAATCTTGGATTATGGTATCCTAGAGATGAAAACTTTGAATTATGTGCATACACAGATGCAAATTGGGCAGGAGATGTGGATGATAGAAAAAACACCACCGGCAGAGCATTCTTTCTTGGAAGCAGACTAGTTTCTTGGTTGAGTAAGAAACAAAGTTGTACATCTTTATCAACAGCTGAATCATAATATGTTGCAGCAACAACTAACTGTACACATGTACTATGGCTTAAATGACATAAAGGTAAAATGCAAGGAACCTATTGTAGACACCCAAAATTGTCATGTCTAATTAAATAAATATTTTATTTATTTAATTATCTAAGCCTAATTCTTCTATTAATTAAATAAATCTTTATTTATTTAATTAATTCATTTATCCTCTTCTAGCCTTATTTCTCATTTAAATAAATACATTTATTTATTTAAATTATCCTTTTCCTAAATTAAATAAATATTTATTTATTTAATTATCCCACTTCTTCTATTAATTAAATAAATCTTTATTTATTTAATTAATTCATTAGCCTTTTCTACCTATGACACATGTCATTCATCTCTTAATTCATACACTACCTACCCCTTTCATTATTTTATTATTTCTTTTACCTACCCTCTAATCATAGCCGACCTCCTTTTACAGCTCTCAATCTTATCCCTCCATTTCATATAGTGTCTTCTATATAAGAGGATGCTTCCTTCATTATCAAACCCTAATCATTCTAATCACTCAGGCTAATCATTCATTTTAATCAATCATCCTAATCATTCATGCTATTCATCTTTTATGCAATTGACTACACTACGATCCTACTTGCAACCACATTCCATTCTTTGTTGAGCTCTTGTGCACATAAAATCTGAGAGCAAATATATCAAGCAAGATCAATGGAGATAGGAAGAATGAAGATCAAAACCCTATTGGACATGTGATGGTATAATCTTTGTGATTTCATTTGATTTGCATTGTCTTAGGTAATCTTCATATGTTATGGTGGATCTTTGTTGTTGTTAGGCTAGGGTTTTGTGATTGATTTCATTTAGCCTTTCAATTTTGTTATTATTGTTATCCATTTTCACCATATACACCTATAACTATCTATTGTGATAACACTGCAACAATTGATATATCTAAGAATCTGGTACTACATTCTAAAACAAAACATGTTTCCATCAAACTAATTTTTCTAAGGGAAAATGTTGAAGCAAAGGAAATAAAACTGGTTTATGTGAATACTAAAGAGCAGATTGCAGATATCTTCACTAAACCTCTGCCTAAGGACACTTTTGAATATCTTAGAGATCAACTTGGGGTCACACCCTCACCAGTAAAGACTTGGGATGTTGATGATTGTCATCAACCAGCAGAATTAACAGAGAAATCTTTTATTCCAGCCTTTGATGAGGAAGCTACTTCTTAGGGGGAGTAGTTGGTATACTAAATTGATTGGTATTTTGTATATGAACTTGGCTTGGTAATAACTTTGGCATTTGATGTCAAAAGGGGAGAGATTGGTATGGAAAAAAAACACAAGGAAACAAATGTTACTCTCAGGGGGAGAGATTGATATTTTGGGAGAGATTGTTACTCTTTGTATCTATTTTTTAATTTCTGGTTATTGGGAGATTGTTGGCTTTTGGTATTTGGCATTTTGATGGTTTTTCCATCTTGTGTTGCCATCAATGCCAAAGGGGGAGATTGTTGGTATTTTGGTATGGTTTTGTCATTGATGTCAACACCTACTAACACTTATCAACTCTAGCACTTTGAAGAATTGAAATGTTCACCGACAAGCAAGTGACTTATGCACAGTCACTAGTATCTGGTACACCGATAGGATATAACATTCACCAGCACTTGGAATGGTATGGAAAACACCTAGTTATGTTGAAGACATCATTTGGACACTTTGTCTTGAAGGTTTGTTAATTGGCATATTTATATTTGCATATTTGTTGTTACCGACAAATAGGTCTAGGTTATACACCGACACGTTTATCTTTTCCAGATCAGCAAGGCATGCTATGGAGATGATTTATTATTGTTGTAAATGCATCAATCTGACATGTTGAATCGGTTATTGCATCGGATATTGTATTGTTTATAAAATGATTTTATTGTATTATCCTTTAGAGCCGACCTACTAAAATTGGTCTTAGTGTATGGTATAAATGTAAGATCTTATTTGTAAGATCAAATGTGGAATGCAAAAAAGAATTGTGTGAAGGTATATCCAAGAATAAGTAGAGCTATACATGCAGACATCATTTGAAGGTGAAGGAAGGTTTTGTGAAAGCATATAAGAACTACACCGGTATTGAATCCAGCATATGAAGATGCTATTTTGAGCAGTACATCCTTATTGGATTTAACCATCCAATTATAGTCAGTGTGAATCCTATTTTGTGATTGAGTAGTGAGCTCTAGGCACTTGGCCTTTCTGCATGTGCAGACCCCATTTGTATACACTTACTATCTGCAGTAGTATCATCTAATTGTGGGTAAGGTTTCCCACCATGGTTTTTCCCCTTACAGAGTTTCCACAAACAAATATTGGTGTTATGTGTTGTGGATGACTTTGTCTTTTTATTTCATGCATTAATCCTTACCGGTATTGCATTTATCTGATAATACTGTCCACCAGTATAAAAGACTGTTTCACCGGTATTAAGCAGAAAGTTGATTAAGTTGTTTTTGGTTTAAATTTATTTGACAACTGATTCACCCCCTCCCCTCTCAGTTGTCTCCAGGACCTAACATACAACACTTGTGATTACATTCAAGAAGCAAAGCAACTATCATCAACAAAATGCAGATCTACAAGGTATACATTTCCATCATTTACATTTAAGAATTTGTAATTAATTTCTTTCAAGTTTGATTCCTCAACTGGGGTTTGACTGAGGAAAACCCTTATCCACAACTCTTCTTCCCTTCTTTTTTGTGTGTAGGTTGCAGATGTGCAATTGTAATTGCAGGTTTGGGCTTCATTTGCAAAGACAAAAAAACCCTTTTTGGCGCAGGAATTTTTTGGAGGACCAAGTACACTTTCAACCTAGCCCTGGTGAATTTTCTCCAAATTTGCAAGGCAGATCCGTATCAGTCTAAATATCTCAGATCTGAACTTACAGTGCGATCCTGAACCGAGAACTCCTTATTTCATCCATTTTGTCTCCCTTTTCTACATAGTCAACAATTGAACATATCTATTTACAAAAGAGGGCAAATTGCATTCTAACCCTTGCAATCCACTTGGTATTCACACCCTTATTCCCCATGGATTTGGATCTAGTGGATTCAACCCCTCTTTTGAATGTAAAGTATCTCCCATGTGAAAATCATCCTAGTGGTTTTCTTTCTCTCCTAGGTGGGGAACCACTAGGATCCAATTTTCCAGTTTACATTTTGGTGAACCCGATGTCTTTCATCTTAATTATGATTCCTTATTGTTAAATCTGAATAATTGCAATTTGAATTTCAAATTTTCATTTCCAAGTTTGATCTTTTTGCAAATTTTAGAGGTTAATTGTATAAAAACCCTAATTTATCATTTTAGGGAAATTAAGCTTGTGAAGTGTAGCATTTTAGATGCTTATTTCAGATCCAAATTTTATTTCAAAATTGCAATTCAAATCTATCTTTTCACTCTACAAATTAAGTGGTTAAAAAGCAAAACCCTAATTTTTAAGAATCTCCTATTTTGACTTTTGACTATTAATTTGACCAATCTAGACATTTCCAAATCAGCTGTTTTTTTGGATTCTGCAATAAAATCATAATTTCAATAATCCTTGAAAATTTCAAAAAAAGTTGGTTTGACCAGTTACACTTTGCACCTGGTCCCTAGCTTTTTTTCCCAAAATTTTGGGAGTCGGAATTGACTGTATTTTTCCTGCTTAAATCCAAAAAATTGGTGTACTTTATCAATTTTTGCACCTCTTAAGGTCGAAAACAAATTCAAATTTCAACACTCTTAAGGTGAGGAATATTTCATTTTTCATGATACATATTCACATTGTCTTGGAAAATGTCATACATTTAAGAAAAAAATTTCAAAAGCAATATGATCATGCACGAATTTGTCTTACAATAGATCTAGTTGTCTTTCTTGACAAAAACATAGTGCCTTAGCACTTCTTTTCTCTTCATGTTTCTCTTCACCATATGACATAAGTAGCCAACTTAACTAGGGGCTCTTTATCGGTTGTGGTGGTAATATTTCAATTTTAAACAGCTCAAGGTAGCAACATGAAGTTCACTTTCCTTCTTCTTTCTATGGATTTATTTCTATCTTTATGCATTATTCATTATTAGATCTCCTTTCTTGCACAGAGTTATTCTTATGTGAGCATACACTTGTTCTTTGGTTTTCCTCTAAGTTGTTTGGAGAGGAGTATCTTTAATGGGTAATCCATCTCTTTCTCTTATCTTAATTCTCTTCAAAAACTTACCTCTTCTATGGCTTCGATTATTAACAAGTATGATTTGCCCCCTAGCATGGAATGATCTCTTGTGAAGTACATGTCCCTTCCTTGAGAGGAGTAGTTCCATTAGGAGGGTATATCACTTGAAAATAATCACCATTAGAAGATGTGTAATACTTCTCCTTGTTACTCTCACTTGGGGGGCAAGGATTTCACTCGTTTCTCTTTCTTTCTATCTCATTTATCATTATTTTCTTTAGGGGCTGAATTTTTCATATGTAATTATCATTCCTTATAATGGTATGTTCTTATGACTAATCCCTCTTGAGGAATATGTGATGTTCTTTCTCTCTTCTCTTAGAATATTATCACTTGAGACATGTATTTTACATATGCTAATGTCTTTTCTTTCATGTGTTCATGTAAGTACATTGTGCATTTTCTTATGTTTAATCTTTCTCTAGAAGATTGTGTAATCTCTTCTCATTGTCCCTACCTTTGGGGGGCATTGATTTCTCTCTCTCTCTCTATCTAGGGATCCATTATTTCCTATGTTGTGGATAGTGTGATTTTTATTAGTTGATGTCATTCCTTGTGCAAAATCATTGTTGTTTTCTCAAGGGTTCTCTCTTATACAAGAGGTGTAAGTTCATGACTACAACCTCTTTTACATTTGGTAGTGTACATCTATAATAAATTCACCCATTGCCATTGGGATAAAAGAGTCATGCTTCATCAAGAATCCTTTTCACCTAGCACTAGAAGGAAGGATTGAATTCTTGTTCTCTTTTGTGCTTCGTTCTAGAAGATGTTATATTTGTCTAAGACAAATCGTTTGTAGATGTCTTTTGGACAAAGATCTCTTCTCCTCCAAGGATCTTGTTTACATCTACAACAAGGTATCTCTTTTCAACTTTCTTACCCTTTCCTGAAGAGTATTCCCTCTCTTTCTTGGATTTATTATATTGTTGCAAGATGGATATCTTCTTGGTGACAAAGGGAAGTATCCTAGTTCTACTTTCCTTAAGATATCAACATTAAACTATGTTGACATCTTAAGGGGGGCGCACCCATACTACTCCTTTTGTATTATATTTCTCTCGTATTGTATCTCTTATACAATGGGTCATTCTCGAAACTAGAGGGCAGCCTCTTAGAGCTAGATGTCGCTACTTTTCACTTATATAGTGGGTCATTATTGAAACCAGAGGGAAGACTCTTAGAGTGAGATGTCACCACTTTCCTCTTGTAAAGTGGGTCATTCTCGAAACTAGAGGGAAGCCTCTTAGAGTGAGATGTCACCACTTTTCTCTTATGCGGGGTGATTGTTCTTGGAACCCGAGCATAGTCTCTTAGAGCGAGAGGTCATGCCTTTCTTGATATTTGTACTATACATTTTATATAGGTTGTAGCATACTCAAGCATAGACTTGTATGAGGTGCTTCAAACCTCACTTACACACACATGCATGAGGTTAAGTAGAACTAACAATGTTCTCACTCTCCTCCCTTACATGGATCACCTAGACAAAATATAAGGGCTAGCTTTCCATGTCTTTTTTTGTCCATGGATCACCTAATTCTAGGGACGATATGTCCATGGTTCCTTTTGTTCACCTTTCTTCTCATGGATCACCAAAGTGTGTATTCATGTCCTCTCTCTCCTTCCTCTCATGAGCTCATAGTTTTACTATTGATGGTTCATGGATGATGTCAGCTTTTCTCTTTCATGTGATTATTGGTGTTTATGTGATGGCATTTGTCTTTGTGTTTCAATTAGTTGTTTGATACATTTGAGCATCGTGGTCTCTTTAGCTAGTTGATATGTGGTCTTGTGTTTTGGTTTTTGTTGTATGCCTTTTGTGCTTTGTCTTATTTTGTTTGTCTTGTTCTTTTTGTTTTGTGTACTCTTGCATATGTTTGAGTGAGTTAAGGTCCTAAGATTGAGGGATTTTTGTTCCTCAAGATTAATGATGTCTTATGCTCCTTGTGGTATTGCTCTGCATCTCTCATCTTCATCCCTCTCTTTCTTATACTTTACCAATAGTATTGGCGTAAGCCATACTCCCACTAAATTTGGGGCTTTCTTTAGCATCGTAAAATTGTAACCCTTGCAATTTTGACCACATCTTAGGCCCTCACCTTTACGCATCTCCCTACTTTATTGAGACCCCTCTTTGTGCCTTCATTTCGAGTCTCCTCTTGTTTCAACCTTGATATCACTTCAGGACCCTGTCTAGGCCCCAAAGTAGGGCAGAATAAGGGTGTGGCACCCTTGTTCCCCCTCTTTAGGCAGCCCTAAGATAGGTCCATCCGACTCTTGAACCCAGTTTTCTTTTTGGGATTTAATCTCCCCGATGCCGACCTTTGGTGAGATGAAAATTAATCCTCCAAGGAAAGTATAAAAAGGGATTTAGTCCTCTCATTTGCATAGGCAAGAATATACAAGAATAAGGAGAATAAGAAAAATTCAAGTGGAAGGTCTCCATTATCATCATCAAGCATTGAAGTCTTCAAGAATCCATCAAGTTTTCTTCTTCATGTGTCTTCTTCATTCATCCATTGGAGCAACATTACAACAATCATTTGCAAGCATGTGCATGTTTTAGGGTTTTGTCATGGTACATGTCATTACATACAACACTTCTGATTACATTTAGGAAGCAAAGCAACCATCATCAACAAATTACAGATATACAAGGTATACATTTCCATCATTTACATTTAAGCATTTGCAATTAATTTTTTTCAAGGTTGATTCCTCAACCGGGGTTTGACTGAGGCAAACCCTTATCCACAACCCTTCTTCCCTTCTTTTCACAGTGTAGGTTGCAGATACATAACTGTAATTGTAGGTTTGGGCTTCATTTGTAGAGATGAGAAAACCCTTTTTCGATGCACAGATTTTTTAGAGGACAGAGTACACTTTCAACCCGGTCTCAATGACTTTTCTCTAAATTTGCAAGGTAAATCCATAGCAGTATAAATATCTCAAATCCGAAGTTACATCATGATCCTGAACTGATAGCTCCTTATTTCATCCATTTTGTCTCCCTTTTCTACATAGTCAACAAGTCGACATATCTATTTACAAAGAGGGCAAATTGCATTCTAACCCTTGCAATCCACTTGGTATTTGTTAAGGATGTAGCCTCATTCGGATTGAAGCAAACAACACACACACACACACACACACACACACACACACACACACACACACACACATATATCATATTATATATTGATTAATAGTAACCAATTGTTTATGGCAAATTAAACTGAGGACTGTTGAAGTCAAAGTCAAAGTATCATTAAACTTGGTAACATCAAGCACCATTAATTTTTTTGATGCATAACTAAAATGGTCACTATTGCATATGAAGAGTCATGTTCACGTAGGGTCATGACTCTACATGGCATAAGCCACGTAGAAGTCATGCCTCTACATGGACATGATTTTTCACCTCCATACATATACTCCAACTTCGATACTTGCTGGTGATGGAAATCAATTACAGTGGAAATTTCATGATCCAGTAAGCAGTTGATAATATAAAAGATTAATTGATAGTGTAGTCACACAAATCTATCCATTTTAATTAAATGAATATTTCGTATTTATTTGATTAAAAATCCACTAGCCATCAGTTAATTAAATTAATATTTAATTAATTCATCCCCAAACATTCTCCTATTAATTAAATAAATTATCCAATTTATTTTAATTAATTCATTAAAATCAAATTCCAATTTAATTAAATAAATAAAATCAATTTATTTAATTAAAATCCCTTTTTCCTCTTTTAAATAAATTAAATAAAACATTTATTTAAATCATTATCCCCACCCCACTTGCATTTTCCTACAAATACAACTTGCACATATTTATTGAAATAAATGAATTTTTATTTTAAATAAAATCCTATTTTCCCTCACCCACCAAATCCACTTGCAAAAATTTAATCCCCTTCTAGATTCTTCTAACCCCTTCCTAATTAGCCTAATCCATCCCCTAAATATTGTCACATTCCTAAGCAAAATGGAGTCACTTCTCAAAGTCTAAAAGTCTTTGATAACCATTAAAGGCTTTCAATCTTCAACCACTTAATTCCTCAAAGTCTTTGATAACCATTGAAGGCTTCCAACTTTCAACCACTTAATCCCCAAAGTCTCCAAAAACCATTAATGGTTAACCCAAACCCTTCCACATGGTTAAAACATTTGTTTTGACTCAACCTCTACCCAACCCAAGGGTCTCATCAAGCTTTTAATGCTTTGACCATGATTATCTCTTAATCATTTGCACAAAGGTTTATCCTTGGATTAACTCCTAATCCAGTGGGTAATCCTAATTTAGGCTTGACTCTTAGCCTTTAGATAACCATGAGGTCTTCTCAGGCCTTTAATGCCTCCAACCTCTTCTTTCAACCCAACCCTATGTTGACATTTGTCACCATTTCATTGGTGCAAATTGTGCACATGGATTCCCAACTTTCAAGCTTGACCCTTGATTAAACCTTTCAATCCTGGCCATCCATTGCTCCATTTTTCCTATAAATAGAGCTCATTCCTTCATAATCCAGATCCTGAAAACTTGTAAGCATTTAGACTATAGACATTTTAGAGAGCATTTAGCATAGCATAACTAAATCTTGTCTTTTTTGGTTAAAATACATCATTTTAGCATAAAATTAGCTTTTCATTTCATATTTGGAGCTATACTACAAATCTCAATCCTCCATAAGCATCCATAGTGCAAAAAGCTGCTAAGAGCTACACTATTTTGGAACTTGGAGAGGAGAGGAACAAGGGAGAAGGAACTAGGAGTATGTTAGGAGGTATTTAGAGATGCCTCATCATGTTTTCTTTGATAGTTAAATATGCTTGCATGCTTGTAGTCTCTCTTTTGGTATGCCTTTTTAGATTAGTTTTCAATTGATTAACACTAATGTTTTGTGTGTTTTTGTGTTATTTGATCATAGACTAACCTTGTGTCATTTAGGAGGGCATCATTTGGTGAACCCGACGTGAATCGAACACGCAACCTTCTGATATTTTTTTTGACAACTAACATTTTTGCTTGTTGAAACTGCCACACAGGTCGTGCTTCGACGCTAATGAACATGTTTTAGCGCTATCAAAACAATTTCTTTTAGCACTATTGTCCCTAAAATAGCGCTATTGAAAACGTTTTAGCGCTACTGATTCTATTCTGGCGCTTCCATCATCTTTCTGGCGCTATTGAAACACTTCTGGCGCTTTTGACCTCTCGGATTTGTCTATTCTTTAAGCGCTACGGTGTAAATTAGCGCTTCTGAGAACGCAGACTAGCGCTATTGTATAAATTAGCGCTTCTGTCTAAAAAGCAGACTAGCGCTATTGCGACAGAGTGTTGTCCAAGTCGTTTTGTAACCAAAAAATTGAGTATCTTAGGCTTGTGGAAGCCCCCCTTGAACATTGATTTTTACTAACTTGTTTTTTGTTCGTGCAGGTTAACAACCCAACATAAAAAAATCACAAAATTTTCATTTAGTGCTTAAAAAGAACTAAAAAAAAAAAAAACACAACAAAAATAAAATAAAATAAAATAAAAATTTCATTGTTTTCTAGTTAGGCCTCATTTTCTCTTGGTGCTTAAAATTAACAACACAAATTTGATTTCATTGCATCAATTGGGACCTAAAATTTACATTCCACACTTCAAAATTTGGTGCCAATAAAATACACAATCCACTTGTTTTGATCTTTTCTTTTTGCAAACAAATTTTACTTCAAACAAAACGTGTTTTTCATTAAGTTGACCAGGATTTCCAAATTTTTAGATTACAACACATTTTGCCATTGAAGTTAAAATGAACACCATGACTGTTGGAGCAACATCTCCAAATAGTTAAATCATCTTTGCAAATGCTGGATTAAAAAGAACAAGTGTTTTATGTATTTGGCACGCTTGTGCAAAGAGTCAGTCGAGTGGACTTACTTCTAACACACACTATCCTCTCCCTTGGCTCTCGTGGTCCTAGGTGCAAGAGAAAAGTGTTAGTAACACTCAAAATTTTATCTTTTTAAGAGAGGCCTGCCAAGGGATCGATACTCTTGGGAACGACCTCGAGCGGTAAATCCTTCGAGCCGCTATAGAAATCAGGTGAGAGCGAAAGCTGTAGCCTTGGGTATAGCTGTTCCTACAGTGTAACTGGCCGAAAGGACAAATGGGCCCCACCACCAGTTACAAGGCTCTTAAGTGAGTCACTACAGAATGAACTTATGTCCAAAGCCATCGAACATGACTAAACACCTTTAAGTAGTAACCCACCCGTTCTATTGATTGAGGATATTTGAGGTATAATTTAGTGCAAGAGCATAGAAGGTTTTGCTCCCAAGATACTCACCATACATATTTCCTTGAGTAGAAACATAGCTTTTTGAAAAGTCACTTGTGGCTTGATAAAAGTGGTGACTCCCCCATCATAGGGATCATCTATTTGTTATGCTTGTGCAAGACTTAGTATATCACATCCTTACCTGCCACGGCGGGATTCATAAGGTATGTAGTACCAAAGTCGAAGAAATATCAAGATGTGGGCTAAATTTATCACAACTGGCCAAATTGACCTTAGGGATAAAAAGTGTTTGAAGTGTGTTCATTTTACAGACCTAGTGCAAATTGAGCCGACTTCAGGCTTTGGAACTACACCTTAAAATAAATCTAAAGGAAGGGTCAAAAACAAGTCCAAGAATTGGGTTGATCTAGACCCATACTCATTTGTGCCTTTTCGGCAACATTCTGGTGTTTGTGTGCTTGCTTTGTTTTCTTGTCAAGGGAAAATCAAAAAATCAATCCCAAAAACAAAGTATTCATCCAACATTTCTCAAAAACAAACAAAAATACCAAAAACAAAGTGCAAACAACAAAGAGACAAATTTTATGACCATTCTTCACATCTTGCGAAAGAAGAAGTGTCATCAGAATATCAACTTGAAAAGGAGACCATTAAGCTCAAAGGCTTTGATCAAAAGGAGGAAATTCTTCTATCTCAATAGACAAATTTTTGTCTCACATAGAGTCTTTCTACATCACATGCGTCTATACCTTCAAGGTAAAACAAACGAGTTTGATTCAGAATCATTGAACCACATAGCTTTTATGCAATATAGAGCTCTGAGTTATCACAAAAATCAAGGAGGAAAGATTAATCCCAACTTCTTCCCAAACATCTGTCTCACCTACCACACAGCTCGAGAAGTGCCACCAACGCCTGAAAGGGAAGAGGTAGAGTTTGTTCCATTTGTAACACAAAGTTTTTATTGAAGTTGAAAAACCAAACATCCATCATCTTACTCATACATCATCACTCCATCATCTATTCATCCCAACTCTCAAAACATTAAGAGGTTCTTGTCCCAAGATTCCTTTTTAGATATTGCTTGGAATCAAACACATCACATCACTTTTAGATTGTTTCTACATCTAGGATAAGCTCATCCTAAGAGACACATCTACGCAGGTTAAAACTAGTTCATGAGTGAATCCTCTCATTACTAGGTAGTCAAAATCTGTAACACATCTCAGATTTCTCTACACCTTATCACATCCAAACTCCTCAAAACAAACAAGCAATTCAAAGAAGGAATTTCGGTTACATCTACCTTAAAAGTGCTAGAGATCCCCATACAACACTAATCATCCATCTTTCATCAAACAACTCATCATCATCTTCAATCAACTTCAAAACAAACTTGCAAACAAAATGGCTCAAACCCGATCGCGATCAAGGCAATGAGAAATAGAAATTGAGGAAGAAGAGGACAACCTCAATGAATTTCAAGAAGCACTTGGAGGAACTATAACTGATGAAAACCCAAGTACTCCCACTCCTTCAACAATCGAAAGGGCTCAGCATAACCCTCACTTCAACAGATTATTTGATGAAATACTAAGGAGCAATGCGGATGCTCACTTCTTAAAACTCGCTCAAGAAGGAGCCAAACTCCCCTCTGACTTTGATCTTGCCCAATTAAGACAAGCATCAGAAAGACAAAGTCACCATGAGGAGGAAAAAGGTAGAAATCACATTAGATATAGCATTCCTCGAGGTAACCCACCACCTCCTCCTCCAAATGAAATGGAGATGTTGCGGCAACAAGTCGAGAATCTCGCCCAACAACTTCATAGTGGTGTTAAGACCAATCAATTCTCACTTAATGACATATGTCCCTATCCTTTTGATAGGAATCTTTATATGCCACCCTTTCCACGCGGGTTCGAAACACCAAAATTCAAAAAATATAGAGGAAAGGGAGATCCCCGTGATCATGTCAGAGAATTTCATTCCGCTTGTCTTGAAGTGGCATATGAAGACACATACCTAATGCGCCTCTTTCCCCAAAGCTTGGGAGGAACAACCACATCATGGTTTTCCCGACTACCAGGTGGCATTAGAACATTTGAGGAACTCATCCAGAAGTTCCTATCTCATTACTCTTATAACATTGAACGCGACATCACCATGGCTGATCTATGCAACACCAAACAAAAACCCAGTGAATTATTCTTAGTATTCCTGCAACGATGGCGCCAAATGTCTAGCAGACGTTCTCTTCAGTTACCTGAATGAGAACTAGTGGAAATTTTCATTTCCAACTTAAACGAAGAAATGGAATTTCACCTGGATGTCAAAGACACAGACTTTTTTAACGATATGATCACCAAGGGTATAAAATGTGAAAGGGCACTCATCAAGAAAGGACTCATCAAAATCTTTAATGAACCAAAAGATGGTCCTCGCCCACGCTTCAATAGCGATAAACCGAACTTCTGGAATAAGAACAAAAATATCGTCAACGATGGGGTTGTGGATGCTCGAACTACCCAAAATGCACAACCTGTGGTTCGATTTGCAGGACAAAATCCTCCACCTCAAAATAACACAAATGTTCCTTCCAATCAAGGTCGCATCACATCTCATGATGAACCAAGACCTCATCCACAAAAACAAAAACACACATACACTCCCTTAGGGGAACCCATTGAAACAGTGATGCGACAACTCATTTCTCAGAATTTGATCACTCTACCTAAGCTATCGAACTATGAGCCTCAAGTCAAACCGGCATGGTGGAGAGATACTGAACACTGTGAGTTCCATCAAGGAAGAGGACACAAGACAAGTAATTGTCACCGATTGAAAGATCTCATTCAGGATCTTATTGATCGAGGAGAAATTGAGATTGAAGGACATGACCCAAAAACAACAAATAATGATCATCTGATGTTCAAGAATCCACTTCCATCACAAGATCAAAGGGGTCCTTCCACTTCTCGACGAGGTCCTGATACCACTGACTATACGCAGGCTGCGTATAACTATACTGTAAATCACCTGTATGATGCCAGTGAACAAATTGCAACTATAACCTTCAAAAATCCCACCTCAAATTGCAATGTTGTTACGCGTCGTGGCAAGGTCACCATCAAGGCAGCTCCATAGGGCACCACCTCCATCCCAAAGCAATACAATCTTGTGGAACAATTAGACAAAACCCCTGCGCTCATATCCATTTTAGAGCTATTATGCCTATCACCGTCTCATAAAACTATCTTGGATCAAGCACTCCAAGAGGCATCAGTCCCTGCAAACCTGAATACGGACCAGTTTCAAGCTATGGTTGGAAATCTAAAGTCATCACCTTGTCTCACTTTTTCCGAAAGTGACAACTCTTCTTTCCAACAACCTCATAATGCTTCGCTACACATTGAAGGCTTTATCAACCAACACAGGATCAAGCGAGTCTTGATAGATAATGGAGCAGGCCTAAACATTTGTACACTACAATTGGTCACAGCATTGGGATATGCAATAGAATCAGTGGATCCTCGCAAGAAGATCACCATCAAAGCCTATGATGATGCAGAGCGTTCATCCAAAGGAGCTGTGGTACTACCAATCCGGGTTGGCCCTGTGATAAAGCACATAATTTGTTAGGTTCTAGACCTTCCTCTACCATATAATCTATTATTAGGGAGACCTTGGATACATGCCATGCAAGCCGTTCCATCTACCTACCATCAATGTATCAAGTTCCCACATAATGGTACAGAGATCACAATCTTGGGCGATGCAAATCCCTTTGCATTTTGCCATAATATCAGCCATCAACCAGAGATTACTGTTCCTAATAATAGGGAAGCCATTTCCTCCACATCATATGTAAGTCCCGCCTCTCTTGCCAGTTCGAACACCCCTATACCCAAGCAAGAAAAGCTTAAGATGAAAGTCGCAGAGGAAGGTCCCGGGGAATATAACTTGAGTCAGCTCTTTTGTGTGGGACAAATGCCCACTTCTCCTAGAACGCATGGTAAACCACAGCAGTTACTCCAAAAACCCATAGTCACGCCCGCATGTGTTTTGATGCCTTTCATCCTTGGAAAGAGTCAAGAGGAAGAAACACAAGATGAGGACCTAGCGGACTGGATCTATAAAGATCCCATCACCACTGACAAACCACAAGTTACACTTCCTACGGAACAGTATGGTAAAGGCCTCCTCATTATGCAAAGAATGGGGTATGATGGTCAGAGTGCTTTGGGATCCTGCAAACAAGTACGACATGAACCGCTGCTGCCAGAGTTCAAACCCAAAGGTAATACAGGCCTAGGCTTTGAAAAAGAGATCCTTCCTAAACTCAGATTCAAAGGAAAACCCAGCAAACCATTTTGCCCACCTACTACAAAGAGGACACCTTTCATAATCAAAGCACCATCAAGCATTATCCCCACTGCCCCATCAAGGCTCACAACTCCACCGCAACCGTCATCAGTGCCAAAGATCCCACCAATCGAACCAGTAATCCCATCCACAGCAGTCATCACATCAATAAAACCATTCATAGCAGCAACTATATTGGAACCCGCAGCAGCATCTATGGCACCAGCCGTTCCAACAGAAGCCACTAAATCAACACTGTCGATACTTCCAGTGACAAATCCTTTAAATCCCATCACGGTTCCTGCAGCACCAATCACCACAAAGGTACATAAACCAATCATGCTTGCAGTATTCAACTCCAGTGACATCCTAGTATGGTATAGCAATCGGATGCTGGAAAGTGATTCAGAGACCGACTCACATGAGTGGGAATTTGATTCTGTACAACTTAACACTTCAGATGAGGAAGACACATCACCACCTCTGCCACGCAAAGACATCCCTGTTTACGGAGAAGCACAGATAAAGACCACTTGGGTACCTGAGCTAGAAACATCTTCCACAGACCCTACGTCTCATCCTATGCCTGATTCTGACAAGGAGAGTACCATCAATGACCTTCGCCACACTGTCCTAACCCTCACTGATACATCTCCCGCACTTAACTTAATCGATGAAGTAATGCCCATTATCCACCCTGAACTCATCGAATGGAACCAACCAAATCCTCCATGTCTTGACCTCTTCCAAAACGATGAGGCTATCATTGACTTTTTGGAATTAAGGGATAATCTACCAAGCGGGGATCACAAAGCTAGATTCGCCATTGAACTTAATAGCGCAGCATACTTCGGGGCGGATGCCAAACCCTTTAGCTGCAAAAACATAACATTAAAACATGGATCTTCCAGTGAAAACCACACTGTGGCACTGTTTGATCTGACAACAGTAAAAAGAAAGAGCGTATCCAATGGTGAAAACCTCTCTGAGGCGCCTGAGGATGAAGGGTTTGACATTCTCCCTGCTAGTACACAACAGGAACGATCAATGATTCTTATCGAGGAAACTAAAGAATACAATGTGGGGACTCCTGAAAACCCTCATATCATACATCTGGCATCTCTTCTCACTCCAGAGGAACAGCCTCAATTTATAGAGTTCTTCCAGCAACGTCAGATCAACTTTGCATGGTCATATGCAGACATGCCTGGGCTGGATCCTGATTTAGTCATGCATCATCTCACAGTAGCAAAAGGAGCCAAACCTGTCAAGCAGAAGCTTCGTAAGATGCATCCTTAGATTTCCGTGCTGGTCAAAACAGAACTCAAGAAACTCCTGGATGTTGGTTTCATTAGACCAATTGATTATGCAGAATGGATCTCCAACATTGTGCCAGTCGGCAAACCAAAAGGGGGCATCCGCATTTGTACTGACTTTAGAGATTTGAATAAGGCATGTCCTAAGGATGACTTCCCTCTACCAAATATAGACATCATAGTAGATTTGACAGTAGGACATTCCATGCTTTCACTCATGGATGGCTTTTCAGGATACAATCAAATAAAGATCGCACCAAAGGACCAACATAAGACAGCCTTCATGTGTCCATGGGGCACATACTGCTGGAATGTAATGCCTTTTGGTCTAAAGAATGCAGGAGTGACCTATCAACGAGCAATGACCACCATCTTCCATGACATGATGCATACTATGATGGAAGATTATGTGGATGATTTACTAGCAAAATCACTTACTAGAGAAGGACATCTTCACATCTTAGATAAAATCTTTGATAGACTGGAACAATACCATGTTCGACTCAACCCAAAGAAATGTGTCTTTGGAGTGACCTCCGGGAAGCTTCTAGGATACATTGTCTCAAGCAAAGGCATTGAGGTCGATCCAGCAAAGGTTAAGGCAATAATGGACATGCCACCACCAAAGAATATCAGTCAGCTAAGGACACTACAAGGGCAGCTTCAATCCATCCGCAGATTCATTGCACAATTGGCTGATAAGTGTCACCCGTTCACACACCTGCTACACAAGAACATCCGCTTTCAGTGGGATGACAGATGCTAGCAAGCATTTCAGGCACTTAAAGACTATCTCATGAATCCACCATTGTTGATGCCACCAGATCCAAGTAGACCGTTGTTACTTTATATCTCAGCAACAAGTACAGCATTAGGTGTATTACTGGCACAACATAATGCAGAAGGTAAAGAGTGTGTTGTATACTACATCTCTCGCACACTGGTTGGCTATGAACTCAATTACACACCTATTGAGCGAACTTGCCTAGCAGTAATCCTGGCAGCCACTAAATTGCGGCACTATCTGTTGACACACAAGGTACAACTCATCGCAAAGATTGATCCACTCAAGTACTTACTTAGCAAAGCAGCATTGACAGGTCGCTTGGCCAAATGGGTAATGATTCTAAGTGAATTTGACATTGAGTATGTGGACCGTAAGGCTATCAAAGGGCAAGTTATTGTAGATCAGTTGGCCGATGCACCACTCATAGGTGATCATCCCCTCATTTTCAATTTTCCAGATGAAGAGATATTCATGATCACAGAAGCACAGCCATGGAAACTATATTTTGATGGTTCATACACTAGGCATGGCTCGGGGGCAGGCATTCTGTTTATCACACCTCAAGGTGATAGCATCCCGAAGTCTTACAGGCTCACATTTCCATGCACAAACAACATAGCAGAATATGAGGCTTTGATCACGGGACTCAGATTAGCCACACAATGGAAATTAAAAGAACTTCAAGTATATGGCGATTCCCAACTGGTCATTCGACAAGCAACAGATGAGTATCAGACCAAGGATGATAAACTCATGCCATACAAGCAAATGGTGGACAATTTAAAGACATCATTTACTACTATCACTTTTGAGCAGATACCAAGAGATCAGAATCGAGCTGCTGATGCTATGGCTACCATCGCATCTCTCCTAGATCTTCCACAGAATTCAACACGCTATGAGTTCTTGGTAGAACAGCTTTGGATCCCCAGTTATGATATCCCTGAATCCGAAATAATATGCCGCCTTGTCGGTTCTGAATCCCCATGGTACGGTGATTTCTACACCTATCTCCGCGATCACACCCTTCCTCCTAACCAATCAAATAACCAACGTAAAACCTTCATTCGCCAAACTGCTCGATATACCATTATTGCCGAAACCCTATACCGACGTAGTCTTGATGGTACTCTCCTTCGATGTCTGGAACAAGATGAGATAACAAAGGCTTTGGAAGCGGTACATGAAGGAATTTGCGGGACTCACTCAAGTGGTCCATCACTAGCCAAGAAACTCATGCGAGCTGGATACTATTGGCCATCTATGGAAAAGGATTCCTACTACTTTGTCAGGAAATGCAAGAAATGTCAAGTTCACGGTGACCTGATACATGCACCAACACAGGAACTGCAACCAATCACAACACCATGGCCTTTTTGTCAATGGGGCCTTGACCTTGAGGGTAAGATTCATCCATCTTCATCCAACAGCCATAAATTCATTATCACCGCCACCAAATATTTCACCAAGTGGATCGAAGCTATTCCACTTACCCAAGTCACCGACAAGCAGATCGCCTCATTCATCCTCAACTACATCATCTGCCGGTATGGTGTGCCCATGTCCATTGTCACAGATAACAGTCTTCCTTTCAAAAATTAGGATGTCCGTGAGCTTTGTGAGAAATTTCATATCCAACATCGCTTTTCCACCCCCTATTACCCACAAGGCAATGGTCAGGCCGAAGCATCCAATAAAAACATATTGAGGATCCTAAAGAAGACAGTCAATGATGCCGGTCGTGATTGGCATGTTCAACTAAATCCAGCACTATGGGCATATCGAACTAGCATTCGAACCCCTATAGGTGCAACTCCTTATTCATTGGTCTATGGTGCAGAAGCTATCTTACCTATTGAGGTCGAGATACCATCACTACGGGTTTCATTGCACAATCTCATCGATGATGAAGCATACAGAGTATCCCGTCTTCAGGACTTAGAGTTACTAGATGAGAAGTGACAAGCTGCATACAATCATCTCAAAGCCTATCAGCAGCGCATGAGTAGAAGCTACAATCACCGAGTTAGATCTCGTACATTTGAGGTAGGTGATCTTGTCCTTCGAGAAAATCCTCACAACCAACCAAACCGAGAACATCAGGGCAAGTTTGAATCAAACTGGCTCGGCCCATATGTTGTCACTGCTGTATTCGGGTCCGGGGCATATCAGTCGGCTACTTCAGAAGGAGAACCGCTTGCAGATCCAATCAATAGCATGCACCTCAAAAGGTTTTATACCTAAGGTGTGCAGAGCATCAAGCTCCCCTGCATATCAGGAAAATACCAAAAACATTCAGAAAAATGTCCTGAAGAAAATACAAAAACATTCAAAAAAGTAAAGAAAAATCATGCATCCAAACGGTGAACAACCACTCTGGTGGCACCTTGGGTAAGTGCGATGGTGAAAACCTAGCAAACAGGCGCCACTCGTAAAGGCAATAGCTCCAGTATCTTTTAGGCTCGTTGCGATCACATTCATGCACACACACATCCATCCATCCCAACCATGGCTTGTTATTTGATCTGCAATTAAGAAAGTACTCCATGCGTCTAGCATCCCACCTTTTCATAGTCAGGTCTACAAACTGGGGGCAATACCCTTACCCTAGTGATGGAAGTGGATTCTACATTGTCTTATGTGTCATTACGCTCTTCATTCAGGCAATCATTAGAAAATATCAAAAACATTCAAAAATGTCTTGCAAAATCCAAAAACATTCAAAAATGACTCTCAAAATACCAAAAACATTCAAAATTGTTTCACAAAATCCAAAAAAAACATTGGAAAACCCATCAAAAATCACACAAAAAACATGGCAACACCTTGTACATATTCACCCGATCAGATACAAAATAAACATTGACAAAACTACTCACACAATGACCATTTACCAATCAACCAAAACAATCAACATCAACAATCCAAACTGTCTTTAAAAAAACAAGGATGAATCCTTCCTTACCAAAACAAAGACAAGATGACATTTTCTTTGACAAGAAAATTCTATTAGGCTATCAAATACTTGATTGATTTGTGAGTACAATCGTTTGTGTATCTGTATCAGCATCCTTTAGCATTGTTTTGTATCTTTTGCACATTATTTCCGATGAAGTTCTGGGGCATGTACTAATGGTGTCTACGTGGGAAGTTCACTAAGCTACGTGATCTTATGCCAAATGCAGTCATAAATCACTATGGCTTGCTAACTACAGCGTATACCTCGACCATATGAGCATGAACCTTTACCAAGGATCCTTATTCTTTATTTTTTATGTGTATATACTGTTTGTTTGCAGGTATAATGCTCATCCTTTGGTTCCTCTTCCTCCAAATTGGATAAAGGTTTTATTTCTTACTACGGTATGCACTTGTCTCAGGATCTGATCAGCCTAAGATCAAGGAGGATGATCCAAGTCATGCACGAAAGGAGATAATCCTTGTCTGTTCCGCAAGCAATACTCTGGTCGACTTGACCCTTATATCAAGTCGTTTGTATTAACTTGCTATATTAAAATCCATGAAAGAAATACTCAGGTCATCTTGAATCATTGTGTCAAGATGCTTGTATTCTCTTCCAACATTTAAAATCTCTATGATGAAAAAAGAGCACTATGGATTGTCATTTCACCTCATCTATTTATACATTGCATTCTGTTGCATATCACCCATCCATTCATTCATTCATATGTAGGATTTACATGCAAAAAAATGACTAATGAAGTTGGTCTTGGATACAATCATGACCGAGTACTCTGATACATCATCAAAGCATCATGCAAAGTCTTACGAACCTTGCATTCCTCATGATCATATCATCCTCACATTTAGTTGCATCTTGCATTAAACATTTTTAGTTGCATCTTGCATTAAACATTTAGTTGCATCTTGCATTAAACCTTTAAGTTGCATCTTACATTAAACATTCATGTCATTTTTAAACTATAGTTCGATTTCTTGACATTTAGTTTTCATCAAAATTATTTGCATCATTGCATCAATCATAAATAATTAGATCCATTTATGGGATTAAATTGTCTTTGATTATATTAAGCCATTTACTATGCATTCCTTTAGTGTCTATTATCCATGTTATTATCCTTTATCATTTATTATTGCATCCATTCATTTATAGTTAAAAGGTGCATTCATTCATCCATTTATTAACATATCTTATTAGGCACATTTTAGGAGTCATTTCACATTACGTTTCATTATCAGTTTTTAAAAAATTGCATTAAGGTGCAGTTATTAAAAACATAAGTTATACTATCATCATATCCTCATTTTTTTTACTTAAACATATTTAAAACATTTAGAATCATAAAATCCATTTGTTTCCAAAAAACATTGGTTCATATTATATATCCATTATACAAATACATTCATTTAGGCATTCTCATATAAACATGTGTATTTTACATTTTGTTTATCCATATTACATTCATCTAAACACATCTAGATACATATTCATACATAACATCATTCATTTGACCATTGCATTAACATTATCTTATCATTACATCGCAATAGGAAACACCATAAATCTTGTTCATACATCAAAGCATAAGCATATATCATCATGGCATTACATACATAAAGCATTACATCACAAATCAAATACATCATATACATATAAACCTGCATTCATATGTCAGTATCTCACATCATAAAAATTCATCATAAAAACATGCCTAAAAGAAACATCTCATCAAATGCATACATGTACACATATACATCTAAGCAATAAATCATCATCATGCATAAACATCCATACATAATCACATGCATATCATCACAATATGGGATCTCCTCATATATATCATCTCATATATCAGAGTACAATGAAGTCTACAAAAATTGGCTACCAAGAGCCATCCAAGATACAGTCCATAAATAGACAATGATACAATACATACTATGCCAAAATGCTCTCTCAAATGTCGCTCTAGCCAGATGCTGTACCACCCCCACCCCTACCTACTCCACCACTGGTACCTGCACCACCTGATCCATCTCTCCGTGGAGGCCTCATCGAACCCCCACTCCCTCCTGCATCCCCTGATCTCTCCTGCCGAAGACGACCCATCACACCCCCACTGCTCTGCATCCTCTGTGATCGCTCGGATCTGGCCTGCTGCATCTGTGAGTAGCTGAGAGCTCGCTGGCTAACCGGTACCACCTGCTCATATAACCCCCGCCAGTACTCTATCTCCGCCTGAACTCGCCGCATCTCCCTCATAATCTCCCCTGAAGGCCCCTGTGCTCCAATCCGCACTCTCTCCTACAGCTCCGCCAATCTCTCCACCGCAGTATCTCTCTCCCGCAACACCACTGTCATCTTTGCCTCACGTGCAAATAGTTGCACATCCCTAGCTGCTACCTCCTCCTCTAATCTCTCTACCCGAGTCTGCAAATAACCTATCATATGATCCCGCAGATCCCCAGTAGCTCCCTCCCCCATGTCCATGGCTGCCGCACCTGTATCACCCCCTCCAGTAGGTCCCTCCCCTCCTCCACCCTCCCCTGCACCTATATCCATCGGGATCTCTCTCTTCATCCCCCTCCCACTCAGCTGCACTCCTCCCTGCATCAAAGGTCCCTGTGATATCTGAAGAGGTAGTCCACCTCTCCCTCTCCGCTGCCTCGGCATCCCCAAACCTCCTCCACCTCCTCCACCACCTCCTCCTCCTCCTCCTCCTCCTCCACCTCCACCTCCTCCTCCACCTCCACCTCCTCCAACTCCTCCTCCTCGACCTCCTACTCTCCGTCCTCGTCCTCGTCCTCTCTCATCCTCAAAAGATGGGATCGCCTCAGCTGGGTCTGATATCCGTAGGATCGGGTGCGCTGCCCGATACTGTGTATACTCTGTTGTCACCCCTGCATCAACGACCCTCGGTCGTAGATCCCATGGCCTCGTCTGCAGTGTCTGAAACTCTGCCAGTGCCTGATCATACGGTAGCACTGGACCCCATGCATACCGCTCTCGGATCACTCGTGCATACTCCCCTGATCCGCTAGGCAGTCCCTGCTACCGTTCGAACTGCCTCATCACTCATCCCGGCACCTGTCTCTCTACATGATAAGAGGTCCTCCCAATGAGGAATCGGGTCATGAAGACATAAGGTAGTGCCTCCGCATCATCCTCCCATGGCTCACACTCCAAGTATGGCCGCCAGATCACTGCATCCAAGTCATCCATTGCTCGTTGCCACCACTCTAACTTCCCCAAGTGGGGCTGACTCATCATGCCACTGTACATAAACATGTATGGCTGGTCCACGACTCGAAATCTGAGACTCACCAGTCGAGTCACTGGTAGGTGCTCCCATGCCCACACATGAAGCAGCGTCATGCCCACTGCCAGAGAACCCCTCCCCCGGAACACTACCTCATGTAGCTCCTGATACATGTGCGCTAGCACGCACGGCCCCCATGCAAATCGGGTCCCCTCAGTCATCATCATCTCTATAACCTGTCCCCATCCCACCGCCAATCCATGTGACCGCCTGTCTGGACACAGAAGTCCTCCCACAATCCCTGACAACACTGTTGGAAGGGGCTCATATAGTGTCGCTATATCCTCCCATGCGATCGAGCCATCGTCAATGTATACATCATCATCAAATATCCTCTGACAAGACACCGTCCCCCAGGATCTATCATATGTCACCAGCTCCCCCCGAATCGGAATCCGAAGGATACGCCACACGTCCTCCAAAGTCACCGTCATCTCTCCCTGGGCTAGATGAAGCGTGCACGTCTCACTGTGCCATCGCTCTGCCAAGGCTATAATCAGGTCGTGATTCATCCGAATCACGGGCATGTGCATCACCTCGTACAACCCAGTCGCTGCTATACAATCAATCTCTATCTGCGTCAACTGATCCCGCAACCCCTGTGTCATAGGGTGGCACTCGCGTAACTGCAACACGTGCAGATCCTCCTGCACATAGACATTCATCAAATCACCATCAGTTGTTTTGTTATCAAACTTTCTTAAGTTTAAACCTAGACTATCATCAGATACTTTGATCAAGTATCTTTGGGTCTCAACAGGTAAGCAATCATGGCCGCCTAGACTTCAACAGGCATTTATCCTAACAAATGATCTAAGTCTCATCGAGCTGCTATGATTCAAAAAAACTCCCACTTCACCTAGCCATCCATCAATCATTGGCATCAGGAGATTTATTTTGTCCAAAACTGGGGCATCTCGTTATCCTAAGGCAAAAGCACTATTTTATCTACAATAGCACTAATTCTACACAATAGCGCTACAACCCTAGCAACAATGCTCAAAAAGGTCTACAAAAGCGCTACAAAAACAAAAGCGCTCAACCCGTTATACAATAGCGCTATTACACATCAATAGCACTCAATTGACCCTCCCATAGCGCTACTTAGTCAAGTGCACTAAAACTTGCCTGCATTAGCGCTAATGAATACAAAAGTGCTCAAACCAGACTACAATAGCTCTATTGAGGCACAATAGCGCTAATTAATGAAGCAAAAGCGCTAAAACCATAGTTCCAGCGCTCTTGCTCCGACTTGACTTGGACTCAGCTAAAAACCTATCAAAAATGCATAAAAAGTAAGTTTTCGAATTTGCGTACCGCTGGTCCGTAGTCGGCTGGGCGCTGGAACCGTCGGACTCGCTCGAATCTGTGCTCGGTGATCGGAATCGGCATAGTAGCTCTTCCTTGCTCCTCCAAATGTCACTGTCAGAGCTCTCGTTTTCAATTGGTCGCGGTCACAAATGATCCTATTTTCACCCCTTTCACCCCATTTATACCCCCCCGCTGTCACCGTAACTTCGCCCCGCTCATCGCCGTGGTCCCCGTGAACTTCCCAAGCCCCCCATTTCTCCATGTTTCCCCCGATTTCTTCTATTTTTCACCAGTATACCTAACTTATTCTCTTCTATCACCCTGCCAATTTTCATTCTTTTTCGAGAGATCGCCCCATTTTTCGAAAATTTTCGGCCCATCTCTCGAGGGGACATACCACCCATTAAATTTACATTTTATGGGGCATTTCTTCACACCAATTTTTCTTTCTTTGAAACAATGCGATAAACTGCATCGTCTCAAAGAGGGGCAAATGTAGTCACACAAATCTGTCCATTTTAATTAAATGAATATTTCGTATTTATTTGATTAAAAATCCACTAGCCATCAGTTAATTAAATCAATATTTAATTAATTCATCCCCAAACATTCTCCTATTAATTAAATAAATTATCCAATTTATTTTAATTAATTCATTAAAATCAAATTCCAATTTAATTAAATAAATAAAATCAATTTATTTAATTAAAATCCCTTTTTCCTCTTTTAAATAAATTAAATAAAACATTTATTTAAATCATTATCCCCACCCCACTTGCATTTTCCTACAAATACAACTTGCACATATTTATTGAAATAAATGAATTTTTATTTTAAATAAAATCCTATTTTCCCTCACCCACCAAATCCACTTGCAAAAATCTAATCCCCTTCTAGATTCTTCTAACCCCTTCCTAATTAGCCTAATCTATCCCCTAAATATTGTCACATTCCTAAGCAAAATGGAGTCACTTCTCAAAGTCTAAAAGTTTTTGATAACCATTAAAGGCTTTCAACCTTCAACCACTTAATTCCTCAAAGTCTTTGATAACCATTGAAGGCTTCCAACTTTCAACCACTTAATCCCCAAAGTCTCCAAAAACCATTAATGGTTAACCCAAACCCTTCCACATGGTTAAAACATTTGTTTTGACTCAACCTCTACCCAACCCAAGGGTCTTATCAAGCTTTTAATGCTTTGACCATGATTATCTCTTAATCATTTGCACAAAGGTTTATCCTTGGATTAACTCCTAATCCAGTGGGTAATCCTAATTTAGGCTTGACTCTTAGCCTTTAGATAACCATGAGGTCTTCTCAGGCCTTTAATGCCTCCAACCTCTTCTTTCAACCCAACCCTATGTTGACATTTGTCACCATTTCATTGGTGCAAATTGTGCACATGGATTCCCAACTTTCAAGCTTGACCCTTGATTAAACCTTTCAATCCTAGCCATCCATTGCTCCATTTTTCCTATAAATAGAGCCCATTCCTTCATAATCCAGATCCTGAAAACTTGTAAGCATTTAGACTATAGACATTTTAGAGAGCATTTAGCATAGCATAACTAAATCTTGTCTTTTTGGTTAAAATACATCATTTTAGCATAAAATTAGCTTTTCATTTCATATTTGGAGCTATACTACAAATCTCAATCCTCCATAAGCATCCATAGTGCAAAAAGCTGCTGAGAGCTACACTATTTTGGAACTTGGAGAGGAGAGGAACAAGGGAGAAGGAACTAGGAGTATGTTAGGAGGTATTTGGAGATGCCTCATCATGTTTGCTTTGATAGTTAAATATGCTTGCATGCTTGTAGTCTCTCTTTTGGTATGCCTTTTTAGATTAGTTTTCGATTGATTAACACTAATGTTTTGTGTGTTTTTGTGTTATTTGATCATAGACTAACCTTGTGTCATTTAGGAGGGCATCAGATAGAATTATTTACATACATCAGTGGTCAATATATTCATATCAATAATCTCATCAAAAGTTTGTTCTTCTATATATAATATTAGACTATTGTTTTCTCTATCTTTGATCTAAATTACTTAACAGTATTCACATCCTTATTCCCCTTAGATTTGGATCTAGTGGATTCAACTCCTCTTTTTAATGTAAAGTATCTCACAAGTTAAAATCATCCTAGTGGTTTACTTTCTCTCTCCTAGGTGGGGAACCACTAGGATCCAATTTTCCACTTTATAGATTCCTATGAGCTAAAATACAAATTAGAGTTCTACCCTATGTTTTGAGTAAAGACCCTAAAATTGATGTAATGTAAATACTTCAAATCATAAATTTAATATAAATCTAAAGAAATAATGTAAATATAAAAATCAATTAGTTGTGGATCTAGATCTCAAATAAAGATATGAAAATAACATGAAACCATCCCAAAACCTTAGGAGAGGTACAAGTCAATCAACAGTCACTGATCTCCTTATTATTCTTCCATATCTCCTAAAGATCCCATTAATGATAAAAAGGTTGATGAAGACTTGATAAATAATGATCTTTTTGGTTGTACACTTCACACAAAACTTTTACTTTCACATAAAACTTGTACTTTCACTTCACAAGGATCTCCTTCAATCACCAGATTCAAATCTCCAAATGAGGGAAAGAAAAGGCTTTATATATGAAATGCTAACTTTAATTTTGATAATATTTTAAATTAGGATTAATAAAAATGAACACAAATTTGGATTTGAACATTATAATACTGTGAAATTAAGCTCCCAAAATTTGGTGAAAAAAGTACAAGACCATGGTGCTATCACCATGGTCCGTCCGAATGACTTTTTTCCAATTTTCTAGGGATGTGATATATCATGATTATAAATTCTAATCCAACAAGGTAGGTCTATCAAAGGTGTTTAGATATGTGAAAATGTGATTTTAAGATTGAAAATAGGACATTATTAGGAGTAATTAAAATAAAATAAATAAGGGGCAAACCTAGGGTTAACGACCCAATTTTATAATATGTGAATGGTTGAGAGAGAACTTTAGATTTAATTAAATTAATAATTAAATGCCTGAAGGAGCCTTATAAATAAAAAATTCAATGGGATACACTAAGTCAAGTGCTAACCTAAATGTGGAATTGGACAACCCTAATTAGGGGTGTACAATTTAGGATGCTACACCTAATGACATTATACTGGTCTAGAGTAAATGATATAGATTAGATGGTATGTATTATCTTTCCTATATTTTTTTGTTGTTTTGGTCATTTTCCACATGCTTTGGGTGATATTACTATGATGTTTGTTCTCAATATTTTGATTGGTTGCCTAAGAGAATTCATCCAAGTATTGAAGTGTCTAGTTCCATGTGTATGTGCATTGGTCTTTTAATTTGTATTCTTCCACCTTGGATGATTTTGATGTGTGTTCTAGAGTAATACGATAAAGTATGTCAAAAACCATTATTTCCATTTGAAGGTTGCAAGTATTTATATAGAAAAAGTTATGTGTTGGATCTCTGGCTCTCAGTTTGTTAGTGTAAAATGTTTCAGTTGGGTCACTAGAACACTTTGCATTCTACTGCAATAATTGATACGACCTTGAAGTTTTGGTAATATGTTGAGGATAGTGTATTTGATCAATGACAAGTTTTTCAAGGCTTTTGGGTTCTTTAGTGTATGATACTTTTTATATTGACTTCATACAAATGGTTGAGTCTACATAATATTGTTTACTAATTTAGTGATGATGTTCCTCTACACTTACATGCAATGATTGATCTCTTCAAGAGACATTGTAGGAAGGTTGTATATGGTCCCCAATGCTTTGTCCTTTCTTTGCATAATGTTTTGAGTTTCTCCTTGATGGTAAAGAGGTTAACAGTAAGCAATATTAATAGTGGTTTTGATAATTGACCAAGATGATGTGTGCATTCATTTGCAGTTTATCTAGATCTATTTAATTGGTATTAAAAGATGTGTTATTATATTTTTAGGGTCCAGTTATGTGCATGGTTAATCCACAACCTAATTTTATGGTTATTCTACTTTCTTGGAGCTCACCTATTCTAGGTTAAATGTTACTTTTAATAGGTCCTATTTGTGCCAACCTAAGTGATTTTTTTGGATTATGTGAAGGATATATAAGAAAGAAAAAATTAGTGGTGAAGTGATAAGTATTGATGTGAAGTATTGTTATGTGAGAAATATATTAGTGATATCTCAAATTATTATGAAGTGTGTTGAATTTGTATGATAGAATGATTTGGAATACAAAGAGGGCTACATGAGAAACATTTGTCAAATGTTTCTTCTTCAATAGTTCATATTATGAATAGTATTGTAATTTCAGTGTACACCTTTATTTGGAGAAGTGATCTTTAGGTTGCAAGCATTGTATCTTACATGGCAGTGCGCCTTAGCCCACAAATACATTCAGGGAGTAAGAGGCTTCCTCGGTAGTGAGCCTAAAATATTTTTTTTGAAAACATGTTTCAAATATTGTGAGTTAATCCTGACCATGGTATTTCCCTCCTTGTTTTTTCAACATAAAAATCCATGTGTTCTTGTGTTGTGGATGTTGTGCTTCATTTCTATTTTTACTGTTATGAGCTAATAGTTCTAAAAGTTAATAATTGGGTAAAAATTGATGTATGTTGATTCACACCCTCCCCCCCACCCACCACGACATTGAAGTGTGTTCAACAAAACCAAGTTCCCCATTTACATAATGAAATCAAATTTATATTTCCCTTAGTAATGAACGAAGGTTCTTCTATAAGAACCTTAATAAGATCTTCTTTAATAAAAATTATAAATAAAAAGAGACCATCTACTGTGGCACTTATATAAACATTAGCTTTTAGTTTCCAAGCTTTATCTAATCATTGATGAGACAAATAAATATTAGTCCTAAATAAAAGAAATTACCAATAAGATAATTTTTTGATTCTAGAGATGGTTCATTGATAAACAAGCCTAGCACAAAAACCTCCTTTTTTTAGCATTCCCACTAATAATGCATGTTTCGTTGTTCTTGATACTATTTTACCATAGTTGAATTACTTCATCTAGATATCTAACTAGGGTTAGCACAATCTTTGGATTAGGTAGATTCCACAAAGGTGTGAGAAATTAGACATTCATGACTAGATTTAACAATGCATAAATTAAGTTGTGGTCGAGCTACCACTAGCTTTCTCCTCACCTTCCTATGGTCTTGGCTCTAATTTTTTTGTGGCATTTAGAGTCCATTTGGTTATATGGAAGAGTCATTTTAACACTATCTAGTTGATAATAAATAAACTTGGTGTATTCTTTTCCTTGGCTTGCCCATGGGTTCTCCTCTCAGACATATGGTGCAGGTGCACCAAGGCAAAAAAATTCAAATTTGAAGACCTTTGAGACCAAGGAGGAGGGTACAACATCAAACAAATTAAATAAAATCAATTATGAGATCCTAAAACCAATAATGGCTTTTGAAACTAGAAAAATACAAAAAGTTGTCAAATTGTCTTGAAAGTTGTAAAATGTTGTCAAATGTTCGATATTGGGTCAAAACACCCAAAAATGGATTTAGGAGGGTTTAGTTTCATTTGAAATGCAATAAGGGATGAAAATCTTTTTGTTTTTAATGTTTTTTACAAAGTTGTAATGCATTTTCCAAAGTTTAAATTCAAAATTTCAAAAATGCAACAGTTACCTAGGATTAGGAGGGAAACTTGGTTTTAAGTGTTTTATGTTTTAAATAAGCATTGTAACCAACCAAAATTGGTTGAAAAAACCTTGGAGGAGTTATATATTGTAATTGGTATGCATTGTATGGAGGTGGTGAATGCCTGGTGTACGGACAACATTTGGAAGAGTAATAAAACTCATATTTTTGAAGCCATTTCCTGATTTTTATGAACTTGTGAGGGTTTTATTTGGTATAACTCATATGATAAAAATTTTAGTGTATTTTTTTCAAAATTTAAAACCTTTGTGAATTCTTTGAAGTCACTACTAGATTATAAAATTGGTTTATTGCTAACTGTCCCAGAATCTTGTCACTTTTTCCTTAACAGTTTTGACAAATTCTAATATTATGGTCATTCCATGAATGATATGACTCTGATTCTCATGTAGTGGATATAAAATGGCATGTATTATATTTCCTAACAACTAAATGTGCAGATAACAGGGTTTAAGGGAGGTGATCACCATTGTTTGCTTGGAAAGCCTAGTGAAGAGGCTAGGTAGGGTGAGGGTTGGAGAGATCTACCCATTGGAGGGGTATATTTTATGATTTTTATAGTTTTATGTTGGATATATAAAGGTGAAACAACATCCAATCGATTCCAGAAGTGTGTGGAAGTTTGAGATTGGAGAAACCCTTGATTTTAGGGCTTTTTGATGAAAATTTGGGGCTTTTGGGGTTAGAGGCCTCACAAACTGAAATTGATTATGGATTACTTCATCATTTATCATTTACTAAGACTTTTTTGAGGTTAGAAGTACCCAACAATAATATTTCTTGTAGTTTCTTTGTTAATCCACCATTCTAGTTGCTTGAAAATGAAGGACAGTCTAAAAATAGCAGATACGCTCCAAAAAAACTTGCTAAATTCTCTAAGTATGTTATAGAAAATCCAAAAGGGTATGAAAATATCCATTTTATTTGTCTAGTGTCTTGGAAGTTTGTAGAGTTTTCATTGAATTTCTCTTGTTGTAGGGCTAATAGGGGCTCTAGGGCTAGTAGGAGGAAATTGGGTTTGATCATTTGGGTATTGAACAGATGGCCAAAACTAGTTTGAACCTTTCATAATAGACCTAAGTACACCTTCTAAACCATCATTTACATTAGGGAAGGTCCTATTTCATAATTGGCCCATTTGAACCATTTGGGGTGTTTGTAGGCTTAAGGGGTTCTATCATTTCCTACTTTGTATTTCCCTTATATCTTACAAAGTAATCTAAACCTATTTGGTCATTGTCTTATACCACCACACCTCTAACATGTCTACATCAACATATGGGAGTTTTAGACTCGTGGTGTCTATTTTACAACCAACTAGAGATGTTCAAACATCTTTTTTAGTTTTGTCATTGTGCCCAACAATTCTGGAGTTGGATTTATGATTTTTTCTGTCCTTTCACCTAGAATCCTTTTCTTGGCATATGGTTCTTTTGAGGGAATGACCTTACATCCCTTTCAAATATACCTAGATTTGGCATGCTTTCAAGGTGGAGATCTACTTTTCTTTATTGAAAGGTAGAAATGGTATTGCTTTTGGTCACAACTTCATTGATACTTCTATCTTTATACTAAACCCACTATTTGTAATAATGTCAATGATGTTGATTCAAGTTCAAATAAAATAAGTGGCTTTGGAGGTTTGCCACGTTCAAAAGCTACTTGAACATTGGGTAATGCCATGTGCACCATGGCAAGGGTGCCCCCAAATAGTTCCACCTCAGGCAGTTGGTCTCTATCTCATGGCCATTAGTGTCAAAGCTTTTCTACTTTGCGCTTCCACTCACTAAGATCTCAGGTTGATTGTTTCCACTCTAGTCACAAGGGCGGCTTGAATAAATGACACTCTACTTCTCCTCTATGTGGAGCATCTTCTTCCAGGTATCCTTCCAGTGGTGTAGGGTCATCTATTAGTGGTGGCAGTGGGTGGCCTTTAGGTAGTGGTGATCATGGGTGGCTGGAGTCCTTAAAGTGGCTCCCTCAATTGGATTTGGCTATCTTGTTGAAGCACACTAAAGATAAAGAAGAGGTAGAGATGAATTATGATGAGGGGTGGTCCTTACCTGATGTCACCTAAGACCCTATTGATGTATGTTTTAAACTAGAAGACAGTAATCCTCCTTTATTGCCCTTTATGACTACTCTTGTTACATAGTTGGTTATGGTTTTACTTTACCTTGGCTAAGCTCATATGACTATTATTTTGTCTTGTTGTTAATTTTCTTTTTAGGCTCTACCCATGTGACTTTGATTTTGATTACCAAGCACTGCCTGTGTGACTTGGAGGTGTGACCATGTGCGTCCCTATATTTTCTTTTATGGATAAGTGTAAAATATTTTTAATCTCAAAGATATTGACACATGTATTAATAAAAAAAATACCTTAATTATGAATTGAATGAAACCAACTTATATTTCAATGTATTAGCATTACATACTAAATTATCATATTCATGGTGTAATTATATTCAAAAATAAAATTCCGAGATATCAAATGCATCTCATATCAAACTAGTTTTATGTGAATGAATATGAGATGGATAAAAAAAAGCTATTATGGTCATCATATGAACTAAGAAAGGAACCTTAACTATTCTATCATTTTATAATATACAACTAAGCTTGAAGATCAATAATTTTCAAACATTTTTTCCATTACAACTGAAAGAATTCCAAAACGATTCCATTAAAGGTCAAATACACAATAAATACATAATGACCTGCACCATTTTTAACTATTATTCAGCTCAATTTTGACTTAAAGAGTTCACCATGTAGGTATAAGATCAATCTTAACTTCAAATTCAACAAACTAGTGCAAAAGGGTGGAAAATGTTATCATATTTTAAAAATCATTATAATAACTTAAAAATTATCGTGATGGTTTTGCAATAATTATTTTTTTGTCAATCAATGGTTTGATATTGATTGGAAAAATAAGTCAAAAAGATAGTAAAATTAGATAACCAAACTTTTGCGGGGATGCTTCCTCAAGTCATGGCCCAAGTTAATTAGAAAGAAAATTGGCAACCTTCGACTAACATTTATAAATGTGAAGAAGTTAATGGCAGATAAAATCAATTACTTAAGATACTTTACTAACAAGATATGCTCCAAGAATTAAAATCTTTTATTTTTAGATGTCAAAATGTTTCAATGTGCTTAATCATCTTTGATGCAAATCAAGTGATCCATGCACTTTGGATATTTACAAATGATATGTTGGATGTGGCATTTTAGACCTTAGCGATCTAGAATTGAAGTGCTTCAATTTCTTTATCTTTAGTCAAACCCCTTATAATGAGAAATGACAAGATAAATGAATGTTGAATATAAGACATTACATACAAAAAATTTCATTGTTTGAAAATACATTTTAATTGAGCTTAGCATTTATATATGATGTCTACAATCAAATTGAATCTTCCAACATACTTTTTAAAAGAAAACCCAAAATACTATAATCATTTAGTATTTTAAATTAAGTCTTAAGAACTACATTGATTTAGAATAGAATATAATAATATGAATTATTTATGTACCTTTTCCACAACCTATTATTAAAAGGTAGATCTTAATGCTCTTAAAAGTACAATAATTGGAATAGGGACCAAAAAGTCTAAAAAGCAGGTCCCATCCTCTTCACGGACTATACTTTTAGTCAAAAAGATATAGATAGAATCTTTCATCGAGACACATTTTTATCACGTCCAATCATTTTAAACACTTTACATAAAGTTTGTCGCTTCCGATCTTGTAATCTACTTTCTCGTGTTTCGATTGATTTTCTAAGTAGATAATAATTCGGTTATTTTTATTAATATATGATTACACCTTTAATCTAGTTAATTTAAATTTTATAAGAAGGTTAGGAAAAAAGAAATAAATTAGATTTTTTTAAATATTTTGTTTTAATTATGAGAAATAATTGTTTTGGTTAAGATGGGAGAAATCATATGTTAAATTTTTTGAAATTTTAAAATATTAGATATAAAAATATTAGTTGGTTTGTCGGTTAATAGATTGTTTTTTTATTATTTTAATTATGATTTTTAATTGTAATTAAGAGGATTTTTTTTAAGAGTTGGAAGTAGAATGATGATATATAAACTAAGATGATCTCAAAATTTTGTGGTCAAATCTTACATGTCACAAAATCGATCTCGAACACAGTAGATTTAATTTTTCACATGGATTTGACCCAAGTTGTTAGATTTTAACTAGATAACTATAGACTCTTGTGATTTGTCATCCAAAATTCTTATATGTCTACTTAGATGTAAAGACTTGCAATATTGGAATATATCTTCGAAAAATTACCAGATTTTAAAGGTAAAATTATCCTATGTTGACCTCATGATTATTTTAGCTTTATCATCATAGAAATGATCATACACAATAGTCTTTGGCCATATAAATGTCTTAAATCATTTGATAAAAAAATCTTAGAAAGATTCTCTTCTTAGCAGAGAAGATTTTTAATATGAAGTAATGCATTTTGTTCATTTCCTTAAATACTAGTACACAACAATTAATCACACTAGCATGTATCAAGTCAACTCATAACCGCTAATGAAAGAGGTAGCAAAGAATTCATTTTTTTATTTTTATTTTTGGTCAGTTCCATGTGGTAAAGGAGAAACTGCAAACAACATGGATTGACGTAGGACAAGACAATGTAGATTTCAAGTTGCTAGGTGAAGGCATGGGAGTATGTGTGGAAATAGATGTAATAAATGATGAGTGTATAAGAATATGTGTGAATTTAGATAGATTTAAATGCATGGAATTATATATATACAAAGAAGGGTGAGTATAGGGAATATGCCCAACATTGTACAAGAGAGTCATTTTTATTATTTAATTATACTAAGACATTGCATCACAATGGCCCCAAGACTAACTAGGAATTGGCATAAACATATATAAATTTCATCTTTATAGTCGGTCCCCACTTTGAGGTGTGTGTGGTTCATAAATGAACACGTAGATATTGGAGTAAATGAGCATTTACAAATATGCATGTAAAGTAAATATTTTAGACATAAAAGTATATTGGGTACCACATTAAATAATGGAGTGAACTAGATATCTTCATGTTCATCCATCCTTTAACATGTGTGCTTCATGTATCAACATACACAAATAAAGAAAGATGTATAATGATTAAATTCTTTGATGCAACTAGCTCGATAACGACAAGTATGAGTTAATTTATTGTTTACAACCATAAGAGGATGAAAGAAGGGGTAGAAAGTTTTTTACATTTTTAGAACATGGTAATGGTATATTGTATTGTCACATGTTGTGTGAGAATGATTCTTTGGGAAATGATGACAAGTCTCTTATCAATACTAATAGCATATTTGCAAACTCAGTAAAGGATAATTAATGATATAGTATGCCTCTCTTCAATTGATTACATCCATTGGATGCAAATAATTGAATGGGAGATAAATATGAACATAGGCTAATAATAGACCACATGCATCATATAAACTATATCAATTTCATGAATACATCATCGACAAAAAAATAAATAAATATTTCCAATTGATAGGTGTGGTAATCATACATATAAACTAGGAATAATAATCACAATACATGAAGTTTTCCTTAGTATGGAAAAATGAGAAGAGTGATGTGGCCCTAATAAGCAAAATGGTCTCTAAAGAATCATAAAAAAATGAAATCTTATAAGTTATAGAAATAGTTTGAGTTCTCATTGTAGACACCTAAAAATGTCTCATTGATCATGTACTAATTATTCATCTAATTGATTAAATAATTCTTCAATTATTTAATTAAGTTAAATTAATTTTATTATTCTAATTTCATATTTCCTCATGATCTTACTAATTATTCTATTTCCTATTCTATCATCATTTAATCATTTAACCATTTTCTAATGTTAATTAAATATTTATTATTTAATTAATTCTTATTAATTCCCCAATTTAAATAATATTTATTATTTAAATAAATTAATTCTATTTTCAATTTCTATCTCTAATCATCTAATCATTCAACCCTTTTCTAAATATTAATTAAATATTAATTATTTAATTAATTGTGATTTAGTCCTTTAATTTAAATAATCTTTATTATTTAATTAAATTCCATTTCCAAATCCCCAAATTCTAATTTCATTTAATTTCAAATTCTTCTAATTTCTTCTAAATTTAAATACATGTGCATGATTTCAAAAATCAAATTGAAAATCACAATCAAGTTAGAAATATATTCAAATATTAAATTGAATTTAAAATAAATTCAATTATTTGAATAAATCTCATGCAAAGATTAAATTGAAAATCTAAGTCAAAGTGCAAGCACGTGCTAAATTAATTCATTCAATCAATCAATTAATTAAATCATTTATCTCTTCAATCTCTATTTCCATCTTCTAGTTAGCTTTGTCATCTTCTTAATTTCCTCCAATCATTCTTTTTCTTCCTTCAATTAGCTTTTTCTCAATCAATTGACTCAATTAATTTATTCAATCTATTTTGTTCCACCTCCAAATCAGCAGTTCAACTATCAATTTTCATGTGAGCTCACATGAATTCCACCTTTTGATCAATTTTTTCTACCTTTCAATCAATCTTCTCCAATAATCTATAAATTGAGCATTCAATCTCCATTTTCAACAATCATGAACTTTGAATCTTTGTGTCACTTGCAGGTTGCCAGTGCAATGTCTGAGAGCCATCATACCACAAAGAGGAGAAGAACAATGGAAGCCATGATGTACAATAGGGAGTTTTATATTTTTTAATTTCATTATGTTTTGCATCTATTTCATTGGTTTGTGTTCGAATTGCTTAGATAGTTAAGGGATTTGTGATTTTCCTTATTTACTATTTAGCAATGATGAATTTGAGCATAGCACATTTTGGTGAACCCAATGTGAATTGTAGCTAATTAACCTTCTCTATTTTCTATGTTACTTTTGCAGATTGTACAGATTTTTTCTTTTTTTGCAGGTTTTGCACGGATTTCAAAGCAGATCTCTTCGTCACGCATTTGTAGTTTCATCATTATGCAATTGCATAGACATGGCTATGCAATTGAGCAGATAGGGTTACACATTTGTGTGGAACCCATCACACAAACACCCTTACAAGATTACACAATCGCCTACATAGAATCACACAATCGCCCTGAATATTATTGTTCTGATATTTTTGTTCTTATTTCTTTTCTGTTCTCCCATCTGTGTAATTCTACATGAAATTAGGTAAATCTAGAAACATATTATTTTTATTGCATGTTTTTGTTATGTGAGTTTATGGCAGGTAAGGTACAATTCAAAATTCCAGGTGCTAGGAGGACAAAGGAGCAAAGAAGACAAGCCAAATGCCATTAGCAAATTCTCAAAGCAGAAAAGAAGATACAAGATCTGGAAGACCAACCAACCATCGATAGATACAATAGCTTAGTTCTCTCATATCAACTGAAATATGATTTGGTTAACATTTAATGGATGATGAGAGACCTTGCTAAAGCCTCACAATCTGTTTTGCAGGTTTCTGATCAAAATTAGCTTCAGTTTTTTATTTTTTGTGTTGTCTGCTTGTGGATCACACAATCACCTTGTTAGGATCATGCAATTGATCTGTTAGAATCACGCAATCGCCTTGTTAGCATCACACAATCGATGTGTTAGAATCACATAGTCACTCTGACATAATCACACAATCGCCTATGCAGGGTCATAGAATTGTGCAGGTATCATAACACATTCGTTTCTGTTATATTTGAGTTATCTATTTTCTATTGGTTTATCTGGTTACTAATCATCTCTTTGCAGCCTATGGCGAATTTATAGAAGCGATCGGATTAGCATTAGATCATAAACATCCAAGCTCTCACAATTCATTTTTTGGGCCTAAAATTAACAATGGTTAAAATTGACATGCATGTATAACACTTCAGTTTGGGCTTAAAATTAACAATGATTAAAATGGACATGCATGTGTAACACTTCAGTTTGGGCTTAAAATTAACAATGGTTAAAATGGACATGCATGTATAACACTTCAGTTTGGGCTTGAAATTAACAATGGTTAAAATTGACATGCATGCCTTCACATTTTGGTTTGGTGTTTAAAATTGACATGCACATGCATATTCAACACCTCAATTTGGGCTTTAAAATAAATGTGAATCAGTTTGCACATAGATTAACTCACATTTGATTTTCTTAAAGGGAAATAACTTTTATCGTGTTTGGGGTGGACATACTGTTGCATTAACTACCTTTCCACCCACCTTCGGGGTCTTGGGAGAAAGAGAGAAGGTGTCAACGATGCCCAATTTTATTTTATTTGAAGTAGTGAGGGGTATCTTTGACTGGGGATTTCATCACCCCATAGAGGTACTTCAAATTGGGATGTGTTGGGGATATCATCTCTCCCAGTGTACTCTCGAGCGGGTTTTTTGAGCCGCTATATAAACATACTGGTTAGGTGGCTAGAGTTTTGAGTGAATTCAATGTATGTGGGGGCCTTCCCTGCACCGATAAGCTCAAATAAAGTCTTAAGTGGCTTGCTCTAAAAATCCATCATTGGATCAGGATCCCTCAAAATTTTACAATAAGAACCAACTTAGTAGCCCAAAATCCTACATTCATGATTCCAAGAGTGCAGATCGTACCCCATAGATACCCCTCATGTACCTTGCATTATGAGACATAAATCCCTTGGTGATAAGATCTTCAGATCTTTGGGGTAAGAGAGACTAGCATGATCGAGAAGTGTGTGCCATGGAGTGGAGCCAATGTTGCCAGACTCTCTATCTATCTATCTTGTTTCGGTATTTTGTTGCGAGGGCCTCATTGAATGGTGTCCACTTTCCAGCCTAAGATTATCTTCTGTGTCTTTTTATGTATCGTTGTATCAGACCAGTATTGAGTCAGTTATTTGGGCTATTTTAAGCCCTATCCTACATATCTCTGAATTCTCTGAGATTGTTTGAAAACCAGTTCAATCAGCTATATCTACCTCCAAACAATTATTCTCAGACTTGGAAAACCACAAAACTTGTCCTACACACAAAATTACTAAAAACAAATTCTGTTTTGAAACGTCAAATAGTCCTGCAAACTCAAAAGTTTACACACTTGTGACCATAGGTAGTCCTTCCATAGTCCTCATTTACATCATTCTAAGTCCTTGCATAGTCCTCATTTACGTCCTTATTATCATCCTAAGTCCTTGCATAGTCCTTATTCACATCCTTATTTTTGTCTATAGTCCTTGCATAGTCCTCACTTATCATCATCCTCATATAAAGTCCTTGTCTAGACTTCATATATGTTTGTCTTAGTTCATCATCAGTTGCATAATCATCTTAGAAAGTCATACCCCAAACTTACAAATCACAATCAAAGGATCAATCAAACTCAACCTCAACTCAAACAAGTTGGTCAAGTTCAATCAAACATTGTCACATTCAGAGAAAAGGAGAAAATGTCTTACATGTTTTTATCCTAGGTCCAAACCAATCAAGAAAACATCATGGATTGGCATTATACATTTCATAGAGAAGGTGGAAGATTCATCCCTTCCATTCCTATTCCATCGCCATCCATAGAAACCTTATCTCAACAAATCAAGACTTTGCAACAACAAGTGATAGACATGACTAGTCCTAACAACCATAGGGGCTAGTTAGAAAACATGATGAGAGAAGTGATGAACACAAGGGAATCAGTATCAGGCCAACCTTCTTCTTTTGGTGAGACCATTCAAACATACCAACCTTCATTCTTCAACAAAATCATTCCTACCTCAGTTCAACCAACATTAGAGTCATGTAAACCTTCTTTTTCTTTCAACCCACTATATCAATCATACCAATCACATCAACCCAACATTCAAAGTACCTCTTTCAACCAAAATCAAACCCCATTCAATGAAATTCCAAATCAAAATTCACACCAACCCAACATTCAAACCTCATTCAACCAAAACCAAACCTCTTTCACCCAAAATCATACTCCTTTCAACCAAAATCAAATCCCTTTCAAACAAAGCCCAAATCAACCATATCTATCTATCATTTCATCATCCCCTGAAGTCACACAAGACCAATCCATGCCATCTCTATCCAATAACACAACCTCCCAAGGGCTATCCATCGTATAAATCCAATCTAATTCAAGTCATGATTCAGAGGATCTCATTCAGAATTCTTCTTCATCAGGCCAAAATATTGAAACATTCCAACAATCTCCCATGTATTTCCAAACTTCTTCCTCATGTCAAGAGGATGATCCAAAATCAGAAGAAATGAGTCCTAAAACAAATAAAGATCAAGAACAACCACTTCCATCCTACCTAATTTTTGATCAAGATCCCACCGACCAAGAAGCTTATGATGATCCCCTCATTCTTTTCTATTCCATTCATAATGATACCCTTCCATCTCAAGAACAAAGTATCCTTTCAAGTCCCATCCAACATCTACCTCCTAAGCAATATCACGACATCCCTTTCATCCTTTCTAATAATCCCTTTCCAAGACAAGATCAAAGCATACCTTTACCTTCATGTCTTAAACAAGATCCCATTATTTCTCCAAATCCTGATCAAGATCCCTCCATCCCTTCATCTCCATGTCATAATCCTCCATGTTCCTCACAATATTCCCTCTCAAATGAACTTACCATTTCTCCTAGTCGCCCTCATGATCCCAATCCCTCTACACAAGTTTTTCATGAACCCCTTATCAATGAAATTACCAATCCAGATCATACTACACAGAGCAACTTATCAACAATTGTATGTGTGCCATCATCAAATGTTAATGTAGTGACAAAAACAAGCATAACACCAACTAATGAGATCAACACCTGGTTGGCTTCATCATACTCTTCAAGTGCATCAATAGAAACAAGCATAACACCCACTCATGTCACAAATTCAGAACTAGAATCTATTTGTCTCACATACCCACACTTGAAAGACTAGGGGCAAGAGAATCTACCACAGTTGGATTGCTTTAAAAATGATAAGGCTATAGCGGAATTCATGGGTTCCAGAGATGGGTTTCCATCAGATGATCCACAAAATCCAAAAGCTAAAGAAATTAACATTAGAGATGTCGAACATGTACACTTAGTTGAGTCCTTATATCCTATTGGAAAAGACATCTTTATCCCACTCTTCAAACAAAGACCAATGAACTACCTACACAAAACTTCTTGACCCTATGAACAACATGCAGCTTAAACAATATTGCATCTAAGGGCTGGGTTAGTTTAGGTTTTTACTTTCCACATTGCATCTCATTTTATTCGAACCACCACATCACATATAGTTTCTTTTCCAAGTACATCATATTCATATATTTCATGGCATATAAAGTTTCTGCATTAGCATATAGCAATACAAATAAAACAAGGCAACTGTCCAAGTTTATCATCTGTTTGCATTTAAGAGAAGCAAGGGTCATCTCCTTTCTTAGATATTCGAACATGAAGTCTTTGAGGTCCTAAGGTCATTCATTTTCAACATTACCCTCTAATGACGCTTTACTTATGGTTGGGTAGTGATTTCACTATTTGAGACTTGTTTACCCAAAATATATCAATTGCTATATATCAAACATATTAAGAAAATTTCTAATTCATTCTAGACACCTAGCTGATCATATGACTAGTGAAAAATCTAAAATTCTACTTCAACACTACTGCAATTGTCACACCCAAGTAGGTTTCATTACTTACAAATTCAAGGCAAGAAAATAAAAATAAAAAGAGCTATGCCAAATATTCATCTCAAGGAAAAAGAGCCATGATATAAAACTGAAAATCATGCATGCAAGTGCGACAAAAATCTTGACTATGGGAACATGCAAGTAACTCCATCAGGGCTATGAACATATGCTAGCAATGGAGCAATATTTGATAAATTACAGTCTATAACCTCGTCGGAGCTCTAAAAGCTTGTTGGCAGTGAGGCTCTATTCAGGATACTTTTGAAGTTAGGATAATCCATGTAGCTAGGCATACAAGATGCTAAGGATCTTTAATGAACACAAGGGAAAGAATTAACTCATTTGCACACACATGGGCAAAAGAAGATCAAAGTTTCAATAACCAATGGGGAAGTTTTCCGTATCTCCATTTGTAAATCCTAGTCACTAAGTGTGTTAATTTGGATATTCCAAGGGACCTTAAGGATCGATTGACTGCTTATCTACCAAATGTTTTGTACCTCCATTTCAATTGGTGTATTGCAAAATGCCAAACAAGCATAGTCATCCTTTTTTGAATAGGAAATGCATCTTCATCATGCATATTGCATTAACACAGGTCATATCAAAAATTCATTGTCTTTGCATGCATTCTACAGATCATCATGTTATATAGGTCTACACACTGGAGCATAACTAAAAAAATCCTAAAAATCGTTAAAAGACCTGAAAAAATCAACCAAAAAATAGTGGAAACTTAAAAATATCAAAAACATTCAAAAAAAGTCCTGAAGAAATCCAAAAACAATAGAAAACATTCAAATATGTGAAACTGAAAAAATCCAAAAGCATTGGAAAATCCTTAAAAAAAATCCAAAACATTCATATAACGTCCTTTGCAAAAAATCCAAAACATTCATATAACGTCCTTTGCAAATACCAAAAATATTCATATAATGTCCTTTTAAAGAAATAAAAAATATTTGCAAAATGTTCTGAAAAAAATCAATCAAAAACATTCAAATATCGATCCACATAATCCAAAAACATCGAAAAAACTCTTGAAAAAGAACTAAACAATCGAAAATCAATCAATCAGAAAAATTGCAATAAAATATCTTGTGAGAAATAAATACCCTAGTAGATATCCAGCAAATGCTTTGCACGAAGTTAACAAAGGATACGACTATCCAGTCAAACATCTGCAATCATCTGATCAAACTGTCTTGTCAATTGTATCATATCTATATCAAGTGATCATTATCTTGTCTTAAACAGAAGAGGATACACTCAAAATCAGACAGGTCAGTCTTAAATGGGGTCCGCAACTTTCTGAGATCAGACATTATCAACCATCACATCAAGCAACTGAGAACGAAGGCACAAGGTCAGTATAGTTGCTGAATTTTGTCTGGGTCAATCTTTATCTTTTATCATTTGGCGATAGATCATGTTCCTATACTACTCAAGGATGTCCACAAGTGACTAGAGGAGCCATGATGGGCATTATCTTTTTCTTTTGTTTGTTGCTTCTCTGCTACGTGTTTGTTTCTTCAATGACATATCTTTACATCTTGGTTCCTTATACCCTAATGTGCTAAGCTTCATTGTTCAAAATAAAGGCTCAGTGATGAATATATATTGCGCAATAAATAATGACACAGGTTCGTGAATCAATCATTCTCATTTCATCTCATTTGCTTATTGCTAGTTTGATGATTCTTTTTCTAATCATCTCTTTCTAAATCATTTTCAATCTATCATCTCATTTCAATCATCTTCAATTGCTTCTAATTCTCATCTTTCATTCTAAGGTTCATTCTCTCATATTCTATCTCAATATCATCTTCACATCACCTATCTCTATCTCTAATCAACTAAATATTCTTTCATCTTGCATTCTTCTTTTTCTTGAGAGATCATTCATGTCTTTAATGCACAAACAATCTCTCGAGGGGGCATTACACCCTAAGTGCCGCTGGGGCATATTGGGGCAGAATTTTTCATTTTCTTTGAAACAACATTGTTCTGACTTTGTCTCAAAGAGGGGCAAATGTAGACACCTAAAAATGTCTCATTGATCATGTACTAATTATTCGTCTAATTGATTAAACAATTCTTCAATTATTTAATTAATTTAAGTAATTTTATTATTCTAATTTCATATTTCCTCATCATCTTACCAATTATTCTATTTCCTATTCTATCATCATTTAATCATTTAACCATTTTCTAATGTTAATTAAATATTTATTATTTAATTAATTCTCATTAATTCCCCAATTTAAATAATATTTATTATTTAAATAAATTAATTTTATTTTCAATTTCTATCTCTAATCATCTAATCAGTCAACCCTTTTCTAAATATTACTTAAATATTAATTATTTAATTAATTGTGATTTAATCCTTTAATTTAAATAATCTTTATTATTTAATTAAATTCCATTTCCAAATCCCCAAATTTTAATTTTATTTAATTTCAAATTCTTCTAATTTCTTCTAAATTCAAATATATGTGCATGATTTCAAAAATCAAATTGAAAATCAAAGTTAAGTTCTAAATATATTCAAATACTAAATTGAATTTAAAATAAATTCAATTATTTGAATGAATCTCATGCAAAGATTAAATTGAAAATCTAAGTCAAAGTGAAAGCACATGCTAAATTAATTAATTCAATCAATTAATTTAATTAAATCATGTATCTCTCCAATCTCTATTTCCATCTTCTTGTTAGCTTTGTGAAATATTCCGAGCCAATTTTTTTGATTTTTACGAATTGTAAATTACAATCAATTCACCCATTAAGGTTAGAGGATAAACCAAAACGTGCAAAAGCAACTCTAACCAGAATGTACACCAGGATCCCGATGTGGGCAAGGTGTGAGCATTGGTCAGAGGATCTAAAACAAATTGCTTATGCTGTAACTCTAACCAAGGATGGTGCCGATGATGGCGAGCATATGGTCAGAGGATCTCTTACTCTAAATACTAGAATGGAACTCGACACCAAGTATGTGCTACCCAATCCGGACTGGAGTGAGGGGCGACCATATGGTGGAGTGATTACAAAATTCAATGCTTGAAGGGAAATGCTGAAAACTGGAAATTCTCAACACCCAGAATGGGAAAGTAGCTACCATAGGGCGGAGGTGAATTAAATACAATATCAAATGTTGAAGGTAAAAAGACTATTACAATCTAATAAAGCAAGAATCTAATGGTTGTCAATACTACTGCCAGCTTACAATTCAAGAGATGAAATCTTGCTAACAATATAAATCAACCTATAATAGAGTTGTACCATATTCGTGAATTTAGTTGCTGAGAAGTAAAGATCAACGGAAATGGCAATAACTAGATCCAACCTTGTTCTCTAGACTTGGGCAATCTTCACTGAAGTCTCCGCAATGCTTTTGAAGATTTTTCACCACTATCCAATGAAGAACTTAGCAGATTTCTAAAGACTGTATAACAGACCTGCAACTTTCAATGAATAACCAGCAACAGAAGATTTCTTGAAATGCTCAAAACTCGCTCTTTACTCATCCAAAATGCTTGATATCAATTGCAAAACTCTAATGAGAAGGAGGCGCTCAACTAAGAACCATAAAACAGACTTAAAATGCAGATTACAAGAAATGCACAATTCCCAATGAAACCAAGAATGGTACGACCCAGCACAGGGGCGATTTTGCTTTTAAAAATCAAATCCTTTTCTAAAAAATCTACAAGTTTGCATACTTGGGCGCCTTGACTAGATGAAAGGAAATAAACAATACCCACAACCAATTTTTTTGTCTTTTTGGATTTATGAATAAAACATTGAATCTGCTGAAGCTAGAATGTGAAAACCAGAAATCTCTAATATGCAAAATCTGAACCTAATTAGACAAATGCAGATTACAATGCACTAATTCCAATAAACTCACAAACTTGACTAAAAATCACCACTAGTTGTTGTCTCACAAACAAGAAGTGATGCCCGAGCTAGGAGGCCTTCATTCCTCAAAGAAAACCCAGAGCCAAACCGGCAACATAACAGTACTGTAGACCAAAGATGTGAAATGATGCTCAAAGTCTTCCTTTTATAACTTCCTGTTGACTTCACGAAACCCTAAAATCCACTTCAATATCCAAACCCTAATCCTTTCTCCAAGATGGCATCCTTTTTCCTTTCAAGCTTAATATTGATATTTTAATTAAATTCAATACCTTGATAAATGTGCCCACATTAAGCTTGCTTTGACTTTGGAAACTAATAAAATAATCTTTAATGAAGGCGCCACCCTCAAAAAGCCCACTTTTCAAAACAACATAAGGTCAATAGACTAGGCCAAGGGGTCAACGTTCGAATATAATATTAAAACGTGAACTTTTAATTAAATATATCAACTTAACTCTTCAATCATGCCCTGAAGCCAATAATGACCAAGTCAAAGATCAGGTCTGAGAAGGGGACATTACAGTCCGCCCTCCCCAAGATTGCTTGTCCTCAAGCAATCGCAAACTAGGATGCTGCAGAATCTCATCACTTTCCCAAGTCGCATCCTCCATAGGTAGGTTCTTCCACTTCACCAGGTATTCTTTGATAGTTCTTTTCCTCAAAGAACGTTCTCTGAAATCAAGTATCTCCTCTGGAATTAGAACTAACTGTCCCTCCTCATCCAAAGGCGGCAATTGTGATGAAGCAACCACATTATGTCCAAGTACCTTCTTGAGATGAGACACGTGGAAAACATTATGAACTCGGCTATCAAAAGGTAGCTCTAACTCATAAGCTACTGCCCCAACTTTTCTGATGACCCTGAATGGCCCATAGAAACGAGGTTTGAGCTTCTTAGCTCCACTCTTCTTGAGAGTAGACTGTCTGTAAGGCTGCAATCGGAGATAAACCATATCCCCAACCTCGAAAGAATGCTCAACATGTCTCTGATCATCATACATCTTCTGCTGATTCTGTGCAATCTGCAGATTATCCTTCAAGGATTTCATGATGTCTTGACTTTGTTGCAACAAGTCCTTGGCTTGGGGTGCTCTGCTCTCACCAAACACCAAATCGGCAAAGCTAGGTGCTTCATACCCATAAAGAGCCAAGAAATGAGACATCTTAATCGACATATGAAAAGAAGAATTGTAGCAGTACTCGCCTATATGCAGCCACTTGACCCAAGCTCTCTGTCGTTCTGATACATAGTTTCTCAAGTAGCCTTCCAACCACTTGTTCACTACTTCCGTTTGTCCATCTGTTTGGGGATGGTAACAAGTGCTTGGAGTGAGCATAGTACTACTCATTCTAAAGACTTCTTGCCAAAAAGTACTTAGGAACTTGTTGTCCCTATCACTCACAATGTTCTTTGGCAACCCATGCAGCCTAAACACCTCTCAAAAAAATAGATCTGCAACTTGGGCTGCAGAAAAAGTGCTGGTAATGGCGAAGAAATGAGAAAATTTGGTTAGCCTATCCACCACTACATAAATACAATCCTTCCCTTGGGCCTTGGGCAACCTTGTGATGAAATCCATCGAGATGCTTTCCCATTTTTGATTGGGAATAGGAAATGGTTGCAGCAAACCAGCTGGTAATGTATGCTCATTCTTGTTCACTTGACAAACAGGACACTCATGAATGTAGCATTGTACTTCTCCTTTCAACCCTTTCCAAGAAAACCTTTCTCGGATCTGCCTATATGTCTTGAAAAAACCTTGGTGACCAGCAACCAGAATATCATGAAATGTCAAAAGAATCTTCTTCTTAAGCTTAGAATCAGCCACCAGAAAGATTCTTCCCTTATAGTGTATCAATCCCTCAACCACCTTGTACCTTTCATCATGAAAAGTACCCTCAAGAATGCTGGTTGCAAACTAATTTTTGGCATAATCAACAAGCAACATGTCTCTCCAATCTGCAGTAAGCTCACACAATGAGCTAAGATGAGGTCTCCTGGATAAAGCATCAACCACGATATTATTTTTCCCTTTGACATATTCAATGTCAAAGTCGTAAGCTTGAAGCTTACTCACCCATTTCTGTTGCCTCTCATTTAGGTCCTTCTAGTGCATGAAATGCTTGAGGCTATTGTGGTCAGTCTTAACCACAAACTTGTTCCCCACCAAGTACTACCTGAACTTGGCTAATGCATGCATAATGGCAAGCATTTCTTTGTCATAAATTGAATATGTTCTTTCAACACCCCTTAGTTTTCTGCTCTCAAACACAATAGGGTGTTTGTCTTGCATCAGGACAACCCCAACTCCTTCACCTGAGGCATCACACTATAGCTCGAATGGCTTGGAGAAATCTGGAATAGCCAGAACTGGGCACAAGCTCATGATCTTCTTGAATTTGTCAAAAACAATTTGAGCCTTTTCTGACCAAACAAAGGCTCCCTTTTTGGTGAGATCAGTAAGAGGAGCAGCATTCTGTGAATACCCCTTTACGAATCTTCGATAAAAACCACAAAGACCCAGAAAATATTTCAACTGAGTCAAGTTCTCAGGAGGTGGCCAATCAACTACTGCTTTAATCTTTTCCAGATCCACCTTCACTCCCTCAACACTGATTATGTGGCCAAGGTACAATAACTCCCCCATTCCAAATTCACATTTGGAAGATTTTGTGAACAAACTCTCAGATTCTAGAATACTAAGCACTTCCTCCAAGTGCTTGAGATGATCCTCCCAAGTCTTGCTGTAAATCAGAATGTCATAAAAAAAAATCAACACAAACCTCCTTAACTGATTCTAAAAAACACGGTTCATGCAAGACTAAAAGGTAGCCGGAGCATCAGTCAACCCAAATGGCATGACTAAGAATTTGAAATGGCCATAGTGACATCTGAAAGCTGTCTTCTCCACATCCGATCCTCTCATTCGAATCTGATGGTAACCCGATCTCAAATCGATCTTCGAGAAGAACTTGGCCCCATGTAGCTCATCTATCCTAGGAATGGGGTATTTGTTTTTTATGGTGCTTTGATTCAAAGCACGATAGTCCACACACATGCGCATGGTACCATCCTTCTTCTTCACAAGAACCACGACAAATGCAAAGGGGCTCTTGCTTGGGCAAATGAAACCCATCTCCAAGAGTTCTTGAATATTCTTCTCAATCTCATCCTTTTGCCTCTTCAGGTACCGATATGGAGTTGTAATCACTGGTTTAGCTCCTTCCTTGAGCTCTATGATATGTTCTGAACCCCATTCAGGTGGTGGTCCAGGAGGCAAGTCTGCAAAGACCTTGCTCTTCTTTGTGAGTAGAGACTGAACATCAGGAGGATGGTCTCGTTTAGTCTCAACCAGACTAGCAGGAAGGATCATGCACTCTGCAACCCACTCGGCTTGATCGTGACGGATCAGCCTTGCCATTCTTTTGAATGACACAACTTGAGGGCCCCCATTGGACATTCCTCTTAGAACTATCTTCTTCCCATCAGATTGAAACTTTAGCTCCATAGTCTGCAAATTCAAGGAGATCTCCCCAAGAGAACGTAGCCATTGAATGCCTAGGACAGCATCAGTATCTTCAATGTGGACTACATAGAAGTCATCCTTGACTTCGTGATTCCCCAATTGCATGGTCAGGTTCGAGATTTTCTTAGTACATGAAATATGGAATCCATCGGCAACCATGACCTTGAAGCCCTCAAACTCCTCTATTTGCAGCCCCTTCTTTGCTACCACAACTTCATCAATGAAGTTATGTGTTGCTCCAGTGTCGATCAAGGCAATGATTCACTACCCTTTGATCATCCCTCGAACCTTGAATGATTCATTTCTTTGGAAGCTTGAAAGCTGAGCCAAAACTCCACCTCTTTCCTTCTCATCTCCGGACTCTTCTGGAGCTCTTTCTACCTCACTTTCTTCAAAATCAGATTGCTGGTCAGAAAAATTAGAACTACTTTCACCAGCAGAATAGTACTCAATCTGATTGAATTTAACTCTCCTAGGGCAAACATGATCTTGAGACCATTTTTCCCTACACCGGAAACACAACCCTTTTCTTCTGAGTTCATTCAGGGTTTCAGGATCCAACCTAGTGACATGGGGATTGTGATGTTTGAACTCCTTGTGCTGAGGTCTCAAGGGAGGTCTATGCTGAGGTCTTTTCCCTTTATCCCTTTTCTGGAAGGGGGAATTTGACTGAAATTTTGCCTTAGGAGCAGCCCACTCCATGTTTCTTGCCTTCTTCATGGCCTCCTATAGGGTTGGTGGATCAAAGGCTTTAATCCAACCTTTGAGTGGTTTTGTCAACCCTTCACTGAAAAGGATCACCAATCTCCTCTTCGTGACTCCAGTCACTATGACTGAGAGTCTCTGAAACTCTGCAATGTAGGCATCAACAGTGCCATACTGTTTCAATTGTGCCAGTTCTCTGAAATGAATTTCAGGATCCTTCTTTTCAAACCTCTTGATGAGCCTAGTAGTGAGCTCATCATAAGTTGTGATAGACCGATGACCCAGAGTAACTAGGCCATGGTACCACCATTCATGCGCCACCCCATCAAGGTGTAGCGTAGCGAACTTGATCGCTTCCTCTTCTGCCATAGGTCTGAGAGCTAGATAGTTATCCAGCTTCTGAATCCAAGCTCGAGCTAAACTGGTATCACTCTCGTCAAAGTGTAGAAGTGTCACCTTGTTGACAGCTTGGCACAAGTCTCCTTGATTTGATGGTCTTCTTTGATCATAGTGTCTCCCTTGTCCTTTTTTTTTCCTTTTATGATCCATGAAATCGTTATAGGACATATCCATCTTGATGTCATCAGGTAGAGAATCATACTCTGCATGACCAAGTCTCAACTGCTCCACGAATGAAGCATTCTCTTCAGGCTCTGGCTGAGTGTTTTCAGGTGCCAAAAAGGTGGGTTTGAATGGCCTGGAAGAAATATAAGTGTTGTTTGACATAGTCCGGGCTGCATGTCCATCATGCTGGTTGGAGGCACTATGCTCTCCTCTATGCCTTGAGTTGTTCTGTGGAGTGGTATTCTGACCCACTTTCCCCATCATGAGAGATACCATGTCCATCAAGGCATCCATCTTTCTTTCAAATCTCTTTCTGGGACTCATAGATCTTTCTCTTCCTTTCCCACTGTCATCTCTGTTGTTGGTAACTCTCTCGTTACCCCCAACTGATCTCTCACCCTCTGCCATATCTGATTCCTGAGAAGACTCCCAATGAGCCCTCAAGATCTCTGAAGCTGTCTGACCTTCTGGAGCCTGATAAGGCTAGAACTGTTTTCCAACCTTCTTGTCTTCCCTTGCAATGTACCTCTTATCTATGTCACTCATAGACAGATTGTTCATAGGATGGCAAGATCTTGGCTCTGATACCACTAAAATATTCTGAGCCAATTTTTTTGATTTTTACGAATTGCAAATTACAATCAATTCACCCATTAAGGTTAGAGGATAAACCAAAATGTGCAAAAGCAACTCTAACCAGAATGTACACCAGGATCCCGATGTGGGTAAGGTGTGAGCATTGGTTAGAGGATCTAAAACAAATTGCTTATGTTGTAACTCTAACCAAGGATGGCACCAATGATGGCGAGCATATGGTCAGAGGATCTCTTACTCTAAATACTAGAATGGAACTCGACACCAAGTATGTGCTACCCAATCCGGAATGGAGTGAGGGGCGACCATATGGTGGAGTGATTACAAAATTCAATGCTTGAAGGGAAATGCTGAAAACTGGAAATTCTCAACACCCAGAATGGGAAAGTAGCTACCATAGGGCGGAGGTGAATTAAATACAATATCAAATGCTGAAGGTAAAAAGACTATTACAATCTGATAAAGCAAGAATCTAATGGTTGTCAGTACTACTGCCAGCTTACAATTCAAGAGATGAAATCTTGCTAACAATATAAATCAGCCTATAATAGAGTTGTACCATATTCATGAATTTAGTTGCTGAGAAGTAAAGATCAACGGAAATGGCAATAACTAGATCCAACCTTGTTCTCCAGACTTGGGCAATCTTCACTGAAGTCTCCACAATGCTTTTGAAGATTTTTCACCACTATCCAATGAAGAACTTAGCAGATTTCTCAAGACTGTATAACAGACCTGCAACTTTCAATGAATAACCAGCAACAGAAGATTTCTTGAAATGCTCAAAACTCACTCTTTACTCATCCAAAATGCTTGATATCAATTGCAAAACTCTAATGAGAAGGAGGCGCTCAACTAAGAACCATAAAACAGACTTAAAATGCAGATTACAAGAAATGCACAATTCCCAATGAAACCAAGAATGGTACGGCCCAGCACAAGGGTGATTTTGCTTTTAAAAATCAAATCCTTTTCTAAAAAATCTACAAGTTTGCATACTTGGGCGCCTTGACTAGATGAAAGGAAATAAACAATACCCACAACCAATTTTTTTGTCTTTTTGGATTTATGAATAAAACATTGAATCTGCTGAAGCTAGAATGTGAAAACCAGAAATCTCTAATATGCAAAATCTGAACCTAATTAGACAAATGCAGATTACAATGCACTAATTCCAATAAACTCACAAACTTGACTAAGAATCACCACTAGCTGTTGTCTCACAAACAAGAAGCGATGCCCGAGCTAGGAGGCCTTCATTCCTCGAAGCAAACCCAGAGCCAAACTGGCAACATAACAGTACTGTAGACCAAAGATGTGAAATGATGCTCAAAGTCTTCCTTTTATAACTTCCTGTTGACTTCACGAAACCCTAAAATCCACTTCAATATCCAAACCCTAATCCTTTCTCCAAGATGGCATCCTTTTTCCTTTCAAGCTTAATATTGATATTTTAATTAAATTCAATACCTTGATAAATGCGCCCACATTAAGCTTGCTTTGACTTTGGAAACTAATAAAATAATCTTTAATGAAGGCGCCACCCTCAAAAAGCCCACTTTTCAAAACAACATAAAGTCAATAGACTAAGCCAAGGGGTCAACGTTCGAATATAATATTAAAACGTGACCTTTTAATTAAATATATCAACTTAACTCTTCAATCATGCCCTGAAGCCAATAATGACCAAGTCAAAGATCAGGTCTGAGAAGGGGACATTACACTTTGTCATCTTCTTCATTTCCCCCAATCATTTTTTTTCTTCCTTTAGTTAGCTTTTTCTCAATCAATTGACTCAATTAATTTATTCAATCTATTTTATTCCATCTCCAAATAAACAGTTCAACTATAAATTTTCATGTGAGCTCACCTGAGTTCCACCTCTTGATCAATTTGTTCTACCTTTCAATCAATCTTCTCCAATAATCTATAAATTGAGCATTCAATCTCCATTTTCAACAATCACAAACTTTGAATCTTTGTGTCACTTGTAGGTTGCTAGTGCAATATCTACGAGCCATCATACCACAAAGAGGAGAAGAACAATGGAAGCCATGATGCACAATAGGGAGTTTTATATTATTTAATTTCAATCCGTTTTGCATCTATTTCATTGGTTTGTGTTCAAATTGCTTAGATAGTTAAGGGGTTCATGATTTTCTGTATTTCCTATTTAGCAATGATGAATTTGAGCATAGCACACTCATATGTCATCATTGATATGAAATCTTATTAGTTATAGCAATAATTTGAGTTCTCATATGTCATAATAGATCTTCTATTCTAATTTTGTGTCTATTGAGTAAGTTTTAAGGTGTAAACAAATAAATTAAGTGCTTGCAAACATGTCCTTGTTAGAAAAAAGCTAAAAAATATAGAACATTTTGTTCAAATTTTGATAATTGAATGAGGATAACCATCAAATATAAGATGTCTTTACAATTTTATGTGGCTCTTAGACATAATGTGTCCATGGTTCAAATCCTATCATTTCACCTATAGATTGTTAATTTTCCAAATTTTTATTTTAAACCTTTTAAGACAATTTTCAGGTTTTATTTGGTAAGGGGAGGAAAAATTGTGGTTTATAAGCATTTAATTTATCTCCTATATGACAAGAATGCAAATGGGCATTCAAGTGAAATTTATTGTAAAGTAAAAAATTGAACATGAATATTGGCCTAGTGCATAGTGTAACTTTAAGAGAGAAAGTTAAAGTGAAAGTTTTGTGATATGATTCCCTTGCACTAGCTGTCACGTGGTTGTTATTAATGTGAAAAATCTTAGAAGGGCATCTAGGTTTAAAGATGTATTTTAGCACTCAATGTTTTTGCTTAAAATATTATTTTTAGCACATAACATAGCTCCATAACAATTTTTACACTAAAACCCGCATTATGAAGACTATGTGCACTATAATAGTTTTATTCCACGTGGGGGGGGGGCTCTACTAAGATTTTGGCACTGTAAAAAACATAAAATGAAGTTTTTTTATTAGTATCAATCTATAAATCTTCTTCATGCCCCTGTAGTTGAAAATAATGTCATACAATGTAGGGGACTCCCCTTCCAAAACACATGCTTTGTTACAATAGATGAAGGGTTACTCCACCAAATATTCATGCATATCATAACAAAGAGGATAAAATAACATTGTAATAAATATCTTTTTTTCTATTTCTCAATAAAATAAAATCAATTGAAAAATATTAGCCACTTACTCTTTACATCTCTATAAGTTGGAGCTAAAAAATACTCTTCTACACTCCATACAACTCCTATTTATCTCCGAAGAGAAGAAATCAACTCCCAATGGTTAAACACTAGCCTAAGACTCAATTTTATAGAAATCTTTCACCTCTTTGAAATCCCATGCTCGACCTTAGATAGAAACACATGAAAATACAAAAATCAAACACATAGCCAATATATGACTCTTCAACTTCCCTAGGATGACACCTAAGGTGGTGTCTCTTTAATTTTCCAAAGTGTGCACCTTAAGAGGTGTCTTTCCCCATTCTTCTTTACACCCACAAAGACATGTGGAATCTTGACTCTTCCCCTTCCCGAAATCCACACCAAGATATGTAGTTCCTTGATTTTACATTCGAAATAATAGAAATATGTGTCCACTCATAAAAATTATATTTGTGTTTAGATGTAGACCAAAAATATTAAGTATTTTCAACCTCTTATGCCCCCTTGGATAATTTTCTAGCTACATTGAAACCTATAGATGTTTGCATTTATTTTAATGACTAACCTTAAATAGAAATTAAAATAGCCAATATTTTTGGGAGATGCATGATTTTTGTACACCCCTAGATGATCCTACATCAAAAAATTGGGGTAGGAAATTTATTTGAGCTTGGTATCACAAAATGGAGTTGGATGATAGAGGCACCCATTCAAATTGCCAATAACTTTTAGTGAAATCCATCACTATATCAAGTACACCCAACAAAGTTCTTCTTTCTTATCTTCTAGCACGTAGTATAAGAAAGCATCCTCCTCCTATAAAAACTCTTATCCTTACTCCTCTTTCTTGATGTGGAATCAACTCCATAACCCTACCTCCTCCACCATATCTAATAAGTACTCCTCTTCCTCATTGTAGAATGTATTCCACCATAATTCAACCTTCTCCACCATATTTTCTCTACACTCCTCTTCCTCAATGTAGAATCTATTCCACCATTATTTGACATTCTCCTCCAAATGTTGCCCCACTCCTCATCTCACCACTAAACATTCCTCTTCTCTTCTTTATGGGTTTTAAACCACCCAAGTCTAACCAGCTCCATCAAATACATTTTGAAATCTCCTTTACACTCACTAGCTCAACATACGCCTCTCTAGTATCCTCTAATATTGAACTTAGAATATTTTTTTCCCTTACTATCTATTTCTATACCACTAGCCTCTCTATGCTTGGACCCTCCATGACCTCCATCATCCTTATGCCCTCTAAAGGATATTTCATAACTTATGCTAGATCTCCATATCTCTCTCTCTCTATCCCAACACCACCCACTATTGCAAACTCTTTCTTTTTTTCTTGCATGCCTTCCTTAAGACATGTCTCCATTGTGAAATAACTCAACACACTCTTAATCTCTTCATATAGACTTGCAGCTTCATCTTTTGCTTTAAATACTTTACTTTCCACCTCTGATGTTATTATTTCCAAGCCTTTGTAAACACTTGCCTCTAATACAATCTCCTCCTTCTAAAGTGACTTCCAAGAAGCTATTTATTCTTTTGACATCCTCATATTTTTTTTTCTATACATCAAAGAAGGGATCCTCAAATTTGACCATATTCATCTCTAGTGTAACCTCCTTGATACCAATTTCCATGCCTTCTAACAAACATGTCTCTACTATAACCTCTATCTCTTAATCTTCTCTCACTTCTCTTAAGACTAAGAATCCTTGGAACCCATCTAATGAAATTTTTATTTTATTCTTCCTCTTTTCCATCTTCAACCTCTCAAATCATCTATACAAATCCTCTTATAAATATTCTTAGGTCTTGGTGTAAACTACCTCACAATCAATGATTATTTACACACCTAGGAAAATTTTCTCAGCAACCTATTTACGTAGATTATCTTGCAACTATCTCATACACACACTCCACCATAGATCATGGTATAAGACTGCCTCATCCTTGGTGCTCTGTCTACATGCTCAAGAACATAACTTTACAACTCAAACACTCTAGATCTTGGTCCATGATTGCCTCACATTTGGCACTCTATCTACAAGCTTAGGAACATATGTCACACACTCCACTAATAGATTAATGCAGGGACTTCATGGGGTCATAAGTTTTGACTTGTTTGTCCGATTGGATTTAAATTGTATGAAGAGGTGTATTGTGAGAATTGTTTTTAGATTTCCAACTGAACCTAGTTTGATTAGACCTCAACTCGATCAACTTTCTAGGGCTTGATTCATTCATCTGAGGCTTCAAAAAGAGCATTTTCTATTTTTTTCAAAATTTTTGAAACTTCATTTTTTAGTTATTTTTGAACTTGTGATCTTTATCAGTTTAGAAAGTTGGAAATTTGAGCCAAAATAATGTTTTTTAACTATTTAGAATATTTTATGGTTTTTGGGTTAGATTTGAAAATTACCAAAAATGGCAAATTTCAGATTTTGTAAAAAAATAGCCAAAAAGGGAAATTTTTGGATTGTTGTTAAAATAGGATATTTTTTTTTATTGTAATGGGATATTGGTTGGATATTGAAAAATAATAATGGCGAAGGAAAATTGATCCAGTCTCGTGCTTTTATTATGCTTTCATTAATGGTGTTGTTTATGTTCTAATTGGCTACATCATCGATACTAGTACCAAATTGCATCACATTCAACACTTTATCTACATTCTCAGGAACATTGGATCTAATATCCCAATGTGGTTGGAGTAGCCCTTTATCTAGTGTAACAAAGCATTTATTTTGCATATGTAAGGGGAGTATAAATTTGCAGTAAATAACTTGTCTTTTATTTCTCTATAAAATAAAATACAAATTCATCAATTATAAATTATTTGCCACTTAGGATTCACAACTCTGCAAGATGGAGCTACCAACTACTCTTCTACAATTCTTAGTACTTCTATTTATCTTTAAAGAGAAGAACTCAACTCTGAATGCTTAACCACGAGCCTAAGCATCTCTTTTATATCATTCTTGTGCCTCATATAAATTGCATGCCATCTCCAAGAGATAAACACTTGACAATCAAGAACTAAAACACATAGACAATAGATGACTCTTCAAGTTCCCCAACTGGGTACCTAAGATGGTGTCTCTTCAATCTTACAAAGTGAGGGCCTTATGAGGTGTATTTTCCCATAATTATTTAAACCACAAAGACATGTGGAAGCTTAACTCTTCATGTTCACCAAATCCATGCCAAGATATGAATGTTCTTGATTTTATATTACAAATAATAGAAATATGTGCCCACTCATAGAAACTACATTTTCCTTTATACACAGGCCATAAATATTAAATAATTTCAATCTCATGTGTCCCCTTGGGAACTTTTCTAGGTACATGGAAACCCATAGATGGTTTCATTTATTTTATTCACCTAACCTTAACTAGAAATTAAAATAACCAATAATCTATGAGATGCAAGATTGCCCTATAACCCTAGATGCTTTTTCATCATAAAATAATTGAGAGTTATTAAAACACCTCTAACCATTATTTGGAGTTATCTACTATTGTTTTTAATGATAAAAAGATGTTATAATACACAAGAATGGTTCCACACATATTATTTCTTATAAAAACAATGATCCACCATAGTTTATATGTAAAAAACGTATTGAAAATGATTAAATATTAAAGGTGAAGCACATAGCCATTAATATAATTAAGTACCTTTATTATAATTAATTAATATTTGATTCAATATTATGGCTCTTATTCCACTTTATTACATCATCACACTCTTACTTGGGCCCTTAATTTTAGGTGTACCCTTTATTTCTTCAATATCCTAATTTATACTTAATCCTATCCCAATTTCAACTTTCATAGCATATCTCGCATACTTATGCATTATGGTTTTAGAAACCATGATATAATTAGCATTAGAACCCCATTATCTTTCATTCCTTGAAAGTCAAAATTTTTTGTTCGGACTAGGCTGCCCTACCCTCCTGGCCCCTCTCTCTTTTTCCCAAATTTTGGGTATAATTTGGCGGTCCTATCTAATTAAAATTCTACTTTGTGTGAATAAATTAAAAATCTAAATTAGCCAAATAATGATTCAAATTATGAAATCCTTATATAAGACATCTCTTTCAATTCATTTTCATCATCTCATTATTACACCTCATGTTAGCATTATTATCCAATTCAAGAGTATATCTGGTTCAAAAAGCATCAAACTACATCAAGACATATTTATATTATTTTTCAATTATGATTTCATGATGGATTTTATGTGATTTATCATGTTATTGCATCAACACATGGATGACTTATCCTAAGAGCATTGGATAACCTATTGAAGGTTTAATAATCTACATTCAAACATTTTAATGCTATATACAACCTTTCCATCAAAAGGCAAGCTTTCCAGTTCAATTAAAGTAAAATTTATATTTCAGTTAGGGATTATTCTAAACCCAGTGGTTGATTTTGGCAAACCACTATCCACAACCCTCTTTCTTTCCTCTTATGCATAGCTATAGGTGCACTTTTGGATTTCCTTTTCATTCCTATGCACATACTAGAGTTCTCATTTCAATATCAAACATCATATGTTCATGCATGTACCTCCTTACCCTGCATTATTATTCAATTTACATCTTTTCAATTACATTATCAACTCAAACAAAAGGGGAATAGAATCCAATTTTTATTCAACCATCTTCATAATAGAATTAAGGTTGGATCTATTGATTCACTCTCCCTTTTAATGTAATGTGTGTGGAAGTTAGGTCATTTCCTAGTTTACAAAGCTTAACTTGTGAAACCCCAAATTTCCCTAAATTACATTGTGGTGATCTGAACTCTCTTTCTTGTATTACTTTTGATTTTGATTTTCAAAATTGGTTCATATGCACTTAATTGACTCATATTTGCAATCTTTTCTAAAACATACAACTTATGCATTCATAGTTACATTCATTTGATTTCTATATCGCCATACCTTACATGTTGGTGAACCCAACTCTTCTTACACTTACATATCTGATTTTGCATGATTTTATTACATACATTAAGTTGAAATTTCTTTGGTCACATATTTTATGGCTTATATGTATCTTGTTTGATCATAACTGCATATGGAGTTGTTATCTCTTTTTCTAGTTCAATTTCAAGTTTTATTCAAGATGTTCATGATGTTCCCTTTTATGCATATTATGGAAATTTAGCTATTCCTTTTATCCATAGCTATGATTTAATCTCTCCCAAATTTTGTCCTACAAATGAGGCCACAATGGTGCAAGAAGATATTATGAACACGCATTTCAAAGATATCCCTCCTAAGGATGAAGCTTTGAAGAATGATGTTCATCTTTCTCCTAAAATGTACCTTGCCCATGAGGATCATTTGGTGCAAGTGGATGATATTATAGCTAACTTTCCTTTTGATACCATACCCTCTTCTCATTTTAATGAATTTTCCACTAAAGATGAACATTAATGAGTTATGTTTGTCCTTCTACTAAAGCTTCTCTTACCCATAAAGATACCTTGGAGCAACATGATGAAGTGATTAGTTATTTCATTGATACTCTCCCTTCTAAAGATGTATCCTTGGAGATCAAATAACCGAATCAAATCAAGACCATTCATATTTCTAGTCATGAGAAGCCTATGCCCAAGAATCCTCCCAATATCCTAAAAGTTACAAAATACATATTTGAAAGAGGTGATATGGAAAGATAACTAGAACAAAAATATGGTTTTGAAATACATTATGCATTTAATTCTTGTGTCAAAATGAAATCCCAATGTTCCTCTCACTTCCCTTCCTTCCCTCCCTCATCTTAAGAAACATAATGATAAGGATCTTGTTGAGAAACTTCATGATATCTTAGCTAAGATTAATGTTTGGGACTTGATTCAAACTTCACTTTTATACCATAAGTTGATTCAAGAAGCCTTACAAAAGGTGGTTCATCATCCTTCTTCAATACCACATAATGTTACATTATCACAAGATGAATTTCCTTCTATATAGGTTAACAATAGAGATGATCCCCTTATGATTACTCCTTGCATTTATGACCAAAACATAAGAGGCACTTTAATTGATAATGGGTAAACACTTAACATTTGTGGTATTGACTTATTAGATAAGATAAATTAGGATTATTCTTCTTTTCAACTTGATCCTCTTTGTTTTCATGCCTTTGATAATATAATTCCTAGATATTCACTTGGTATACTCATAATACCTATTAAAGTAGGACCCATGACTTTACCTACTTCTATTTGTGCTCATCCATCTTATTTATAACCTTCTTCTAGGTAGACCATCGATTCATGCTATGATAGTAGTATGTGTTGGCAATTGAAACTCATTCAGTTTCTTTTTGTTGTCATTAATGGCAACATGGGAAACATATTTTGGTTCATTGACATCTAGCAGATGCTTCACCGAAATCAAGGATTTCAAAGGTAACTGGCAAACTAGGTAATTGTATGGGAAGCCGACATCACTTGGAGATCAGACAAAAGGTAGAATCCGGTAAAGCATTTTGCAATTCATATATATTTGTAATGAATCAACATGTATTATCATTTTGTATGTAATTCAACATATGACATAAGTCATTTGTATGCGAAAACAATATTCTGCAATGATCTGTAGATGATTTCTAAGGTACTCATAAGGTGTATGTTATTCCGACAAGGGTTTAGGTTTAAGAACTGGAATAGTCAGAGCCTTAATCGAAACTCAATCAGGCATACTAGATGCATTACATGAGTTTGTTTTTTCAGTTTTGTATCAAAAATTGATTGTAGTCAGTGAGACTCTTGGTGATGAGAAGTGTGCTCTACGCAGTGTGCCTTCGTGCATGTGCATGCCCCTATCATATGTAATATCTCTTCATATGGCCAATAAATTGATATTGTGGGTCACAAATCCCATTATGGTTTTTCCTCATTGAGGTTTTACATGTATAAATTCTCTATGTTATGGTGTTCATTTATGTGATTGATTATTTGTTTCAGTTATATGTATTTATGTTTACCAATTGATGAATGAATGCTTTGATAAGCCTAAAATCTTATATTCAGGTAGAACACTGATTCACCCCCCCTCTCAGTGTCCTTGGATTCCAACAATTGGTATCAGAGCCTTGTGCCTCGAAGGAAGCCTAACAGCTTGAGGGAGATCCTCAATCCAGAATCCATGGAGATGTGTTTGAGGCAGCAACTTGAAGTTGCTCTTGAAGATTTTGAAGCTGAAAAATTTAAGAACATAAAGCTATAAGATGAACTTAGATCTACAAAAGAATTAATTATCACTCTGCAAGAAAAGATATCAAATGCTCAAGCCAAAAGAAAGAAACTATGGGAACAATTGCAAGATAAAAATGATAAAGAAAAGGATACTCTGAATAACCTATGTTAGAAGCTGAGTCAAGAAAATGAAGTTATGAAGAATGAAACGCAAGCCCTAACTATGAGGATGGCAAAATAAATTGAAGACAAAAAGAAAAAAGAGGAATACCTTGCTAGATCACTAAAGGACAGATTTGAAGAATGCATCAGGTTGGCTCAAGAAAATGATGTGTTGAGAACAAAATTAGTGCAATTCCAAAACAATGAACAAGAACCTAAAAGATAGATGACAATCCTAAGAGATGATCTAACTATTGCAAATGAGTATAAGGACAAATTCAAGGCTAGTTCAACACAACTTAATGAATTATTGGAGTGCCAAAGGAAGAATAAAGACTCTAGAGGACTTGGATTTGAACAAGGTTAGAGCTTTGGTACTCCAAATGAAGATCAGACATCCAATATGGATAATGATCAGAACAACCGGAACCAGAGGCCACCGATAAGACAACTCAATGCTCACAAATTTAATGGTAGATGCTTTGTTTGTAATAAATTTGGTCATATGGCTAGACAATGTAGAAATAGAGCAAATCAAAGTTATATCCCTGTCCCCAGTCAATGTTCAAAATGGAATAAGTATGGCAGAAGACAAAACATTGCCGAATGAATGTAAAATGTCATGCATGTGGAAAGTTTAGACACATGGCTAATCAGTGAAGGTCAAGCAATTATCCTAGATATAGCAAAATAATTGAAATGAACAACGCTACATGTTATGCATGCAACAAGATTAGACACATAGTCAAGTTTTGTAGAAGCAAAAATCCACTAGTTAACAATAATGGATCAAATGATAAAGGAAAGCAAAAGATCAATGAGATCCAACATGATCATACCAAGAGATGGGTCAGGAAGTCAAATGATCAATTAGGAGATGAAACTACTTCGGTTACTTCACCGATAGAGAAGAATGTTCCTGCATCGGTAGGAAGCTTGTCTGACAGTTAAGTAAGATGCCTTAGGGGTAGGCAAATTTCATGAAAATCTTGCATATTCCCCGAGAAAGAGATTTGGAAGGAAGTTCCAAACATCTAAGACATATATATGTTGAATCAAGATTCAGTATGTCTCATCGAAAGGCATTTATGTTGATGAAAAATGAGGGTTTTTTAAAGAATAAAAGGAAAAATTCACTTCAGTATGTTCACCTTGCATTCAGAGAAATATAGAGCGAGTCAAAGGCGATTTAGAGTGATCAGAAGCAACCATCAGCGATTTCAACTGCATTCAAAGGAGATATCTAGGGTTTGTCACTGGCAAATATTTTGAAGTATTTTTTGCAATTCAATCATTTGAAATGGAGGCTGGTTCTTCTTCTGTCCCCACTTTCATTACAAATCCCACTGTAGTAGAGGTTAAGAACTATCTGAGACCAATATTTGAAAGATTCCTTCATATTGCAACTCTAGATTATTCAGTTGACGCTTTTTCAAGGGTTCCTGAAGGTGTTGTTTATGTTAAGGATGTCAGAGCTTACATCCACTGCAATCTAGAGGACTTGGGAACAACTGAGATCAAATCAATGTACACATTTGAACTATTGAACGACTCTAGAATCATTAAGATCGAATTAAAATATATTGCAGACCTAGGGTTAACCAGAATCTTGGATATTCCTGAGTTTGAGGACAAAATAATCTGGTACGTGCTGAGAAGAGTTCATGGTGAATTTATTTAGTTGGATAGAACCCACACGATCACCAAGGAAGCAATCAAGGCTATCACCAACTTACCTCAGATAGGTCATAAACTAGAGATGAAGCTATCAAATGATCAAATCGACAAGCTCACAGGTGTAACCTCTCATAGTCGGTCAATGAGAGTCAGTACCATTATTGACAAGGATGTCAAATTCATCAGCATGATTATAGGTTACAAGGTAACCCAATCTAACTGACTTAACTCAGTTTCTAGCTCTTTCATTTTTGTTGCTTATCAAATATCGATTGATCTGTGTGAATGGATGAAAGAGGAGTTGAGTGTGAACTTAGGCAAGATCAAGGGGGGAAAGAAAGGAGTTTTCTGGTATGGAAATCTGATAGTGTTCCTAATGCTTTTCTTTTTGAATTTGATACTGGGTTCAGGCAAAAGGCAATGGGCCTTCGATATACTAGTGGGCAGGCATATTAAGGGTGCTATCACTGGTTTGGGGAACTAAAGAAATGACAAAGTTTGGAGATACTTCAAATCATTTCAGAAAGTGGTGAAGTCAAGGGAAACAATTCCAAAGCACATACCTGAAAAATATTCAACTGAAATCTGTTTCATGGTGAAAAAGGATGAAACTCTTATGGAAGTTGTGAGACCCCAAAGATATGGATTGAAGAAATGGTTTATGAGGTAAATGCAAGAATTTTGGATGCATATGCTAAGATGCTTATAGATGCATTGACAGATGAATTTGAAAAATTATTTGGAACTACAAAGAAAAAATAACTTGAAGTCAAAACAAAATTTAACCAGAAGAAGAGAGAGATGCAACATAGAAAATTAAGTCAATTTTTAAAAAAAGTCTCAAACGATATTAAGACTATAATTGAAGCCTCATCAACCAAAGAAGTCAAGAAGAGGAAACAACCTGAAGCTCTCATTGCACCAATGAATTCAGATACTGAGATTGGGGATGCAATTCCTCTATCTTTCAAGAGGGTGCAGAGAAAGAAGGTAGAAGATCCAAAGGAGAAAGCTAAGAAGACAAGGAAGCAGCCAACAAGGAAGGTAACCTTTAAAATACTGGAAAGTCAGTCAGCTGAAAGGAATCCTACTTAGAAGAAAAGGCTAGTGAAAGAAACTCCTGCATCATCCGACAAGAAGAAGAAAAAGGAAGACATAGATGAAGCTATTGAAACCGGTAATGTAACTATTATTCCACCTATGTCTTGTGCTGAGTTAATAGATGAGATAACAAAGGATGGTATGTTATTCAACATTATTATGACCATTTAGATGATGATGAGAAACAACAAATTGAGGAAGCAATTTTGTTACACTTAGACATATATAAGAAGGCTTTATTAGAGATTGCAAATAAAATACAAACACAATTATATAATAATCTAAATGCTAGAAGATTTTCCATTGTAGAGGAAGACCGACACATAAAGGTTCAAGGATTGTTAACTAATTATGGTTCAATTACTCCGAAGGAGATTTATAGGTGCCTTAAAATTGCTAATAGAACAATTTTCTGAAGCAAGCACAAGAAAATTAGCCTTATGGCAGGTAGAGTTAAAGAAATAATCAGTGAAACCTATGAGGCATGGGTTCAATTCTTTATGGACCACCCTGATTTTTTTACATCACCAGAAGCTAATTCTAAGTCTAACATTTCAGACATCTCAGTTGATGGCAAAGGCAAAGGTGTAGTGGATATCCCTTCCACAATTTTGAAAGATGTCAAGGAATTAAATGTAGAATCTCCGATAGAAGCAAATGTACAGGATAAAGAGGAGATACAACCAGAAAAAGCTAGTGTACATAATGAACAGGTTATAGATGTTGAGAACAATAGTCCTCTAGATCAAAATGAATAGGTTGTGGATACAAAAAATGTGGAGCTGATAGTAATAGATGCTATACCAAGTGGCAAAGCCACCGGTGCAAAAGAAGATAATATTGGAGAAAATAAACCAGAGGAGATAGATAAAGAGAGAAGGAAAAGGAACTTCAATTTGAGATAAGTTTTTATGCACAATCATCAGAGAAAAAGGGAGAGGAATCCAATAGAGAATCGACAAACATAACTTCATTGTTGGAAATTACCACTACAAATGCTGAGCAGAAGAGCATAATAGAGATGAGTTCAACCGAACTCATGATGATTGCAGCTCAAAAAATGAACAAGGAAGGGATTGAGGAAAAGCAAATAATTGATCATTCCCTTCCAATTTTGCACCAGTTAGTCCTGGAATGCCAAATTGATAAGGGAGAAAGCCCATCCGGTAATCTCAAAATGTTGACAGAGCATATTTTAAAGAAATTTCAGTCACTACAACAGATCTCTAACCAACATGCTCTAGATCAGTTTTCTCAAACCAAAAGGGCCACTTTTGATTAGTTGATTGAATTGGATAAAGTACAGATAGCAGATAGATTGAAAATGATAGATGATTCTTTGAAGCAATGCACAAATATTTACTAGGTATGTTGCAATTCAAGTTTAATTGTATCAGGTATAGACAAAAGCATTAAAGATATTGAAAATACAATTGCAGGCATTGTAAATAACTTTGATGGAGTAAATTATTTAACCACATATGTAGATGGTAAAATTTTGTTGTTTGAAGTCCAAATTTCAGCTCTTGAAAGAGACAAGGATAAAATCATATGGAGAGCTAAAGAGCTCAGAGGGTTAGTGAGTCCCTGGTTGGACACACTGTATGTACATGAGAAGGAGTGTATTGATATGATGGGAAAGCCCACACCGATATAATTCAAGGAACAAGAATCTCATGCATATGTCCTAAATAGACTTGTGTCAATTTTAGGGACATTCAAATTTAGTTGGAACACATACTTGGAGTTTTGAAGAATGCTTACCCGGAAATCTTCAAACTCATTCAACTCTAGTAAGTATTTTGAGAAACATTCCCCTGTACAAAATTTAATTGATTTATTAATTTTTTGTACCGATTTTTGGCATTGATTCCAAAGGGGAAGTGTTGTATGTGAAAAATAGAAAGGTGAAATATGTATGGATCACATTTCAGATGGTATATATAGCTTGGGGGGAGAAGAATCACATTTCAAGATCAATAGGGTAGATTAAAACCATTTTTTACATGAGTGTTACCATCAATGCAAAAGGGGGAGATTGTTGGCAATTGAAACTCATTCGGTTTCTTATGTTATCCTTGATGGAAACATTGGCAACATATTTTGGTTTATTGACATCTGGTAGACACTTCACTGACATCAAGGATTTCAAAGGTAACTGACAAACTAGGTACCGGTATGGGAAGCCGACATCACTTGGAGATTCAACAAAGGGTAGTATCCGACAAAAATTTTTATAATTCATATATATTTGTAATGATCCAACATGAATTATCATTTTGTATGTAATTCGACATATGGCATAAATGTTTGTAAGGGTATATAAGTCAATCTATTAGGTCATTTAAGATATAACATTCATGATAAGATTTGAAATGTGAAGTTTATGTATGCGAGATCATTTGTATGCAAAAGAAATATTCTGTAGATGATTTATAAGGTACTCATAAGGTGTATGTTATTTCAGCAAGGGTTTAGGGTTTAAGAACTAGAACAATCTGATCCTTAATCGAAACTCAATCAGGCATAATAGATGCATTATATGAGTTCGATTTTGCAGTTTTGTATCAAAAAGTGATTGTAGTCAGTGAGACTCTTGGTGATGAGTAGTGTGCTCTAGGAAGTGTGCCTTCTTGCATGTGCAAGCCCCTATTATATGTAATATTTCTTCATATGGCCAGTGAACTGATATTGTGGGTCACAAATCCCATTGTGGTTTTTGCTCATTGAGGTTTTCCACATATAAATTCTTTGTGTTATGGTGTTCATTTATGTGATTGCATTTTTTTTTCAGTTATATGTATTTGTCATTACCAGTTGATGAATGAATGCTCTGATAAGGCTAAAAATTTATATTCAGGTATAACACTAATTCACCCTCCACCCCCCTCTCAGTGTTCTTGGATTCCAATAGTATGTTCTACTTTTCATCACATTATCAAATTCATATATAAGAATAAACTTCACACAATCAAGGTTGATCCTAATCCTTATGATTTTGTTCATGATGACGTATGATGCATTTCTCCCTTTAATATTATGATTCCTTCAACAATACAATCTCCTATCAGTGACATTTTCTTAACAAGGAATTGGGATACATTAGAGTTTACACCTTCCATTAATTCGTAAAAGATCCCTCAATCTAGGTATGAAGCCTTGAAGGAGACTTGTGTGTCATTTATCAAAGCTTCTTCTAAATCAATTCCCACCTCTCCTTCCAACACATGTCTTGATGATGATGTTGACTCGTTAGAATTTGACACTAAGAATGGACCCTCACCTCTAGACATTTTGAGACATATATCTAATTCTACACATGGATATAATAAAAATTGTTTAGGATGTGTAAAATCTTTTTTTAACAATTCTGAGAAACCTACATCACACTTTTCTAGAGAAGGTCTATTTTTTATAATTTCTCCTTTGTCGACATCCCCTCCCCCATTGTCAAATAAATCCATATATTCTCATAGATTCTCATCAAAATAAGAGATTATTTTATGTGTAATGGTGAAAAATTAGGGTTTCCAACACTAGATGTAGTGGAAACCACTAATTTCAGGTGTAGGGACCACTACATTAAAGAGGGGTAAACCCAATAAATCTAGCCTCAAATAAACAAGGATAGGGCTAAGAAATCCTATTAAATTCATTTGGATTTGAATTGATTCTGTCTTTTAAATTATATTGTGAAAATGCTGAAATTAGGATAAATGTGTTGAAATTGAAGTAAAAATTTATAAACACTGAGCTACAATTGTTGGATCGAGCCATGAACCTTGATCTGAGCAAAGTAAGAATATTCATATCTGTTCATAGAAGAAGCCTTTGATTTATCAAGACCAGAACACTTGTCGCTTTGGTCCTCCACACTTTTCATCATCCAAAGAGGAACCTATCTATCTCTATAAATAAAGCCAATTTTAAAGATCACAACTTTATACTGTTAGCAACAATCAAGAAGGAAGTTTGAGAGGCAGGGCTGAATCAGTCTTCACCAGAACAATAAAATTTATCACCAAAAAAAAATTGATAAACTGCAACAATAAATAGATAAGCAAATTGAAAGCACAACACACACCACCAAGATTTTTTACATGGAAAACCCAGTTAACGGAAAAACCATGGTGGGAACCTACCCACAATAAGATGATCCTCTGAAATAGTATTTGAAAATATTACAATGGGGAATGCACATGTATTCATGAACACTACCTAGAGATCACTACTCAAATATAATGGCTCGGAAGGCTACAACCCTTAGGGAAGTCTCGCTGATTTGCAACAAGATTCATACTACAATCTGGAAGGAATGAACTAAAATAATAGCATCTACAAATACCTGATGATAATTACGGTTAAGCACAGATGTTTTCCCTACAACACCAATCTCTCCAGAACACTTCATTGAAAGATAAATCTCTTGTTTGCACATACACCACTCTCTAATAATGAAGACACAACCTCGACACCTTAACACCTATATTACATGAATATATCACCTATATATACAAATCATTAACCTTGACAACAAGGTTGGCTAAACCCTCAACCCTCAATTACAAAATTACAACACATGATATAAATATTAACCACCAGACCAATATAATGATTTATATATCATAACATGGACCTAAATCAAATTGCCAAATGATAAACTCCATCGTAAATCATGCCAAGGTCAAACGCGACACACTACACCACCAAAAATACCACATAACATGAAAATCATCATCGATTGATGCAACCCACTAAAAAATCACATAATGATCAATGTGGATCACCAAAACAAATAGGAAAACTAGGAAACACCAGCATGAACATTATAATCATCAAGAAAAGTTGCACCAACACCACTTATCAAATCTTCATCGATCAACATCTAAAAGCTCAAGAACACAACTAATCAATAACTGTCACTAAGAAAGATAACTTGTGGAGCACCAAATCATGATCCATCTAAAATGAAGATACACTAGACCATCCTAAACAATATCCCAAAATATCAGCACAAGATCTGATCACACCAGAATATACAGGAGAATATACCAAACTCTTCAAAGCGCCAAAACACCAAAACAAAATTGCAAACCAAATGATAAGATCTTCCCAATCTGCAATCACCAGAGGAATTCACAAGAATATGTTGACATCAATGATAATATATCCTAACAGTAGCAATGACGAACAATATCCAACAATCTTCCCCTTTGGCATTGATGGCAACATATGAATGTGAAAAAAAGCCAATGCAAAGCAAGAAGATATCTCCAACAAACTCCCCCTAAGATCAAGATAATATAAAGCAATTTTTCACATGATCTCTCTCTCCCTTTGACAACAATGCCAAAGATCTCAAAATAGAAAACCAAACTTACTCTCCCCCTTAGAATATGAAATAGAAATCTCAAGATTCTCTCCCCCATAACACAGAGACTACTATACCAAGGATCAATATCAACTCTCCAATCCGGATAGAAAGATAACTCTAAAATCCTCTAGATTGATGCATCTCAATGCATCTAGTTTTCATCAAGAGGGGCAGATACCCCCAACTTGTCTCTCAAATAGACAAATGTATCTGCAAGCAAAGGCCTAGTAAAAATATCAGCTATTTGTTCCTTTGTAGATACATACTCTAGCTTCACCTTCTCTTCACTGACTTTCTCTCTCAAATAATTATATTTGATTGACACATGCTTAGTCTTTGAATGTTGCATTGGATTCTTTGAAATTTTAATAGCACTATAATTATTACAGTATATGAAAGTAGGCTTATCATAGATAACTCTAATATCCTTCAACATTTTCTTCATCCAAACTATTTGAGTGCAATTACGAGCAACAACAATACTCAGTTTCAACACTAGATAAGGACACCGAATCTTGTTTCTTACTAGCCCATGAAACCAACTTCTTACCCAAAAATAATGCTCAATCAATAGTCCTCTTCTAGTCATGAACATCACCAGCCCAATCTGCATCAGTGTAGGCACATAACATGAAATCATCATTCCTCAGATACCACAGACCATAATCCATAGTTCCCTTCAGATATCTGAATATCATCTTAATAGCAGTGACATGACTCTCTTTAGGATCAACTTGATATCTAGGATCCATGCACACAACATGCATAATGTTCGGCCATCTGAGTAATATATAGCAGTCCACCAACCATAGATTCATACAAACTCTGATAAGCTCTAGGAGATTCAACATTTTTAGACAATTTACAACTAGTCACCATAGGAGTTCCAACCAATTTGGAGTCATCTAATCCAAACTTCTTTAGCAATTCCTTCACATACTTAGTTTAAGAGATAAATATACCTTTTCCAATCTATGCAATTTGCAAACCTAAGAAAAATTTCATCTCACCAATCATAGACATCTCAAATTCTTTCTGTATATCACCAACAAACTTCATGCTCAAGACACCATCACCACCAAAAATATTATCATCAAAAAAGACTTCAACAATCAAGATGTTATCATTTTCTATCTGAAAGTATAGAAATCTATCAGCAGCGCCTTTAGTAAATCCCAATTTCAACAAATATTTATCTAATCTAGCATATTAGGCTCTAGGGGCTTTCTTCAATCCATAAAGAGATTTCTTCAATTTACATACCATGTCCCCATTATATGATAATGAAAATCCATCAGGTTGCTCAATGTAAACTTCTTCCTCTAGATCACCATTCCGAAAGGCACATTTGACATCCATCTGATATACCTTGAAATATTTATAAGTATCATATGCAAGCAATAGTCTAACAACTTCAAGTCTAGCAACTAGAGCAAAAGTCTCCTCATAATCAATTCCTTCTTACTGTGAATATCCTTTGCAAAGTAGTCTATCTTTATTTCTGACAACTTCATTGGCTTCATTCAATTTGTTCCTAAATACCTATTTAGTACCAATAATATTCTTATCCTTAGGTCTAGGCACAAGTTCCCATGTATTATTCTATTTAATCTGATCTAGTTATTCTTCCATAGCTCTCATCCAACTTTCATCTTTACAAGATTCAGTAACATCCTTAGGTTCAACTTTAGAAATCAAACATACTTCTTCAGTAGCTAACCTTATTCTAATCATCACACCTTTATTCTTATCACAATAATCTGATTTTTAAAATTATTTAGTCTTACATACCTTGAAGGTTTCTGATTGTTTTGATTATCAGGTTCCTACATTTCTTCACCAACACCAGCAACATTTGGGTTAACTCTCTATTGAATCAGTCTACTTAGGCTCTTCAGTCTAGATAGGGGCTAGAACAACATGCCATCCATCATCATAACCATATCATCTGATCTCTTTCCCAAGGATTTTATCCACCTTAACATTTTCACTTTCCACTATGGGTAAGTGCACAAAGATGGTGTGCGAAAAGGGGCTATAAGTGGACACTTTTTTTTTTCTGAAATCAGGTGAACCTAAACTTGGAGGCGAAAGTTGAAAGCCACTCAAGATATGAAGATAATTAAAGAATAAACATTATAGTACTCTAAATCTAGTTTCCAAACTACAAAACTTTTTCAAAATTGGATAAGAGTAAGGGGGTCAAATCCTTCACACATCAAAAATAGACCCTGATTTGTTTTGAAAAACATAACATAGTGGCTAATGTGCACATAAAAAAAGTCATAGTTAGATTTTATATTTTGACAAATCCTTTGGCAGAAAGATAGTTAACAGTGAGCACTACAAGTTGTGTATTTTTTTGTAATTTGTTGTTGTTGTTGTTGTTGTTGTTGTTTTTTAAAATGATTTTTCCAATCGAGTACATCCTAAAAATTAGGTACCTATTTGTGCATGAGGCATAACTTGCACCAAAACAATCGAAAACACAATGTTTATTTTTTAAAATTGTAAAGAATCAAGTGAACTAAAATAATGTTTTTTTAAATTTTTTTTGGATAAGTAGATAAAAAGTTATTAAAAAAATGGTACACGAATGTCTCTGAGAACTATGGAGACACTGGTAAAAGAAATTCAATAATAATATGTTATTGTTGTTTAAATTTTAAAAAAATTATATGGTTAGAAAGCTCAAAAGATGGGTGAAAATATGGTGGCAATTTTAGAAATACCCACTTGATGATGAAAAAGTTGAGAAACCAAGTTGATAAAATAGGACACATCAAAAAGGAGGGAAATGGAGGGAAATCAAACTTCCAACCCGCAACTTTGTCATCCAGGCCTATTCACAAGCCTAAACAGTCATGGGCTCGCTGTACTATAAACAACACGTACAGAGTATTTTTAAAACAAAACCGCATATGAGGTGTCTTTATAGTAAGAAGCATGTATGCGGTGTTAAAGCTAAAACATCGCATACACACTTCTACCTATGTTTAAAATGTAGGTGTGTACATACATATATGTATATATATTGTGTATATATATAATATATAATATATATAATATATTATATATATAATATATTATATATATAATATATAATATATATAATATATTATATATTATATATTATATAATAATATATAATATATTACGTATATATACACACATATGTGTGTGTGTATGCGTATTGCCTTTTGATATTTTATGTGTATTACATGTATATGTGTATGTATGTATATTGATATATATTATCTTTTGATATCTTATTGTACTGTATTGTATTCCTCTCTCTCTCTCTCACTCTCTCTCAGGACCCCACATAACACCTAATTACCTCTTTGGACCATGTATGATATCTCAAGGGGTCAAATGGTGTCTTAAAGGGTCATATGGTGATGTAACACATGTGTGGCTCAATTAGGACCCCACATGACCCCTAATGACATCATGTGACATGTCTTCCTCTCCCCCTATCTCCCTCCCTCCCTTTTCTTTCCCTCTCCCTCCCTCCCTCCCTCCCTTCGGACACCACATAACACAACATGAACCTTTAGTAGCATATTATGTCATAAGGGGTCATACGGTGTCCTGAGGTGGCAAGGTAAACCATTATTACAATATATGAATTAGTGCCAATACTTCTTAAAAAAATTGACACCTAAGGGGTCATACAATGTCCTAATGGTTCACAGGACACAATATGACCCCTTAGAACACCATATGACCCATAACGACACCATATGATGTCTTAAGGGGTCATATGGTATCTTAAAGGGTGGTAGAACACAATATGACCCCTAAGGACACATTACATGACCCATAACAACACATAAGGGGTCATTTGGTGTCTTAAGGGGTCATAGGACACTGTATGACCCCACATAACACCACATGACCCCACATAACACCACATGACCCTTTAGGAGCATATGACATCCTAAGGGGTCATACGATATCCTAAGGTGGGAAGATGAACTATTATTACAAGTACCCACACTGCTTTAAATAATAACAAACCAACATGCTCCCCCTCTATCCCTTCCTCCATACCCCATCCCTCTCTCTCTCTCTCTCTTCTTCTCTCCCTACCCACTATTTCTCTCTCCCTACCCCCTTTATCTCCCTTAATTTATATTATTGTATTGAAATTAGGTCTGTCATGCAGTGGTCACCATTTGGATGAACAATAGACCTAATAATCCCAAGGTCTATAGTTTGAGCAGTAGAGGCTATGCTTTCCTTGATATTCTTAGTATTTGAATGAGTGTATAGAACCCATTGTACATCATCCCTCAACCACACTCCTATTGTTGGGATTTGGGAAATCTTTGGTGATTCACATTTTTTCCATTCTCTCTCTCTCTCTCTCTCTCTCTCTCTCTCCCTTCATTTTCCACCCTCTCTCTCCTTATCTCCCCCTCTCCCTCCCTCTCTCCCTCTCTTCCTCTCCCCCCTCCCTCCCCACTCTTTCCCTCCCTATACCCCATTTATCTCCCTTACTTTATATTGTTGTATTGCAAGTAGGTCTGCCATGTAGTGGTCACCATCTGGATGAACAATAGACCTAATAATCCCAAGGCCCATAGTTTGAGTAGTGGAGGCTATGCTTTCCTTGATATTCTTAGCATTTGAATCAATGTACAAAACCCATTGTGCATCATCTCTCAAGCACACTTCTCCTATTATTGGACTTTGGGAAATATTTGGTAATGCATATTTTTTCCATCCTCTCTCTCTCTCTCTCTCCCTCCCTTCATTTTCCACCCTCTCTCTCCCTATCTCCCCCTCTCCCTCCCTCTCTCCCTCTCTTCCTCTCCCCCCTCCCTCACCACTCTTTCCCTCCCTGTACCCCATTTATCTCCCTTACTTTATATTGTTGTATTGCAAGTAGGTCTACCATGTAGTGGTCACCATCTGGATGAACAGTAGACCTAATAATCCCAAGGTCCATAGTTTGAGCAGCAGAGGCTATGCTTTCCTTGATATTCTTAGCATTTGAATCAGTGTACAAAACCCATTGTGCATCATCTCTCAAGCACACTCCTCCTATTATTGGACTTTGGGAAATATTTGGTAATGCATATTTTTTCCATCCTCTCTCTCTCTCTCTCCCATTCTCTCTCTCCCCCCTCCCTTTTCCACCTTCTCTCTCTCTCTCTCTCTCTCTCTCTCTCCCTTTTACATTCTCTCTCTCCCTCCTTCTCCCTCTCTCTCCCTCCCCCCCCCTCTCTCTCTCTCTCTCTCCCTCTCCCTCTCCCTCCCCAGTCTTTCCCTCCCCCTACCCACTTTATCTCCCTTAATTTATATTATTGTATTGCAATTAGGTCTACCATATAGTGGTCACCATTTGGATGAACAATAGACCTAATAATCCCAAGGTCCATAGTTTGGGCAGTAGAGGATATGCTTTCCTTGATATTCTTAGCATTTGAATCATGGTATAAAACTCATTATGCATCATCCCTCAACCACACTCCTCCTATTGTTGGGATTTGGGAAATATTTGGTAATGCACATTTTTTCCATCCTCTCTCTCTCTCTCTCTCTCTCTCCCTCTTTTCCATTCTCTCTCCCTCCCTCCCTTTTCCACCCTCACTCTCTCCCTTTTCTATTCTGTCTCTCTCCCTCCCTCTCCCTCTCTCTCCCTCCCTCTCCCTCTCTCTCCATCTCTTCTCCTCTCCCTCTCTCTCTCTCTCTCTCTCCCTCTCCCCCTCTCCCTCCCCACTCTTTCCCTTCCCCTACCCCCTTTATCTCCCTTACTTTATATCGTTGTATTGCAATTAGATCTGCCATGTAGTGGTCATCATTTGGATGAACAATAGACCCAATTATCCCAAGGTCCATAGGTTGAGAAAAAGAGGCTATGCTTTCCTTGATATTCTTAGCATTTGAATCAGTGTACAAAACCCATTGTGCATCATCCCTCACCCAAACTCTTCTGGTTGTTGCACTTTGGGAAATCTTTGGTAATGCACATTTTTTCTTTCCAATTTGCTCCCCTGCAATTCTTAGAATACTAAGAGCCACACAACGGAGTTGTTTCCAAGATGACAATCTAGCTAATAGTCTCAAATAAATACTCACATTTTTTGCAGTCACATCAAATAAATATTCTCACATTTTGTAGTCATGTCAAATAAATAAGAGTTCTTTAAAAGATGTGCGTATAGATATTTTATTCATGATAATTAAACTTTAATATATATATCTCTCTCTCTCCCTCTCTCCCCCCTTTTCCATCTCTCTCTCTCTCTCTCTCTCTCTCTCTCTCTCTCTCTCTCCCTCTCCCTCTCCCTTTTCCATCCTCTCTCTTTCTCTCCCTCTCTCCCTTTTCCATCTCTCTCTCTCTCTCTCTCTCTCTCTCTCTCTCTCTCTCTCTCTCTCTCTCTCCCTCTCTCTCCCTCCCTCTCCATCTCTCTCCCTCTCTCCCTCTCTCCCCCTCACCATCCCTCTCTCTCTCTCCCTCTCCCCCTCTTCCTCTCACTCCATCCCCTTCTCCCTCTCCCTCTCCCTCCCTCCCTTTTCCTTCACATTTTCTCTACTACAAAAAGTGTGCATGGGTATTGGGACTATTAGTTCGTTGGTTTGCTAAACACTTTTAAGGCCTAATAGCACGTACATGGTCTTTATACATTAAAAGCACATAAGGGGTACTAGGAATATTAATGTTGGTTTGCAAACATTTTTAAGGCCTAACAATGCGTACGGGGTTACTAAAAAGACCGTGTATGCAATACTTGGACATATACTTTTAGTTGCCCAACTGCCTCAATGGCCTCAAAAGAAGTTTTTGAGGTCATTGAAGGCCCCACTGCAACTATGTCTGCGCTATTGTGACTATTTTATACATAGAAGTAAGTGAACTTTTTGTTTTTGCATGATTTAAAATGATTGAATTGTTGTTCTTATTAATTTTGTCAATGTTGTTGTGATTGTTTAATAGTTTTGATTCAAAAAATTAATGACAATTCTCAAATTTATGGTTATTTGATTGTTTATGAACTTTTGTTTACATATATATGTAATATGATTCTATTTAGGACAACCGATATCAACCATGAGAAAGAACAATTGAGGAATGATGGAACAACGAGAGGCTGAAAAGGAAAGACAAAGGCAACGTATGAAGAAGTTATGTGACATAAGAAAAATGGGACAAGAAGGTATGTCATCCTCAACATCTCAATTCAATTTACCAAATGAACATAATGCACCTAATGCAATTGAAGAAGAGACATTTGATTTACCGTATGAACTTAATGCAATTGAAGAAGAGACCACATTGAATAATAAATTAAATGATGAACATACACCTTCTGTATTTTATGAATTGAATGTACCCAATGCACCGATGTTAACACCTGCTAGAATCATTCATAGGAAACCAAAGTATCTAATTGACATTGATGAGAACATATTGAAGCCAATGCCCGATAAAATGAATGAATGAACTTGTAGGAGAATGGTTAAAAGAATATGGCAAAAATATTTTGAAAACATAAATCAAACTGCAAGATATCAATTAATTGTACAAATGATTAAAAATATGAATTTTAGAGAGACAATGAAAATTCTAGGCCTAAGATCATCTGAAAGTAACATCGAAAGAACTATTGTGAGAAATCTATTTGATGCATATCAAGATATTGGTTAAAAATCATGTACTAAAGATTCAAATGTTACTCAATGTGTCATTACATCAACCATAATGAGCAAGACAATAAAAAAGATCGTTTGATAAGAAAAACAGGTAAGTCATTAAACGTTAGTAGAACAACATTAAGTAAAGAATTACAGAGGCGGGACAAAATAGAGGAACCTAACAATAATTCTCTTTGGGCATTCTTGGGTAGAATACCACACAAAGACAAGGTTGTTGTTGATGCACTAAGAACAATAATTGAAAATTTTTGGCATGACAACACAAGAGTTTTGCCCAACCAAAGAGATGGTCTTAAAAAGCGAATTGGGTCTACAAATCATGAGCCACATGCCAAACACTATTTGGATAGACTCAAACAAAATTTTATGAAAGATTCCTTCAAAAGTTTCCTCAAAAAAGAATTTGTGAAAGATTTTCTGAAATGGAAAAACCTTTTTATATTAAGATTAATCATGTATGCACCATGTGTTGTTCTAGGATGCATATTGAATTTTCCATGCACTATGATATTTTTTATCAAATTTGTTCTACTTTGCACACTAATGTTGTTTTTTAGGAATGCAATATACAAGCACCTCCTAAGTTGGCAAGAGAATTTATTTCAAGTATGCTATGTAATAGACATGATGGTTGCATTTATTATAAGATTCCTTGTTTGGAAGGTTCTTGTGTTGTATGTGGTGGTTTGAAATTTTTACCAAGATGTGTACATTTGGAGAGCACACATGAAATTGGTATGAAACTAGTTTCTTTTGGAAAATACAAGACAATCACATATGGAGTTAAAGATGGAAAAATATGTGAGTTAGTGAAATATGATATATGTGTAGCTAAATTTATGAAAATATTTCAAGAGAAACTAGTTTATGAGTACATAATGCATACACATAGAGCTCGATGGCTAGATGGGAAATTAAAGTGGAATTATTTCCTCTTGGCACCATTGTCTCTATCATTGATTTTGCTGAAAATTATACACTACAACCTCAAAATGAAGTGGAATGTATATATTATAATTTTATACAAGTTTCTAATTTTGTACACATAACATTCATGCATGCAGATGATAGCATAGAGGAGGATAGAAAGGTTGTAAGAGAGTATCAATTCTACATAAGTGATGATCGTACTCATTGATCGGAGTTTGTACGAGGATATTTTAAAGTTTTCTATGATAATTTAAAGGAAATAAACATACAATACAACCAACACTTAATATGGTCAGATAATTGCACTACACAATTTAAGAATGCAAGGATGTTTTATTAGTTGAAAAGGATGCATATGACAAGCGGTGTACAAAATATTTAGAATTTCACTGAGGCTAGACATGGGAGGGAGAGCACGATGGTGTAGGAGCATGTGTAAACAGAGCCCTAGCTAGAGAAGAATAAGAATTGAAGTATGAAGGTGATGTTGAGTTAATAGATGCAGAAACAATTTTGCAACGGTGTAACTCTATGAGGGGTCCATGTAATCTAGGTATGTCAATGGTTCATAGATATTTTGGTTGATCACTAAATCTAACATTGAAAAATATCTATATTGTTGTATAGTTTTAGGATCAAGTGAGACGCACTCATTTATGAGTTCAAATGCAAGTTCACTTGTAATTTATATGAGATAGATGGTATGTTTTTTCTCTTCATACATGCATTTTTGGAGGGAAGAATGTGAATCACAAGAGTGGGTTGACAAATGGTCTTGTAAACCATTGGTTCCCATTGATACATATCAAATTATCAAAGCGCTACAATTGAGCTAGATGGAGACATCAGTGGATTTTGACCATGTATCTGACCTAGTGGATTTAGGTGATTTTTTGAGTTTTTTTTTTTGCAAGTATTCTTTTTGGTTCATTTTGTTGTACATCACACTTTATTTTTGGTATTAATTATCACTTTATAAAATGCAGGTCATGTGTATGCAAGTGTTGGAGAAGAGAACAATGAAGAAGGAATAAATTACTTTTTGTATCGTTGTGTTGATCCTAAAAGAAAATTGACAACCACAATCATTGACAAAGAGGGCATTGAGTACCCAATAGAGTTTTTTGTTGTGACATGAACGTGCCTTAGGAGGTACCCCATCAAGAATTATGATGTTTGGTGGTTTGAGGACTTTGAAACACACAAACATATTCTTCATTTCTCTAACCTTGTTGTTGCAACAAATATTCATTTGATGAAGTATCATGGTAGACCTCATAAAAATATTTTATGGAAAGTTCATGAATTTGACTGTGAGGCAATACTTGACACAATATGGGTTAGAGTCGATCCTGAAGGCTCACTTGATTGATTCTACAGTTCAGAGTAGAATGATTTTGAGAATTTTGTATATATCATCGGTGAATTGTTCTATTTTTTTTTTTTGTATATATAAATGCCTATGAGCTGATTTGTACATGTTTAGGGGCATAAATTTGTATATTTAAATGGCCATGAACTAATTTGTACATATTTAGATGCCAAATTTTGTATATTAAAATGGCAATGAGCTGAATCGCACATATTTAAATGCCAAATTTTGTATAAAGCCCATGAGATGATTTGTAACACATTTTTTTATATATTTAAATAGCCAAGAGCTGATTTGTCCATATTTAGAGACAAATTTTTGAATAATATGTGATAATGTTTAATGACTATGTTTTTGTGACTATGTTTTGAGTTTATGTGATGTGATAAGGTCAATCATGACCATTCTTGATAAGATCAATCATGGGCATTCTTGATTCTTGTATAATCATGGAGAATTATTTGAGTCATTATAGGGTAATGGGAGTCATAGATTGAGTCTAGATACAAATTGAGCAAAAAATATCATTACTGTCAAACAAATTGTCAAAAATATTGTCAAGCAACTTCTACATTGCACCGATAGGGTATGGCTCTTGATGTTCTGGTGCTTTTGGAGACATGAAAGGAGAATTCCTAGTGTAAACCTACCCACCCAAATTCACTCATGACGTTGCTTTGTGTACACGACGAACAAAATCAATTCTAGCCTATCTTGCAACTTTGCATTGCAACTGACGGTTTTTGCAGCATGCGAAAAAATGCTAACAATTGAAAATGGCTCTGAGTCATTATAAAATGAGATAGGAAATTGTAGATGAACCTCATATGACACTATAGGTTCAAACAGATCAATCATATGTATCCTAGAATAGGAGAAATAGTTCGTCAAATTTTGATAATTTTTTGGACTCATGACACTTGAGAGATCGCGCTGGTAGGGTATGGCTCTCGATGTTTCAACATTTGAGAGACATGATAGGAGCATGCCTAGCATAAAAATTCCCACCCGGGCGTGCTTGTGATATTGGTTTGTGCACATGATGAATGGAATCAATTCTAGCCTATCTTGCAACTTTGCATTGCATGCAACTAATAGTTTTTGCAACACACAAAAAAATGCCACCAATTGAAAATGGCTCCGAGTCGTTAGAAACTGAAATAGGACATTGTATATGAGTGTCATGTGACACTATAGTTTTATTTGGATGGATCATATGTATCCTAGATTGGGAGAAATAGTCCATCAAATTTTAACAATTTTTTGGACTCAGAGCACTTGAGAGATCACACCAGTAGGGTATGGCTCTTAATGTTTCGACTCTTTAGAAGGAATGATAGGAGAATTTCTAGCATAAACCTACCCACCCAGATGTGCTCGTGATGTTTGTTTATGCACATGATGAACAAAATCAATTATAACCTATCTTGCAACTTTTCATTTCATGTAATTGACAGTTTTTGCAGTAGGCAAAAAAATGCTACCAATTGAAAATGGCTCTGATTCATTGAAAACTAAGATAGGCCATTGTAGATGTGCCTCACATGACACTATAGGTTCAAATAGATAAATAATATGTATCCTAGGTTGGGAGAAGCAATCTGTCAAAGTTTGACAATTTTTTGGACTTAGGGCACTTGAGAGATCGCGTCGGTAGGGTATGGTTCTTGATGTTCTGATGATTTGGGAGGCATGACAAGAGAATTCCTACCATAAAACTTCTCACCCAAACATTCTCATGATGTTGGTTTATGTACATGATAAATGAAATCAATTTTAGCCTATCTTGCAACTTTGCATTGTATGCAACTAATGGTTTTGCAGCAGGTGAAAAAATGCTACCAATTGACAATGGCTTTGAGTCGTCAAAAAATTAGATAGGCCATTGTAGATGAGCCTCACATGAACCTACAGGTCCAAATGGATCAAACATATATGTCTTGGATTGGGAGAAACAATCCATCAAAGTTTGACAATTTTTTGGACTTAGGGCACTTGAGAGATCGTGCCGGTAGGGTATGGCTCTCGACGTTTCGATGCCTTGGGAGGCATGATAGGAGCATTCCTAGAATAAAAATGTCCACCTAGACACTCTCATGATGTTGGTTTGTGCACATGATGAACAAAATCAATTCTTTCCTATCTTGTAACTTTGAAAACTTTGACAGCTTTGAGAACTTTGAGAACTTTGACAACTTTAACAACAACTAAGCAATTTGACAACAAGCAATCAACTTTGACAACAACTAAGAAACTTTTACATCTTGTATCCAAATGAGCCCAAACTTTGACAACTTTGACAACAACTGAGCAACTTTGAGAACAATTGAGCAACTTTTACATCTGTTATTTGTGAGGAACCAGTTATTATTGAGAGGGGGGGTGAATCAGTAATAACAATAAACAATACAACTTTAACAACCACCAAACATTTCTTTCAAAAAAACTCATAAATAGCACCAATAACAATTGAAAGCATATTGCTAATCTGATTCCTCAACCTGTTCTTCTAAGTGTTTATCAACATGCATGCAAAAGAAAGATATCAACTCAACACATAAGAAATCAAGAAACACATGAACACCGGGATTTTCACATGGAAACCCAAATGGGAAAAACAATGGTGGGAGTTAGTACCCACAAGAGTTTTTCAATCTTTCAAAATGCACCTTGCAAGGATCCTAGCCCAATTAGGAGCTTACAAATATGCTTGGTTAGTAGCAAACCCTATTAGGAGTCCCCTAGTTAAGGGATTTAATTGAGCCCTGTTAGGAGCTTTACTCTGTTAGAAGTAACCTTGTGAAAGTATTTAGAACCCAAGCTAATGAGTCACCTGGTTAAGGGATTTATACAATCAGACCTATTAGGACCTACCTGGTTAAGGGATTTTGAGTCTATTGCAACTATTAGGGAACAACAAATGAATGATCTAAAAATAGCACTCTTTCTTATATATATCCTTTTCTATTCCAATATGCTTCTCTCTTGCAGACACACACTGATTTGATCACAAAATCTTCTCTTGATCACCGATATAGTAAATCATCATAGACTTACCCTAAATATGTTAGCAATTGACACTCAATTGGTTGGTTTCACTATGTTGTCATTGATGGCAACATGGTGTCTTATTTTGGCTTCATGTTTTGGTTCAATTGTGTACTAACAAGCACTTTACAGACACTACACTGACACCAACACCAACAAGACAGAAGGATTACTTTGGTTACCAGCAATACAGGTCGACATGGTTATCAGTATTGGAGGCCAACATATCTTGGATCTAGCATTGGCAATTGCTTTTTATATTTATGCATTCATGTTATCTAGCCGACATGTAATTTGATATTATATATATATCTTTGTAAGCTGACATAAGGCATGATAAGTTGTATAGGGTATATAGGTCAGTTGGATCATATCATTTTGATATTGATATGAAATAGGAGATTATAGATATGCGAATGTGATATAATGTGAAATATATCAAAGAGATTATGTAAGTGAGGATATTCATGTAAGGGTTATACGGTAAAGGGTTTAGGGTTTTAGACCGAAAATGACAAAGATTAAACTGAAACTGTATTTTGGCATAGAAGATGCTATCTTAGCAGTTCAACACTACTCTAGATTGTAGCCTAGATTTATATGTAGTCAGTGAGGCTCCTTTTGTGATTGAGCAGTGTGCTCTAGGCTGTAAGCCTTCATCCAAGTGCAGGCCCCTTATATTTTGTAATATCTCTTCATATGGTTAGTGGATTGATATTGTGGGTCACAAATCCCACCATGGTTTTTCCTCTTTGAGGTTTTCCATGTATAAATCTGTGTTTTATGATTCTCATTTATATGATTGGCTTATTGGTTACTTTACTTCTTTCAATTCTATATATACTGGTATACCGGTTGGTGTATGCATGTTTTAATAAGGCTAAAATTGATCATTTCAGCATAAAACTGATTCACCCCCCCTCTCAATGTTATTGAATTCCAACAATTGGTATCTGAGCCTTATGCCTTAGAGGAAGTTTAATAGCTTGAGGAAGATCATGAATCCGGAATCTATGGATATGGCTTTGGAGAAGCAACTTGAGATGACACTTGAGGATTATAGTGCTGAAAGATTGAAGAACTTAAAGCTACAAGATAAATTGAATTCTTCTAAGGAATTCATTCTTGTCCTACAAGAGAGGGTATCATCTGTTCAGGCTAGGAGGAAGGAACTTTTGCAAAGTCGGGATGATGAAGAGAAAGATGCACTTAATGAACAATGTCAGAAATTGAGTTAGGAGAACATGGTTATGAAAAATTAAATGCAAGTTATAACTATGAGAATGTCTAAGGAGATTGAGGACCGAAAGAAAAAGGAAGAAAATCTTGTTGTATCCCTGAAGAACAAATTTGAAGAATGTGGTAGGTTGGTTCATGAGAATGATATGTTGAGAACTGATTTAGTACAATCCCATAGTAATGAATAAGATCTTGAGAGACAAATGATATTTTTAAGAGAATATCTAACTACTGCAAGTGAGTATAAATAAAAATTCAAGATTAGCTCAGCATAGCTAGATGAGTTATTGAAGAGACAAAGGCAGATTGGAGATTCCCATGGACTTGGATTTGAGCAAGGAGAGAGTTTTGATACTACTAATGAAGATAAAAACCATAAGGAACCGGTAAGGAAATTTAATGCTAGATATTTTATTTGCAATAGATTTGGTCACATGGCTAGACAATGTAGAAACAGAGCAAATCAAAAACCTAATTCTACTCTCGGTAAATGTTCTAAATGCAATAAGTATGGTCATAAGATAGAAGATTGCAAAATGAAAGTTAAATGTTATGCATGTGAAAAGTTTGGACATATGGCTAATCAGTGCAGGTCAAGAAATTCCATCGGTTTTAGCAGAGAAATTCAAAGGAACAATGTTACATGTTATGCATGTAATGAGGTTGGACATATTGGTAAATTTTGTAGAAGTAGAAATCCACCGGTTGGTAATGGAGGATCAAATGAGAAAGGGAAAGAGAAGGTTAGTGAAATCCAACAAGATGATACTCAGAGACAAGTTAGGAAGACTGGAGAACAATCATCAGATGGAAATGCACTAGTTACTTATCTGATAGAGGAAGTTGCTCCTACACCAGCAAGTAGCTCATCCGGTAACTAAGGCAGACGCCTTAGGGGTAGGAAAAATTCATGAAGATGTTGTGTATGCCCTGGGAAGAGGTTCTGGAAGATGTTCTAGACAGTGGAGACGCTTATCCGATATAGATATGTTTTGTTCAAGATCCGGTATATTTTACTAGAGGTCATTTATGTAAATGGAAGATTAGGGTTTTTCTTGGAGGTTAAAAGGTCGAATTCAATCCATTATTGATCGCATTGCATTAAAAGTGATTTCAGAGTGATTAAGAGAAACTAAGAGCGATCAAACACATTTCAAAGCAATCAGATTTCCTCTTGAGTGATTTCATCGGTGACTGGAAGAATTTGTTAAGGATTTTCACCAAAAGCGATAAACAAGTATTTATCCTTAAACATGGAAGCCATATCATCATCTATTCCTATCTTTGTTACAAACCTAACTGTAGTAGAGGTTAAGGACTGCCCCAGGCCAATTTTTAAGTGGTATCCGTATGTGGCTACCATGGAAGATTTGGTTGGAGAATTTTCCCGTGTTCTGGAGGGAGTTGTCTATGTTGAGGATGTTAGGGCATACATACACTATCACATAGAGGACTTGGGAAAATATGAAATAAAGGGCATGTACATGAGCAAGTTGATAGGATAATCTGGAAAGATCAAACCGACATAGGAAGACATTGAAGACTTAGGGTTTACCGATATTCTGGACATCCTAGAATTCAAATATGAGATAATTAGGTATGTTTTGAGCAGAGTACATGAGGAGTTTATCTGGTTAGATAGACCTTACAAAATCACCAAGGAATTCATCTAGGAAATCATTGGTTTACTGTCAGTTGGGAAACATATAGATAAGAAGGTTTCAAATGATTTCATGAACAAAATCACCGGCACGACATCTAACAGGAAATCTATGAGAATAAGCACTATTACCGACACACACATCAGATTCGGTAGCATGATTATTGGGTATAAGGTAACTCAGTCAAACTGACTGAATTTTGTTTCCAGTTCCTACATTCTTGTAGCATTAAAACTGATGAGAGAAAATGTGAAATTGGATCTATGTAGTTGGATGTTAGACGAGTTATTAATAAACCTAGGAAAGATTAAGGGAGAAAAGAAGGGAACCTTCCAGTATGGCAACTTAATAGTCTGCTTATTATTATTTTTCATGAATGATACACCCAATTTTGGTAAAAGGAAATGATCATTTGACATCCCAGTAGGAAGACAATTGAAACAATCAATTGCTTCTCTAGGAAGTCAGAGAGATGATAAGGTATGGGGACATTTCAAATCATTCTAGAAATCTATGAAGTCTAGGGTAAGGGTTCCTAAGCATATCATAGAAAAATATTCAACTAACATATGCTTTATGGTGAAGAAGGATGAACCACTTATGGAAACGATTAAGCCCCAAAAGATTTGGATTGAGGAAATGGGATATGAAGTGGATGCACAGATTCTTGATGCTTATGCAAAACTGCTGATTGATGCACCTATTGATGAGGTAGAGAAGCCCTGTGGTACTGCATAACAGAAAACACATGAGGTTGAAACAGAGTTCAACTAGAAGAAGAGAGAGAAGCAAGAAGGAAAGGCTAGCAAATTTGTTGAGAAAGTCTCACAGGACATTAGGGCATTAATTGATGCTATCCCAGAGAAGGGTAGGAAGAGGATGAATTTAGAAGTACACATTGAGCTTGTTACAGTAGAGTTTGAATTTGAGGATGACACACCATTAGTATTCAAGAGGGTTGTAAGAAAGAAAACAAAGGAAACAAAGGTAGAAGCTAAAATGCAACCAATTAGGAAGGTTGCACTTAAAATACCGGCAAGAAGCAAGAACCAAAAGCAACCACTTTAGCTGCATCCAGTACTACAAAGAGGAAGAAGAAGAATAACATTGATACAACTATTCAAACTGGTAATGTTCCATGTAAAACTTGTGCAGAATTAGTAGATGAAATCACTAAGTATGGCATGTTAAAGAATGTACAGTTGTACTATGATCACTTAGAGGATGATGAACAAAGAGAGGTAGAGGAAGCAGTCTTTTTATACATGGATATTTATAAGAAAGCCTTAATAGAATTTGAAAATCAAATACTGACATATTAGATGTTAGGAGACTGTCGTCTATGCAAGAAGATAAGCATATCAAAATTCAGGAGTTATTATCTGTTTGTGTTACTATAGCTCTAGAGGAAATGGAAATGACACTTGAGGTGGTAGATAGAAAGTCTTTAATAGCAAACATAGAATAACCAGTCTGATGCTAGGAAGGGTAAATGAAATAATAAAAGAAACTCAAAAGGCATGCGTTAAGTTATTTGGAGAGAACATAGGATTCTTTACTTTACTAGAATCAAAGACAGAAATTATAGACACCCTGGTTTAAGGAAAAGGAAAAGGGATTATGGGTACTCCACCATCAATTTTAAAAAACATTAAGTGGTGCAGGAGCACCTAATCTTGCTCATGCTCTCCATTTTTGAGTATTTTCGTGATTAATTATTTTCATAGGTTTCTAATGTCATCTTAGGTTTTTATGAGTCTTTTCATGAGTGTTTGATCTCATTTTGTGTTTGAGAGATCAAGTTTGGCCTTGTAAGGTTTGAGTTGTTAGTTTTGTGCTCCTAGGCCCAATAAGGCTAAAAAATGGAAATTTGCCTTATAAGCCTAGTTATGCTTTGGAAAGTGTTGGATCATGTTTAGGAAGTGTTTTTTATCATGTCTAAATGTCTTAGGGAGGTTGGATGTGTTTGGTTGCTCATTTTTCTACTTGGAGCAACAAAAGTTGTCATGTTCGCTTGTGCAAAATTGTCATTTTGGACATTTTTCTTGCAAAAACAAGACAACCATGCTATGTGTTCATATAGGAATTGGTAACTACTTCAAAAAACTATTTAAATTCCTTCCTCTTCTTTGTAATGGTTGGATTTTGTACTTCCAAAAAAAAAAAATCAATTGAAAGGGCAATTTTTCTGATTTTTGAGATGGTTTTTCCTCCTTGGAAATAACAGTCCGTACAAATCCTTGCCATTTCCATACTATTATTTTTGAATAGTGAAATTCTTGTATATTTCATGCTCTCCATGTAATCAGTTTGGCAATTCGACATTTGGGAGTTGTGTGTAAATAATCTTTTCAGTTTTGCAAAGTTGCTGCCCTGTCAAGGGTTTGAGATCAAAAAATGCATACACTTGACTAGTTCCAAGTTTGGGCTCCAACAATGGTCTTAGTCAAGTTGATTTGCACCTGTATAGTGTATATATGCTTTACATTTTCTAGGGGTGTTGTTTGGAAGGAAGATGAAAGGTCTTACTAGGCAAGTTTTCCTAACTTGGCTAGTATGCTCTTAAAAGTTCATGGTTTGGACTCAAAACACAATTTGAGTTATGCAAACAAATCCAATATGTCTAAAAACTTCCTTGTAATTATTTCAAGATGGTTGGTGTCTCAAAATAGTGACAAAATTCGTCAAACAATCAATTTCTTGTTCATGGTAGCGAGTATCATGTTTTGGGGATTTTTAATTATTGGAAGATGGTTGGTGTCTCAAAATAGTGACAACATTCCTCAAACAATCAATTTCTTGTTCATGGCAGTGAGTATCATGTTTTGGGGATTTTTAATGGCTTGAAGAAAAGACACCATTATATTTGATTTAATGTTCAATGGAACCAATATAAGTGTTTTCTTTTAGTATTAGTAATGTTTTTGGTGAATAGGAAACAAGGCTCAAAGTTTTTTTGAAGTTCAAGCACTTAAAATACTAAAAACACAGTGTGCTGCTGCCCCAAGGGTTTTGACAGTCATGTTTTTGAGTTTTTCAGTTTGTATGCCATCCATTTGACATTATGCTTGTAGATAGGGGTGAAGAATAGGTTGAAATGATGTTTCAAAGGTGTGAAGTGAGTAGGGAGACAAGGTACAAGGCCATGGAGTGATTTGCCAAACTCTAAGTTACCAAACCCTCACAAAAACCCTTGTTTTGAGGCTATAAAATAGGACAGTCATAAATTGACCTTCTCAAGGCCTCTCTTGGCACTAATTCATTACTTTAGCCAAAAGGGTACTAAAAAATACTCACATTTTTTAGAGGTTCCGAGACGGGAGTGAGTAATGAGGAAAATATTGTTTCAGGAGGGCTGAAAAGGGCTTATTCCTTGTAGCCCTGTTTTGAAGAAAATTAAGAATCCGATTGGAGTAAGGTTTGGTGACCTTGTAAAAAATTTTGAAATCAGTCCAAAACAACCTTGGAAACCTTGTGTAGCCCTCAGAACTCTAGTTTAGACATTTGGGGGTTTGGACCTAGCATGGTGAATGTGAGCAATGTTGAGAAGTTAACTCCAAATAAGGGGTTTTAAATCAAGATAAAAGAGTAAAACTTGTAATTCTTCCTAAAAACATGGTGAAAAGATTAAAACCTCCCAAACAATAGAAAAACCATATGCAAAGTGAGCAAAATTCAAAGAGTGAGAAAAACATCTATTTGAACAAGGTGCAACATGCTTGAGTGAAGGAGGTGAACTAGAATGATAGGATGTTTGTCTGAGAAGAGAAGTGAAGAAATGAATAGCTAATATTCAAAGTTGATATAGAAAACATACATTAAAGAAAAAACTAACCAATTGGATGATTCTAGCAAGTTTTAGACTTATTGGCAACTTCTTATTCATAACTCCCTATCATAGTGGTATCATAGCACAGCAAGATTCAGGTGAAAAGAGAAAACAAATTGATTTAGGATCAGTAGAATACTTAGAAGAAAACATGGTGACTAATGCTGAGTTAGCCAAGAAGATTGAAGATCAAGAAGAAGAAAATAGAGCACTCAGATAGAGGATGGAGTAGTTAGCAACGAAACTAGTTGAAATAGAAGTCAAAACTGAAGAAGTCCATGATAAGGTTGTAGATAAGGGGAAAATGGTGGCAATAGAAGATGAGGTTCTCATACCTGACCTTGTTATTGAGAAAGAACCATTATTGAAGGATTTGAGAGCTATGAGTGGTAAAACCTTAGAGGGAGTGGCTCTTTTCAGTGGAAAGATGGACCCAGATGCTCTTATAGAATGGGTTGAAGGCCTAGAAAACCATTTTGAATGTGATGGAATAACTGAAGCACAAAATGTCAAAGTAGAAAAATCAAGGTTGACAGGGGCAGCCTTAACTTGGTGGAGTTCATCCAAGAGGAAAGGGTGAAAGAAGGTAAGCAACCGATAGCTAGCTAGAAAGTAATGGTATCCAAAATTAGAGAAACCTATCTTCCTGAAGACTATGAGATCCAACTACATAGGAAAAGACAAAATTTGAGATAAAAGGACTTAGATGTCAGTAGCTACACTGAGGAGTTTCAAAAACTATGCATGAGATCCAAGGTTGTAGAAGATGAGAGTATAAAAGTAGCAAGGCATTTGAATGGTTTGAGATGGAACATACAGGAAGAGATGAGTTTGTTATGTCCACAAACAGTACACAAGTGTTATCAACTAGCACTTCGAGTGGAAGAGAAGATAAAGAAAAAGCAAGAACAAATAAATAGAGGTAGAGGTAGGGAAAGAGATGGTAGAGGCCATAGAGGCAGTTTTGGGGGAAGAAGCATAGATCCATGGTCCCAAGGAGAGTCTAAACTTATAGAGAAAAGTGGGGATTCTCAGAGAAAACCCAACTATAGGGGTAGGGGATCAAGCAACCCAAGTAGGGGTAGATCTAATGGACCAAGGAGAGGGTCCTACTTCTCAACCATGAGGTGTTATAACTATCAAAAGTTGGGCCACCTTTCCTATAGATGCCTAGAGAAACCTAGTTTATCCTATGGTGGTGAAAAGAGGGTAAACTATGTTCAAGAAGATGGAAGTAATACCAAAACTTCAGCATTGAACCTAGCTTCAGAAGATGGTGAGAGTTTGATGATCAAGACAGTGTTAATGAAGAAACCATATAGTAAAGAGGTCTCATAGAGAAGAGCATTATTCAGGATGAAGTGTAAAATCATGGGAAAGGTGTGTAAGGTGATCATACATTCAGGATCCACAAATAATATCATATCAAAAGAAGCAACTTAGGCAAATTGAAACTACCTAGGATACAACACAATGAGCCATACAAAGTAACATTGTTAAACAAGGGACAACATGTGTTAGTGAATGAGAAAGCCTAGGTAGATTTCAATATAGGTGAATACACAGATATGATTTTGTGTGACATCCTTCCTATGGATGTTTGCCATCTACTATTGGGAAGACCATGGCAGTTTGATAAGAAAGCACAACATGATGGGGAAAGAAACTCCTACTCATTTTAGAAAGATGAAGTAACCTATCAGATTCAATCCCTCAATGAAGAAGGAGAGAGAAACATCAACAAAGTGCCTAACATCTTGTTAGTGGATGAGAAAGAATTCATAAAAACACTAGAAGAGGGTGAAGGAATTGGCTATGCACTCATAGTGACACCTAGAGAGGAAAAGAAGGACAAACATATTGAAATCCCGCAAGAAGTGCAACACCTTCTTGACAATTTTATAGACATCATAAGTGATGGTACACCAGCAACTTTACCACCTCCTAGAGCCATAAGTCATCAGATTGACTTCATACTAGGAGCTTCTTTGCCAAACAAAGTAGCCTATAAGATGACTCCTAAACAAAACAAAGAAGTAGCAAGACAAATTTAAGAACTGTTAGACCAAGGGTTAATAAGAAAGAGTATAAGTCCTTGTGTAGTACCTACAGTGTTGGCACCAAAGAAAGGGGGTACATGGAGACTATGCATAGATTCTAGAGCTATAAATAGAATCACTATAAGATACAGGTTTCCCATTCCTAGAATAGAAGACTTGATGGATTGTTTAGGGGGTGCACAATACTTCACAAAAATAGACTTGAAGAGTGGTTACCATCAGATTAGAATCAAGGAGGGTCATGAATGGAAAACTTCCTTCAAGACAAATGAGGGTCTCTATGAGTGGCTAGTTATGCCATTTACTCTTTCTAATGCTCCCAGCACATTCATGAGATTAATGAATGAAGTTTTGCATGATTTTCTTGCCAAGTTTGTTGTAGTCTACTTAGATGATATTCTCACTTTTAGTAGGACTAAAGAAGAGCACTTGAAGCATTTAGCTATTGTATTGCAAAACTTATTTGATGAACAACTAACCATAAATCTTGAAAAATGTGATTTTATGAAGCAAGAATTGGTCTATCTCGGTTTTGTTGTATTAGGTGGAGATCTGAAAATGGATCAATCTAAGGTTGCAGCCATAACAAGTTGGCCAACTCCAAGAACAACAAGTGATGTCAGGAGCTTTCATGGCCTAGTATAGTTTTACAAAAAGTTCATCAAGGGGTTCAGTGAGATTTGTGCTCCAATGTTGAATACCATCAAAGGTGTTAAGGTGAAATTTTAGTGGATAGATGTAGCTCATAAGGGGTTTGAAATGTTGAAAACTAAGGTTGCTTCACAACCAGTACTCATACTCCCTAGTTTTGATAAGCTTTTTACTATTGAATGTGATGCTAGTAATATTATTGTAGGTGCAGTTTTGAGTCAAGAAAATAGACTAGTTGCATTCTTTAGTGAAAAATTAAATGAAGCTGAGAAAAAGTACTCATCTTATGATTTGGAGCTTTATGCATTAGTACAGTCACTTAGGAAATGGAGACATTATCTCCTTCCTAAAGAATTTTTTGTTTACATAGATAATTAGGCATTAAATTTCTTGAATTCACAAGATAAGTGCAGTCATAGGCTTGTTAAGTGGGTTGAATACTTACAATCTTATACTTTTACTCTTAAGCACAAGAAAGGGAAATGTAATAAGGTAGTAGATGCTTTGAGTAGAAGGCTTCTCACAGTACAGGAGGTACAGGTACAAAGTATTGGTATTGATTGCTTTAAGACTATGTATTCTGATGATGATGATTTTGCTGATATATATAAAGTTTGTTCAGATTTTGAGAACCATTTCCATCATGAGTATGTTGATTATACTTTGCAGAATGGGTTGTTGTTTAAAGGTGGATAGTTGTGTGTTCCCAAGAGCTCCATGAGGGAGAATTTGATTCAAGAAAAACACAATGGGTGTTTGAGTGGACATTTTGGTCTCAACAAGACCTTAGAATTGGTGCAACATTTCTACTATTGGCCTAAAATGCAGCATGATATTAGGAGGTATGTGGAGCAGTGTATGGTTTGTTAGAAAGCCAAAGGTACCTCTTCCAATGTTGGTTTATATCACTCTCTTCCTATTCCTACTAGACCTTGGGATTGCATCAGTATGGATTTTGTAGTAGGATTGCCTAGAACTAAAGCAGGTTTTGATAGCATCTTTGTTATTGTTGATAGACTTAGTAAAATGACACACTTTGTTCCTTGTAAGATTACACATGATGCAAGCCATATTTCTTATCTTTTCTTTAAGGAAGTAGTTAGAATCCATGGCTTACCTACAAGCATTGTTTCAGATAGGGATGTAATATTTCTTGGTCATTTCTGGAAAACATTGTGGAAGAGATTGGGTACTCATCTTTCTTTTGGTTCAACTTACCATCCTCAAACTGATGGCCAAATTGAGGTGGTTAATAGGACTTTTGGAAATCTTTTAAGGTGCTTAAAAAAGGATTATGGAGAGAGTTGGGATTAGCTCATTCCACTGGCAAAATTTGCTTACAATGATAGTATGAATAAGTCAACTGGCAAGAGTCATTTTCAGGTGGTTTATGGTATGCACCCAAGGGGTGTTATGGAGTTGAGAGATCTTGGTGATTTGTAGTAGAAGAGTGGAACAACAGATGACCTGGCCCAATCCATGAAAGAATTTCATGACCAAGTAAGGAAGTCTCTTCAAGAAGCTACTCAAAAGATTAAGGACCGAGTGGATGCAACAAAGAGGGACATTCGGTTTTCAGTTGGTGATTATGTCATGGTTTATTTGAACAAGTCTAGATTATAAAAAGGAGTTCCCAACAAACTCAAAATGAGAAGGATAGGTCCTTGCAAAATACTGGCTAAGTATGGTCCTAATGCTTACAAAATTGATTTACCTATTGATCTTTCTTTGTCTCCTATTTTTAATGTTTCAGATTTGGTATCATTCAAGGGTCCACTTCCTCAAGAGCATGAAAGAGTTTCAAATGTGTACCAATCACTTTTAGACTTTCCTTTACCCCCTCCATCTATCCCTCAAGCTGAACAGGTGTTGGACTCCAGAGTTTACAAGAAGACTCGCCATCAGGTGTATATGGAACATCTCATCAAGTGGAAAGACAAACCACTTTCAGAAGCTACCTGGATACCTGAGTCTGATTTTTCTAAAGCTATATTTTCTTCTTTTTTTCTGCCTCCAAGAGTCACATGACTTCTTTGTCTTTGGGGGAGTATGGTGCAAGAGCACCTAGTCTTGCTCATGCTCTCCATTTTTGAGTATTTTCTTGATTAAGTTTTGTCATATGTTTCTAATGTTGTCTTAGGTTGTTATGAGTCTTTTCATGAGTGTTTGATCTCATTTTGTGTTTGAGAGATCAAGTTTGGCCTTGTAAGGTTTGAGTTGTTAGTTTTGTGCTCCTAGGCCCAATAAGGCTAAAAAATGGAAATTTTCCTTATAAGCCTAGTTATGCTTTGGAAAGTGTTGGAACATGTTTAGGAAGTGTTAATGATCATGTCCAAATGTCTTAGGGAGGTTGGATGTGTTTGGTTTCTCATTTTGCTACTTGGAGCAACAAAAGTTGTCATGTTCGCTTGTGCAAAATTGTCATTTTGGACATTTTTCTTGCAAAAACAAGACAACCATGCTATGTGTTCATATAGGAATTGGTAACTACTTCAAAAAACTATTTAAATTCCTTCCTCTTCTTTGTAATGGTTGGATTTTGTACTTCCAAAAAAAAAAAATCAATTGAAAGGGCAATTTTTCTGATTTTTGAGATGGTTTTTCCTCAGAAATAAAAGTCCGTACAAATCCTTTCCATTTCCGTACTGTTATTTTTGAATAGTTAACTTATTGTATATTTCATTCTCTCCATGTAATCGGTTTGGCAATTTGACATTTGGGAGTTGTGTGTAAATAATCTTTTCAGTTTTGCAAAGTTGCTACCCTGTCAAGGGTTTGAGATCCAAAAATGCATACACTTGACTAGTTCCAGGTTTGGGATCCCAAAATGGTCTTAGTTAAGTTTATTTGCACCTGTATAATGTATATATGCTTTACATTTTCCAGGGGTGTTGTTTGGAGGGAAGATGAAAGGTCTTACTAGGCAAGTTTTCTTAACTTGGCTAGTATGCTCTTAAAAGTTCATGGTTTGGACTCAAAACACAATTTGAGTTATGCAAACAAAGCCAAGATTTCTTAAAACTTCCTTGTAATTATTGGAAGATGGTTGGTGTCTCAAAATAGTGACAACATTCCTCAAACAATCAATTTCTTGTTCATGGCAGCGAGTATCATGTTTTGGGGATTTTTAATGGCTTGAAGCAAAGACACCATTATGTTTGAGTTAATGTTCAATAGAGCCAATATAAGTGATTTATTTCAGTATTAGTAATGTGTTTGGTTAATAGGAAACAAGGTTCAAAGTTTTTTTGAAGTTCAAGCACTTAAAATACTAAAAAACATAGTGTGCTGCTGCCCCTAGGGTTTTGACAGTCATGTTTTTGAGTTTTTCAGTTTGTATGCCATTTGTTTGACATTATGCTTGCAAGGAAGAGATGAAGAATAGGTTGAAATGATGTTTTATAGGTGTGAAGTGAGTATGGAGACAAGGTACAAGGTCATGGAGTGATTTTCCAAACTCTAAGTTACCAAACCCTCACAAAAACCCTTGTTTTGAGGCTACAAAATAGGACAGTCATAAATTGACCTTCTCAAGGCCTCTCTTGGCACTAATTCATGACTTTGGCCAAAAAGGTACTAAAAAATATTCACCTTTTTCAGAGGTTCCAAGATGGGAGTGAGTAATGAGAAAAATAGTGTTTTAGAAGGGCTAAAAAGGGCTTATTCCTTGTAGCCCTATTTTGAAGAAAATTAAGAATCCAATTGGAGTAAGGTTTGGTGACCTTGTAAAACCTTTCAAAATCAGTCCAAAACAACCTTGGAAACCTTATGTAGCCCTCAAAACTCCAGTGTAGACATTTGGGGGTTCGGACCTAGCATGGTGAATATGAGCAATGTTGAGAAGTTAACTCCAAATAAGGGGTTTTAAATCAAGATAAAAGAGTAAAACTTGCAATTCTTCCTCAAAACATGGTGAAAAGCTTAAAAACTCCCAAAGAATAGCAAAATCATATGAAAAGTGAGCAAAAGTCAAAGAGTGAGAAAAACATCTATTTGAGCAAGGTGGAGCATGCTTGAGTGAAGGAGGTGAACTAGAATGATAGGGTGTTTATCTGAGAAGAGAAGTGAAGAGATGGATAGCTAATATTCAAATTTGATATAGAAAACATACATTGAAACAAAAACTAACCAATTGGATGATTCTAGCAAGTTTTAAACTTATAGGCAACTTCTTATTCATAACTCCCTATCATTAAGATAGTGGAAGTCCAACCCCCTGTAGATACAAATGTGTTGGCATTATGGATGAATTGATTATGTGTTGCAATGATGTCAACACTATCTGATATGGATGGTTACTAATAGACAAGTTTTGGTTATCAGTAGAAGATCTAGTGTTACCGAGAGAAGAGATTATCTGTTGACACTTCCAGCATGTTTGGATCAGTGAAGTATATTGGATTTCATAAGTTGTATGCTCCATGACCATGTTTTGGCTAGTTCTTATTGGCTTGGTAATTGGATTTTCTCATACACTCTGGTAAACTCTTACCGACACTGGTTTAAGGCTTTACCGATAGAGCTTTCATTGAGGAATTGTGACAGGATGCATAGTTGGTGTTGGTGCAGGTTCTTCATGGACATCAGGATGCTGAAGATATTCTTTGATCATGCTTCAAATGCTTGAAGACTTTTCTTTGGTGTGGTGGACCCATAATAGGTCTGGTACCTATCTAGGTTATGGATTGATATCATGCTAGCGTGTACTCTACATGTTACCTGGATGATTCAAGATGTTTTATAGATTTGTTATTATTGTTTTAGTCTTAAGTTAACATGGCATATCATTGTAAATGGAATTATGTAAGGATATTATTGTAATATATTTAGGTGTCCGACCTAACTTGTTTAGGCCTTAGGGTTTGTATAATAAGAGGTAGAAACTCTTTGTAAAGTATCATGGTTATTGAAAAGTTCATGGTCAAGGAATGTAATGTGAGAATATTGTAATATCATTCACACAGAGGAGTTGATCGATCATTGGTGATCAAATTGGATTCAGAAGAGGATTTAGTCCTCTGACATTGAGCTTAACCGGGACTATAATTAGGCATGGTAGATATTATTTCTAGCATTTCACTCTATTGGATTGTTGTCCATTTATCTTGAGATGGTTGTAGCCTAGTTCTAGTCAGTGAGACTTTTTTTAATGAGTAGTACGCTCTAGGTAGTGTGCCTTCCTACAAGTGCAGGCCCCTCTTGTAACACATACTTTCTACAGAAGTATCATCTGACTATGGGCAGGCTTCCCACCATGGTTTTTCCCTTTTCGGTTTTTCCATGTAGAAATCATGGTGTTATGTGGTATGTTTCTTTGCATTGATTATCTAGTTTATTGTTAAGTTGTATTGTTTACCGCTATTTGTTCCTACCGGCATCTATTTGTGCTTTACCAGTACTTGATTTGTTTAAGGTCATATTGTGGATTAAAAGTTATAATCTGCTAACAACTGATTCAAACTCCCCCCCCTCTTAGTTGTTCACTAGTTATCCTAACAATTAGTATCAAAGATTTGGTCCTCTTTTGTAGAAGCTTAATCGCTTGAGGTAGATCCTATGGCAACTAACACTTCTAATCCACCGACAACTATTTTCAGAAGAAAAATCCCTAAGCTTGATGGAACAAATTATGGAATATGGAAAATTCAAATGGAGACTCATCTTAGATGTCTTGGCAAGGATATTTGGGAGATCATTGAGAAAGGATATACGCCTTATGATCCGACATCTAGCAATCCAGCTCCTATAGACCTAGATAAGAATATTGAAAATGATTGCAGAACTAGAGAATCCCTCTTGTGTGCACTTACTGATCAACAGATTATGGGATTGACTAAAAAATCATCGGCTAAGATTATGTGGGACAAATTGCAAACTCTGAATGAAGGTGACCCTACTGTCAAGATTGCTAAACTTTATGGTTATCGAGTAAGGTATGAAAACTTGAAAATGGAAGATAATGAAAGAATTGTTGTGTTTATGGAAAGAGTAAATGAGATTGTTATGGGAATTCAATGTTGTGAAGGATTTATAAGTGAAGATGAAATAGTTTCCAAAGTCTTGAGAACCCTTCCACTGGCTTACAAGATGAAGGCAACTGCAATTAATGAGTTAAGAACAATGGCAAACAATTCAGTCAACATAGATATTCTGATTGGGAAATTATCTGCTTTTGAGCTTGAAGAATTTGGATCTTCTGGAGTTGTAAAGTCTAAACCCTCTTTTCATGCATCATCATCAACATCTACTGGCGAGAGTGATTAGAGAACCCTATATGAAAAAGAACTAGAAGACATGAGGAAAGAAGATGAAGAACTTGAGCAACTTGAAGTTGTATTTGCTAGAAGAATACCTAAAGGTCCAACTGGAAGTAAGTATGAAGGAAAAGCACCTTTTAAATGTTTTGCATGCAATAAGATTGGTAATTTTTCATCTAGATGTCCTAAAAGGAATGCAAGGTTTGAGGAAAGAGTTAAGAAATCTTTTAAGCCTAACCCAAACAGATATAGATTCAATAAAAGTAAACAATGGTACATAGCAGATGAGGAAGGAATAACTGATGACTCTAGAGATGAACCGACAGAAGACTCTACTAGTGGATCTGGAAATGGAAAAGAATGGGTGTTCTATGCTTTGAAGGATGATGAACCAGAACCGGCTAACAAAAATGAAGAAAAGGCCTTGGCAGCAAAAGTTGAAGATAAAGATGAATGGGTAATTGATAGTGGATGCTCACACCATATGACTAGAGATAAAGGGAAATTTTTGTCCCTACAAGAATACAATGGCAGTCAAGTCAGATTTGGAGATGACAAGGCATGTATGATCAAAGGTAGAGGTATTATTTCTTTGGATGGAAAGCATAACATTGATAATGTCTATTATGTAGAAGGTTTGAAGCATAATCTTTTGAGTGTTGGACAATTAGTTGATAAGGGTTTTCAACTTTAGTTTAAAGATAAAAAATGCAAAATCATTAACAAGACTGGTTTGGAGATTGCAACCAATATTCAAACAGAAGTAACATCTTTCACTTGAACATGGGTAATAAGATATGTTTGATTGCTCATATTGATGAGAGTTGGCTATGGCATAAGAGGTTGTGTCATGTTAATTTTGATTGTATTATTAAGATCAGTTCAATTAAGGAAGTTAGAGATATACCTAATATTATGAAGCCTCATAATCCGACATGTAAGGAATGTCAATTGGGTAAGCAAATTAGAAATTCTTTTAAGAGCACACATGATGAATCTAATGATGTACTTGATTTGATTCACACTGACTTATGTGGTCCAGGAAGGACTAGAAACTTTCAAGGTAATAGGTATTTCATGTTGATTATTGATGACTATTCTAGAATGATATGGGTGACTTTTCTAAGGGAGAAGTCTGAAGCTTTTGAGAAATTCAAGATCTTTAAAGTGAAGGTTGAAACAAAAATAGGATCAAAAATTAAATGTCTAAGATCAGATCATGGTGGTGAATTCACTTCTCATGAATTTAATAGTTATTGTGAGATAAATGGAATCAGGAGACAACTATCTGCACCTAGGACTCCTCAGCAAAATGGAGTAGTTGAAAGAAAGAACATAACCATTTTGGATGCAGCTAGATCTATGATGATGGAATCCAAATTGCCTCATATCTACTGGAGAGAAGTAGCGAGTACAACAGTCTACACATTGAACAGAGTTCACATCAAAGGTGAAACCGATAAGACCCCTCATGAACTATGGTCTAGACATACACCTATTGTTAAGTATTTCAGAATTTTTGGAAGTAAATGCTATATCAAAAGAGAGGATTCAATTGGAAAGTTTGATCCTAGATGTGATGAAGGGATATTTCTTGGTTATTCAATTCAAAGCAAAGAATATAGATGTTATAACATAAGATTGCAGAAAATTGTTGAGAGTGCTAATGTGAAAGTGGATGAACAATATAGAAATCATTCTATATCATATGATAGGGAACTAGCAGTGGAAATGATCATAACTGAACCGACAATGCCTCAACTAGTACAGGAAGCTGAGATAGTTACCCTGGCATAATCAGAAAATTCAACCATGACTGATGATCGGAGTGGTGAACCTGAAGTTCAAAAGACACCAAGGTATGTAAGATTAAATCATTCTGAAGATCAAATTATTGGAGATAGAAACAAGGGAGTTATGACAAGAAGAAAACTGGCAAATGAAGAGGTATATCTTATTTCTCAATTTGAACTGACAACTGTTATTGAAGCTTGTAAGGATAAACATTAGTTAAAGGCCATGGAAGATGAATTAGATCAGATAGAAAAGAATGAAACTTGATCTTTAGTTTCTTGGCCTAAAAATAAGAATGTTATTGGAACTAAATGGGTTTTTAGGAATAAACTGAATGAGGATGGTCAAGTTATAAGGAACAAGGCTAGATTGGTTTGTAAAGGATATTCTCAAATGGAAGGAATTGATTATGGTGAGACATTTATACTTGTAGCTAGAATTGAAGCTGTTAGACTATTTCTTGCCTATGCAGTTTATAAGAACTATAAGGTTTATCAAATGGATGTCAAATGTGCATTTTTGAATGGTGAGCTTGAGGAAGAATTTTACATTGAGCAACCTGATGTATTTTCACTGACAGATGACAAAGACATGGCTTGCAGATTGAAGAAAGCTTTATATGGTTTGAAACAGACTCCTAAAGCTTGGTATGCAAGGTTGGATAAATATCTTTTGAAGCTTGCTTTTACTAAAGGAAGTGTTGATAGTAATCTATACTATAAGATCACTGATAATGATATTCTAATTATTGAGGTTTTTGTTAATGATATCATTTTTGAAGGAAAAGATAAACTGTGCATGGAATTTGCTAACAACATGAATAATGAATTTGAAATGTCCATGATTGGTGAGATGAAATTTTTCATAGGTTTGCAGATTACTCGAACTGACAAAGGCATTTTTATCTGTAAAACTAAGTATCTAAGGGAATTGTTGAAAAAGTTTGGTATGGAAAATTCCAAACTGGTAAGTACTCCTATGGCTACAAGTGAGAAATTATCTATCAAGGATACTTCTACATTGATAAATCCGACAAGGTATAAATCTATGATTGGTGCTCTATTATGTCTAACTCATACTAAACCTAATATTATGAATGCAGTAAGTATTGTTTCAAGATATCAAAGTAATTCTAAAGAAAATCATGAATGTGCATTAAAGAGAATATTTCAGTATTTGCAAGGAACAATAGAATATGGTTTATGGTATCCCAAAGATGACGATTTCACTTTATGTGCATATACTGACTTAGATTGGATAGGTGACACTGATGATAGGAAGAGCACTTCGGGTGGAGCTTTCTTTCTTGGAAAGAAACAAGTTTCATGAATCAACAAAAAAAAGTCATGCATTTCTTTATCTACTGCAGAAGTTGAGTATGTTGCAGCAACAACTAATTGCACTCAAGTTTTGTGGATGAAGCAAATGTTGAAGGATATCAGGGTAAATTGTAGTGAACCGGTAGTTATCTACTGTGATAATTCTTTAGCTATTGACATGTCTAAGAATCTGGTATTGCACTCTAAGACTAAGCATATTTCAATAAAGTATAACTTTCTGAAGGACAAGGTAGAAGCAAAGGAAGTCAAATTGGTTTATGTGAACACTAAAGAACAGATTGTAGACATTTTCACTAAATCATTGTCTAAAGAATCATTTGAGTATTTGAGAGACAGGTTAGGGGTTTTTGCCCCTTTGGCAGACTTGATTGATGAAGTCTGTCATCAGTCTGACATGTATTATCAGATCATTATTTATTTTGACACTGATGAGTGGTGCTACTACTCAGGGGGAGTAGTCAGCTTTGAGATTCAGAGGTTTATATCATTTCTTTGATATTTTTGTCAAGTTTCTGACATTGATGTCAAAGGGGGAGTGATAGTAATGTGAAAAAATCATTATGAACCTTAAAGAGATATCTTTCACTAGGGGAGAGCTATTGATTGTTGGCTTTCTTACACAAGGGGAGACTTGTTTGGCATATCTTGGTACTTAGATGTTTTTCACATCTAGTGTTGCCATCAATGGCAAAGGGCGAGATTGTTAGCATTATGGATGAATTGATTATGTGTTGTATTGATGTTTTGTCATTGATGTCAACACTAGCTAATATGGATGCTTACCGATAGACAAGCTTTGGTTACCAGTAGAAGATCTAATGTTACCGGTAGAAGAGATTATCTGTTGACACTTCTAGCATGTTTGGATCAGTGAAGTATATTGGATTTCATGAGTTATATGCTCCATGAGCATGTTTTGGTTAGTTGGTATTGGCTTGGTAATTGGATTTTATCATACACTTTGGTAAACCCTTACCGACACTGGTTTAAGGCTTTACCGACAAAGCTTTCATTGAGGAATTGTGATAGGAAGCATAATTGGTGTTGGTGCAGCTTCTTCATGGACTTCAAGATGCTGAAGATATTCTTTGATTGTGCTTCAAATGCTTGAAGACTTTGCTTTGGCGTGGTGGACCCAGAATAGGTCTGGTACCTATGTAGGTTATGGACTGGTATCATGATAGTGTGTACTCTACACATTACTTGTATGATTCGAGATGTTTTATGGATTTGCTAATATTGTTTTGATCTTAATTTGACATGGCATATCATTGTAAATGGAATTATGTAATGATATTATTGTAATATCTTTAGGTGGCCGACCTAATTGGTTTATGCCTTAGGGTTTGTATAAATAAAATGTAGAAACTCTTTGTAAAGTATCATGGTTATTGGAAAGGTCACGGTCAAGGAATGTAATGTACTAATATTGTAATATCATTCATGCGGAGTAGTTGTTCGATCATTAGTGATCAAATTGGATTTAAAAGAGGATTTAGTCCTCCGACATTGAGCTTAACCGGGACTATAATCAAGCATGGTAGATGCTATTTCCAACATTTCACTCTATTGGATTGTTGTCCATTTATCTTGAGATGGTTGTAGCCTCTCTGTAATCAATGAGACTCTTTTGTAATGAGAAGTACACTCTAGGCAATGTGTCTTCTTGGAAGTGTAGGCCCCTCTTGTAACACATACTTTCTATAGAAGTATTATCTAACTGTGGTAGGCTTCCCACCGTGGTTTTCCCCTTTCTGGGTTTTCCACGTACAAATCATGGTGTTATGTGGTATGGCTGCTTTGCATTGATTATCTAGTTTATTGTTAAGTTGTATTGTTTACCGATATCTATTCCTACTGGCATCTGTCTGTGCTTTACCAACACTTGATTTGTTCAAGGTCATATTATGGATTAAAAGTTATAATATGTTAACAATTGATTCATCCCCCCCTCCCCCCCCGCTGAGTTGTTCACTGGTTATCTTAACAAAATGTACAGACAAATATTGAGATATCGATTAACATAGAGAGTGAAAAATTAAATGATGTACATGATACTGATATTGAGGATAACAATCCTCTAGATATATATGTACAAGTTGAGGTTACAATTCCTACAAAGGAACCGATAGTTACAGAGACTGCACCAAGTGGTGAAGCCATCGGTGCAAGTGAGAAAGATATAAAGGATAATCATCAGAGGAGAAGTAAGGGGAAACCAATAGAGAACTAGTAGTTGGTCCATCATTGTTGTCAATTGACACCTCCCAGGTTGAGAAGAAAAACAAAATAGAGATGATTCCTACCGAACTCATGATGATGGCAACACAAAAACTAATGAAGGAGGGATCTACAGATAAAGGGATTATTGATCAATCAATCACTATTTTACACAGACTAGTCCCGGAGTATAAGATTGACAATGAAGCGAGCCCATCCAGCAAGCTTAAGACAATTAATGAGTAGATTTCAAAGGATTTTCAATCCTTATAGCAGATTTCAAACCGATAAGCATTGGAGAGGTTCACTCAAGCTAAGAGAGTTGCATTTGATCAGGTAATTGAATTTGAGAAGAAGAAGATTGATGAAAAGCTGAAATTGATAGATAATTCTTTGAAGCAATGTACAAACATTTATAGGGTATGTTGTAACACTGATATACTTATAGTTAATGTGGATAAGAAGATAAAAGAATTTTAGGAGAAAATTTAAAATATAGCTAATTATTTTTATGGATTGATTTCATTGACTACATCCATTGATGGTCAAATTTTGATTTTGGAAGCCCAAAATTATGTTCTTGAGAAGGAAAGAGATAAAATTATAAGAAGAGCCACAAGTCTGAGAGGCTTGGTGAGTCCCCCATTAGATTCACTCAGTGTACATAAGAAAGAGTATGTGGATATGGTGGGAAAGCCCACATCGACAAAGGTAAATGAGAAAGAGTCATTTGCACATATATTAAGTGGACTTGTATCTATTTCTGGCACATTCAAAACTGGTTGGTATACTTATCTTGAGCTATTGGAGAAGGCTTATCCAGAAATCTTGAAACTGCTTAAGCTTTGGTAATATATTTTTGGGATATTCATTGTACAGTTTTTTTTTGATCTTTGACAATCTTTTTAGAATTTTTGATGGCATTGATGTCAAAGGGGGAGTGATATAGATGTGAAAATGAATAGAAGGAGTTATATACATTAGGGGGATATATGGAGATATGGGAATATGGAGATGTGGATTATTTTGCATTAATGAATATTCGGCTTAGGGGGAGTAGGCATGATGAAACCAGTAGATGAAACCTTGACCATTTTTCACATGAGTGTTGCCATCAAAGCCAATGGGGGAGATTGTTGGCAATTGACACTCAATTGGTTGGTTTCAATATGTTGACATTGATGGCAACATGGTACCTTATTCTGGCTTCATCTTTTGGTTCAATTGTGTACCGACAAGAACTTCATAGACACTAAACCGGCACCAGTGTCGACATGACAGAAGGATTACTTTGGTTACTGACAATGCAGGCTGACATGGTTAAGAATATGGTTATCAGTATTGGAGGCTGACATCTCTTGGATCTGGCATTGGCAATTTATTTTTTATATTTATACATTCATGTTATCTAGCCAACATGTAATTTGATATTGAATATATCTTTGTAAGCCGACATAAGGCATGATAAGTTGTATAGGGTATATAGGTTAGTTGGATTAGATCATTTTGATATTGATATGAAATAGGAGATTATGGATATGCGAATGTGATATAATATGAAATATATCAGAGAGATTATGTAAGTGAGGATATTAATGTAAGGGTTATTCCAGTAAAGAGTTTAGGGTTTCAGACCAAAACAAACAAAGCTTAAACCAGAACTATATTCTGAAATAGAAGATGCTATCTTAGTAGGTCAACACCTTCAGATTGTAGTCTAAATTTATATTTAGTTAGTGAGGCTCCTTTTGTGACTGAGCAGTGTGCTCTAGGCTGTAAGCCTTCCTGCTACTGCATGCCCCTTATATTTTGTAATATCTCTTCATATGGCCAGTGGATTGATATTGTGGGTCACAAATCCCATCGTGGTTTTTCCTCTTTGAGGTTTTCCATGTATAAAGATGTGTGTTATGATTCTCATTTATGTGATTGGCTTATTAGTTACTTTACTTCTTTCAATTATGTATGTACCAATATACTGGTTGGTGTATGCATGTTTTAATAAGGCTAAAATTGATCATTTCGGTATAACATTGATTCACCCCCCCTCTCAGTGTTATTGGATTCCAACAAAATAGATACAAATTAGTTGGTTACAAAACCCTAAGATTTACATCAAAGATATTTACAACTCATTACAGATCATCATATGGATTATTACAACCAATTGCAAGTTAATTACAACCATTGAATGATTACCGCACCTCGATCTAATACAGTTTTAAACCCTTAGCTCATTCTACTAAGTACTTCGCATATTTCCAAGAAATTTTCTCTTTGATCCCACTAAAACATCATTCAAAGAGTTCATGTGGTTTCAGCCACATCATCATCAACTTACAAACATAATGTAATACTTTGTTGAACTCAAAATCATTACTGGTTATGAGATTTGAATATTGGTTCTTAAACCCTTCTTAAACCCTACAAAAGATACATCAGTCAATTACAAACATGACTTTCGGTAGCCAAAACATGATGTGGTTTTGGTCATAACCTCATTACAATGTTACCAACACATATTTCAAACCGCAACACCAAATTCTTCATCAATCTCAATATCCAATTACTTAAGCATAATAGAGTTTCACATTTACTGGTTAAAGTCCTATTTGCCAGTTCACTATGAAATCCATTCCATAGCTTTCCGGTCAATCATAGATGACTTAGATAACATGATAAAATAATGTAACCCAAGTTGCCATCAATGACAACACAAACTAATCATCAAGTCATCAAACAACATCTCAACTAAATCATCACCAATAGTCCTTATATCGGTTCATCAATATCATCAATAGTTATGCCAATATGCCAACAACATATTTTATCCAAATGACCCCAATATTTTACAATTAGCTTAAAATGATCATTAATGGTTCCAAATTACCTTATTTTGATAAAACAATGGTAAAACAAGACGAGAACCAAAATTTGACCATTACGAGCATGAGGGTGCTCTATGACTACACACATTGACAAATATAAATGAAAGGAATAAAAAACATCCACTAATCATTACCATGGATCAAATATGATCATTACCATTGAATTTCATTTTCATTGAAACAAAGAGTTTTGTAGGGTTAATTCAACATTTTAGAAAGTTTATCAAATCACATTCCACAATTGCAATGTTTTATATCATAGATTTTTGTTGTTTATATTCATATTGTTGACTACATAGGAAAATATTCATTTAACTTTATAAAAGGGCAGCCACCAAATACACCAAACGAATTATTTATAAATAATTATTTATATATATCAAAATATACAATAATCAACTCAATGAACAAATTTTGTATGTATCAAATATGCCTATCAATATCAATGAAATTCACAATAATGAACATAATACACATTTATTGGATCGAATATCAATATTTATATATATCAAAAAAGACATATATGCCAAGCAAATACAAGTTTTACAAAAAGGTGGCATATGCCATGTCCAAATCGATATACAATAAAAATGTAGAATATATCTACATGTATTGGTCATTCAATGACCACAACTAACACTATATGATCGTATACTTGTGGTGGATCATCAAAATCGAGCCTCTTTGATGTAGTACACGACTCTGTAGATGGATGCACAACCACAATTCAAAAGCCAATTTAGAATCCTTTTTGTAGAAAATAGTTCACAATTATCAACATAACTATGCATTTAACCATAATTTCTTTGCAATTGAAATGTAGATTACCTCATCTGCTGATCTAGGATCTACTATTTTCTTTCTCTTCTCCTTTTCAGTCTTAGGAGTTTTCTTGAACACAAACTTGAAAGGATCCAAGTTATGGCTGAACTGCGAAGGGGCCTATTGTAGGTTAAATACAATTAATACAATGTACTAACATATATAGATCTAAAACACTAAAAATATACAATAAAGATAACAAAAGTGTACTAGAGCCTCAGATGATTCTCCAGTAGTCTAAGGAGTGCTCGCCATTGATGGAGTAGTTGTGGCTATTACCTATATGAAAAATGATTAAAGATTAAATATAATTAATAATAATGATAAGTATTGTAGGTTAAATACAATTAATGTAATATATTAAACAAAAGTGTACTGGAGCCTGAGATGCTTCTCCAATACACAGAGGAGGGCTCGCCATTGATGAAGCAACTATGGATATTTCTTATATGAAAAAATGATAAGATTATAATTTATCACAAGTTTGCATGTACACGTACGTATAATCATCAAATCAAGAAAATAAAATATAGATACATACCTCTACCCTCTATCGATCCTCAAGTGTATCAGGTGCATTCAACATATCTACATAGCTCAATGACCGTTGCACATATAAAATAGACAAAAAACACTAATCAATCTAAAAATCCCAACTAAGACAATTTCAACCTTTTCAAACAATTGTACAACTAAAAATGTGTTCAATTACCTTCTTCCCATGTTTTGGATCACTAATTTGGATCTTGGTGCAGGGGTTGGTGCCCCTTGGCTTTGTGCCGGATTGGAGCAGTAGACTCCAGTAGCATTTCTCACTGAGTTTTTTCCCATGTTGGGTTTTCCTCACCAATCTCACTACTTCTAATACACATTTTCTATATTTAGAAAATATGACAAACCGATCATCAACTTTCCTCTATTAGACATATTAAATAATCTTTCGGTTGCCACTCCAAATCTGATCTGCAACAAGACATCCTTCCTTGATCATTGCAACACAAATGTCAACCTTCCAATCAGCCTCGAGCTGCATCCTTCTTCTCTCAACCCGTTAGTTTAGCTATCGACATTAATGTCAATCAATCACCAACTAACTCACCGATAACTTTGATGATGCACTGTTCATTTTCCACTTGGAGACCACATGGCATCTCAGTTGGTATCCAACTCAACTCAGTCACCTATGTTGGTTTAGACTTTGTCAATGACCACATCATCCACTACTGGTGTTCATCTATCATTTCATCTTACCTTGCCCATTATACACTAACCGGTCACCAATCTCGCTACTCACAACATGTACCAATAGTGAGTCATCATGCTCATCTCCATCTGACAAGAGCTCTCCACTTGTCACTTTGTCAGCTTTGCCGGTGGACATCTATAATGGTAATATCTTTTTCTTGTGTACTGGTAACATACCATGCACACTGGTGACACCAAACTCCATCTGCATTCCGGTAACATCCATATCTATATCTTCTCACCCTGACCTTCATCTTCATTTGATGGTTCTTACTCTTCTTATTTTGTTTCGATAGCTCATCATGCTTTCACTTGTTGAACCGATGCATATCTATGATTTCATGCACTTGAGGCATCCTCACTTTCCATTATGGTCATTTGGTATAAGCTTACAATCACCTATCTTGAACATCTCTGGTTGTCTTATCTAAGAGGGTTATGATGCATTACATGCATGTTGAGAGATAAGCTCAGTATGACCACTTACCGATGGAAGTGGATCCTTGTCACTTGCTGACCAATGACTAGTGGGAACTAGTTTTCATTACATTGTTCTTAGTCTAATTCTAGTGTTACACCAATATGACTTCCCTTTTTGAGTAGACACAACTTCAACCTAACATATGATCTAGTTGAGCACACTCACTATCAGTCATAAATTCATCCTATAATATCATCTTCATCCGATGGGAGTTCTGCAGTAAGATATCTAACTACATACCGGTTGTCCGTCCTTTTTCATGGATCATCCTTGCATTCTTACCAGTCACATGCTTACCGGTTGGCAACCACATAGTGGCAACACATCACTAACTTGTTGGCATTACCATAATTCCAATTGTCTTCAATACCTATTCACTGGTCAACATCCCATACCGGTTGTCATAAATGACCAGACAATTTGGTTGACATCAATGATAACAATACAAAAAATCTCCCATACTTGTTGCCATGCTATACCGGTTGGCATCAATGATAATACAATTCCTACAATCTCCCCCTTTGGCATTGATGTCAACACACATAGTATCCGATATACTACAAAATTTCTCCCCCCCTTTGATAGTAATGGCAAAGGGTACTAACAGAGGTTTCTACCAATTGCTTCTCCTCCTTTAACCATTTACTCTACATCCTCTCAATCAACATCACTTGAGATAGAGAGCTTAGTCACCAATTGACACCAATTGCTCAGCCACGAAGTGTATATACAAAACTGATACCAGTTGTATATACCGGTCTGATATCAATTGTAGAAAAGTGTGTCAATGAATTTCACTTACCTGCCAGTTAGACTGCATCTTCTCCCACTTTGTTATGTAGAAACTTATTCTAACTCCAATTTGCCGATACCAAGTGTTGAAGGTGACATTGATACTAATTTGATATCACTTGTATGTTCTCTGATACCGAATGTATGTTCTCCCCCTATCTAGGTAACTCTCCCTCTTTGCAGGCAACTCTCCCAGTGGTCCAATTATGATTTCAATTAAGTAAAAATTGAATAGACATTGAAAGACCTCACAAACAAGGACCAGTGAGCACATCCCAAAATATGAAACATACTGGTACAACCATAGACACTTGATCTCCCCCTATGTTCAGTATATCTGATACTAATTAGAAGATATGGCTGTGAACTCCCCCTGAACCATAGATCTCAGGTCTTCATTGGCTGTCATGTCTTGAACTGGGGCACTAATCTACACCTTATACCGGTTGAGCTAAATGCATAAGTGATCTACTAATGATATTTTGACTCCATGACATCCATCACATCTTATGACATGATCTTACTTGACCACAATGCTAAGTCATATCACCATCATGTCGACCACCAAACCGGTCAAATCAAAATGATGCATGCACATAAGGTTAACTACCAGACCAACACAATGTCATTTAGGTATTCTCCAATATCACTTGAGACATAATTACCTCAATCGACACCACTAGAGTTATTATAATGATCCCAGAGCATATTGACTTACATAGTCTGCAATACTGGTCAATATCCATACCGGTTAACATGCTATACATTACCGATTTACTATACTAGATCATCATCTCCACTAGAGCACCTTCCTCTAACCTTTGTCTTCTTATGTCAATTACCTCTGATCTCAATGGAAATTTGAACCATCCACAGACACGTATGACAGTAATTCATCTCTCATATATATATGTGTGTAGCCAAGACACTAACTACACACACTACCATCTTATCTTCTCCCTTATTCCGATAGCATCTTGTCTTTCCATTTGTCCTTCTCACTAAGGGGGTGAATAATGTCATCAGTGTGTCACTTCTCCTAAGGTCCTGCATCTCCCTTAAGCCTTAGGAGATGCCACCTATGAATTGAGTGCATAGTGTCGGTCCATGGTTCTACTCTCTTGTTTCTTCCTCCATACCTGCTTGGTCTCACTCTTCTCATTTTCAGTCTTTGGAGTAGGTCTTACCTTCTTCTTTTGACTGGTTCTTTCTCTACTAGATTCTATAGCATGACTGGAAGCATTGTTGTAGAAGTAGACTGTGTTCATACCAACCACATGATTGGAGGACCTTCTATCAAACTGGTTTGATCTTCTTCTCCTAATCATGCTATTGTAACCGGCTACCAGAACCAATAGACTTCTTGAACTTGTAGGAGCACTTCTCCTTTGGTTCCCTATAGGTCTTTGATTCCCATATGCTCTATAACCACTTTCATATTGAGCATAGCTATTATATCAGGTGCCATATGACTGCAAGTTTTTCTTTCTCAATCATGACTTCTATGGCCAAAACCATTACATCTTTGACAGGGTAGATTGTTATTCCTAGGAAAAGCATTTTGTCTATTCCTAGACCTCATTTTGAATTCATCTGCCCTATGACCATAATCTTTGCAAGAAAATAAGTAACCAGAGAAGGAGGGCATATTACTTACAAATTTATTTTGCCAAGCATGAAGTGATCGTACTGGCATGGTTTCTCCATTTCTACTTCTCCGGGGATTGTTCTTGGGTCTTCTAGGCTATCTCCTTATGTTCCAATTTTTGAAGAAGCGTTCTTCTCTTATCTTTCCTTTCCCTTTAGGATCAACATTATTCCTTCTTGCAACACCAGTCTTCATCCACATATCTTCACCTATTATACTTAGGTCAACCTTCTTCCTTGGATCATTCCTGACTATGAAGGTTTGTCTCTTGTTATTTCCATTTGAGGAGACAATCCTTGTGGGGGACATCCTTGCTTGTGGAGCATTCATTGGTATCAAGACCTAATCCTCTAGTATCTTTGGAGTGTTTTTATTTCTTCAACATTTTGTCCAAGGCAACACTACTGCTATGAAACTAGATCCTCACCTTGAGCTCATCTTGGCACTTTTCATCGTCTTTCCGAATATTCTCCATTTCTCCTTCTATCCTCTAATATTCTTTATCCTTTGTCTCCACTTCAAGCACCAAATCCTCACATCTACTCACCTTGGCATCAAATGCTGATTTTAATTCATCAGTCATTCCTTTGCCTTCTTCTAGTTGATTTGTCAACATGCATATATTCTTATCTGAATCTTCAAGACATGTTCTCAACCAGTTGCATCGTTCATGAACTAAATCTTTATAATTCTTAAAATCATACCTAACATTTCTTAGTTCATCTAGAGCACTTACCAACTCCCCTTCAAGATCAACTTCAACCTCAATTTATTCTTTATCCTCTTCATCACTGCCAAACACATCTTATTGGTGGGATTCATCTTGTTGGAAATTTGGAGGAATTTATTATATGTTGCATTGATGTTTGTCATTGATGTCAACACTAGCTATTTTGTTGCCTACCAGGTTCTGGTAGAGTGGTTGGATTATGATGAATATAATAGAGATATGTTTTGGCTATTGGAATTGGTTTGGATTGGTTCTTGATGTGTTCCTAGTGCGTATCTCATTCATTTGGTTTGGGATTTGATGATCCAGAAGCTATCATTTATTCTGGTAAGCCTTTTGGTTACTAGTAAGGGTTTTATTAGAAGAGATTTGTTGAAGATATTTTGATGAATCCAATAAGTGGTGTTGGTGCGGATTATAGAAGGTTACTGGGATGCTGATGGTTATCATGTTCATGTTCTAGTTGATCGGTGGTCTTTCATTTGGCTTATGGCGACCTATTTTAGGTCCATTTCTATTTCGTTAGGTTATGGACAAGTTTATGTAACATTTTGGTTGATGCTCCTAATGCATTACTAGTTGGATTTATTGATTGGTTTATGTTGTTTTGGGCTTAGGACAACTTGGTTTATCATTGGTTTGCAGGATTATGTAATGGATTTATTGTATTATTTTTTAGGTGGACGACCTAATTCTTTAGGTCTTGGGTTGGTATATATATGATGTAAGTTCTCTTTGTAGATCAAGGTAATGGATGGTTATGGGATTATCTGTGTGGATAAGGGTGTAATTATATGCAGAGGTTTTGATCAATCACAGGTAATCAAATTGGGTTTTTGTAAGAGGTTTAAGACCTCCGGTATTGAGCTTAACCAAAACTATACTCAAGCATACGAGATGCTATTCTTGTAGTTCATTCATCTTTCTAGATTGTACTATGGATTTCTTTTGTAGTCAGTGAGGCTCCTTTTGTGATGAGAAGTGCGCTCTAGAAAATATGCCTTCCTACATGTGTATGCCCCTCTTATTGTAATCATACGCTTCCTACAAAAGTATTATTTGATTGTGGGTAGGTTTCCCACTATGGTTTTTCCCTTTATGGGGTTTCCATGTACAAATCCTGGTGTTTTGTGTTGTGGATGGATGGTAATTGTTCTGTGATTTATGTTTGTGCCTAATTGATATATCTGTTATTCTGGTATTTGGTTTATGAATTCTGGTAAAAGGTTTTGTGTGCTTAAAGTTTCATAATTTGTTGACAACTGATTCACGCCCCCCTCTCAATTGTCCATCAGTTATCCTAACAATTGGTATCAGATCCTGGTCCTCTCTACAAAAGTTTAACCGCTTGAGGAATATCCTATGGCATCTAATAGTTCATCTGCAGTTGTTTTCTAGAGAGAAACCCCTACGCTTGATTCAACAAATTACAAAGTATGGAAGATTCAGACGAAGACTCATTTGAGATGTATTGGGAAAGAAATTTGGGAGATCATTGAGAAAGACTATATCCCTTATAATCTGACATCTGGCAATCCTCCTCTGGAAAACTTGGATAAGAACATTGAAAATGACTATAGAGATAGACAAGCTTTATTGAGTGCACTTTCTGATTAGAAAATAATGGGATTAACTAACAAACCATCTACAAAGGCTATATGGGATAAGTTGGAGACTCTGAATGAAGGTAACCCTACTGTTCAAATTGATAAACTTGATGGTTACTAGGTGAGGTATGAGAACCTAAAAATGGAGGAAGATGAAAGGATTACTATTTTTTATGGAAAGAGTTAATGAAATTATTATGGGAATTCAGTGTTGTGGTGGATCTTTGAGTGAAGATGGGATTGTTTCTAAAGTACTAAGAGCTTTTTCACTGAATTACAAGATAAAAGCTATTTCAATTAATGAGATGAGAACAATTCCTAACACCTCTGTCAATAGGGATACTTTGGTTGGAAAGTTATCTTCCTTTGAGCTTGAAGAATTTGGTCCTTAAGGAGCTACAAAGATTGAATCTGCTTTTCATGCATCTACATCATCAACCAACAAGAGTGATTGGAAAGCTTTATATGTGAAGGAACTGGAGGAAATGAAGAAAGAAGATGGAGAGTTTGAGAAAATTGAAGCCCTATTTTCTATAAGAGTACCTAAAGGTCCAACAGGAAGTAAGTATGAAGGAAAATCACCTTTTAAATTTTTTACATGTAATAAGATAGGTCATTTTGCATCTAGATGTCTTGAGAGGAATTATAGATTTCAAGAGAAAGCTAGAAGACCTTTTAGGTCTAATCATTATTATCACAACAAGCATAAGTTAAGGAGAAACAAAGACAAATCATGCTACTATGCAAATGAGGAAGGTGTGACTAATTCTGATGATGAACCAACACAAGATTTAGCTAGTGGATCTAGCAGTGGAAAGGAATGTGTATTTTTGGATATCAAGGAAGATGCTTCAGAACCTGTCATTCAAAATGAGGAAAAGGCCCTTGCTGCTAAATTTGAAGACAATGATGAATAGGTAATAGACAGTGGATGCTCACGTCATATGACCAGAGATAAAAGGAAGTTTCTATCTTTGCAAGAATTTGATGGTGGTTTGGTTATATTTGGAGATGACAAAGCATGCATGAACTGAGGAAGATAAACTATATATTTGGATGGTAAGCATAAGACTGATAATGTTTATTATGTTGAAGGTTTAAGGCATAATATTTTGAGTGTAGGACAGTTGGTGGATAAGGTATTTCAATTGCAATTCAAGGATGAAAAATGCAAAATCATCAATAGATCTAGATTGGAGATTGCATCCGGTACTTAGACTAAAGGTAACATCTTTCATTTGAACTCTAGTGAGAAGACATGTTTGATTGCACAAATTGATGAGAGTTGGCTATGGCATAAGAGATTGTATCATGTAAATTTTGATTGTATTGTAAAGATCAGTTCAACTAAGGTTGTTAGAGATATACCTAATATTGTGAAGCCCTATAATCTAGTATGCAAGGAATGTCAAATGGGAAAGTAGGCCAGAACTTATTTTAATAGTATATAAGAAAAATCCAATGATATTCTTCATCTTATTCATACTAATTTATGTGGTCCTACTAGAGTAAAAAGTTTTTAGGGAGATAGATATTTCATGCTAATCATTGATGACTATTATAGAATGATGTGGGTTAATTTTCTAAGGGAGAAATGTGAAGCCTTTGAAAATAATATATTTAAAGCTAAAGTTGAGATAGAGATAGGGTTGAATATTAAGTGCTTAAGGTATGATTAGGATGGTGAATTCACATCCACTGAATTAAACAATTATTGTGAGAAGAATGTGATAAGGAGACAGTTGTCAGCACCCCAAACACCTTAGAAGAATGTTGTCATGGAAAGAAAGAACATAACTATCTTGGATGTAGCTAGAACTATGATGATGGAAGATAATTTTCCTCATATCTATTGGAGAGAAGCTGTGAGAATGGTGATATATACATTCAACAAAGTTCATATCAAAGGAGACACCAATAAGACACCTTATGAGTTATGGTTTGGTCATACACCTACAGTTAAGTATTTTAGAATCTTTGGTAGTAAATTCTATATTAAAAGAGATGATTCCATTGGAAAGTTTGATCCTAGATGTGATGAAGGGATATTTCTTGGTTATTCTAATGAAAGAAAAGCATACAGATATTATAACAAAAGATTGCAGAGAATTGTGGAAGTGCTAATGTCAAGGTGGATGAGTAGTACAAAGGTCAAATCAAAACTTATGAGAGAGAACTGGAATTGGAGATGATCATAAATGAACCGGTAGCACTTGTACTAGAACAAAATGTTGAACCCGTTACCCCAGTAGTGTCAAAAAATTCAACAATAATAGAAGATCAAAGCACAGAAACATAAAGTTAGAAGACATCTAAGTATGTAAGGTTAAATCATTCAGAAGATTAGATCATTGGCGACAAGAACAAAGGAGTAATTATAAGCAATTGACACTCTATTGGTTGGTGTCACTATGTTGTCATTGATGGAAACATGATTTTGGGTTTTGACTTCATATGGTGTACTGGTAGGAACTTCAAAGATTCTACACCAGCACTAGCACTAGCACCGACAGGACAAAAGATTTCTTTGGTCACCGACAATGCAGGCCGACTTGGTATAGTAAAGGTTATCGGTATTGAAGGCCAACACATCTTGGATCCGGCATCGACAACTTGACTTAATGTTTATACATTTATGTTATCTGGCCGACATGTAATTTGATTTTGTATAGGTCATTTTGATAGATCATTTTGATATATGGACTTAGAATGGATATGGATATGTAATATGATGCAAAACTACTCAGAAAGATCATGTATATGAGGAATTTATTGTAAAGGTTAATCCTGTAAAGGGGTTTAGGGTTTTAATCAGAATAGACAGAGCTTAAATCGGATCTATATTTTGGCATAAGAGATTCTATCTTAGAAGTTCATACTTCTCTAGATTTTTGTCTAGAATTCTATGTAGTTAGTGAGGCTCCTATTATGATTGAGTAGTGTGCTTTAGGCTATAAGCCTTCCTGCAAGTGCAATCCCATCATATATTGTAATATGTCTTCATATGGCTAGTGAATTGATATTGTGGGTCACAAATCCCACTATGGTTTTTCCTCTTTGAGGTTTTCCACATATAAATCTATGTTATAATTCTCATTTATGTGTTTGGCTTATTGGTTGCTTCACTTCTTTCAATTCTGTTTATATGGGTATACTAGTTGGTGTATGAATGTTTTGTTAAGGCTAAAATATACTATTCTAGTATAAAAATGATTCACCCCCACTCTCAGTGTTATTGGTTTCCAACAATTGGTATCAGAGCCTTGTGCCTTAGAGGAAGTTTAACAGCTTGAGGAAGATCTTGAAACCAGAATAATTGAATATGGCTTTGGAGAAGCAGCTTGAGATGACACTTGAAGATTATGATGCTAAAATGTTGAAGAAATTAAAGCTATGAGATGAATTTAATTTTGATAAGGAATTCTTTCTTGTCCTACAAGCGAGGTTATCACCTGTTCAAGCTAGGAGAAAAGAACTTTTGCAAAATCAAGATGATGAAGAGAAAAATGCACGTAAGGAACAATGCCAGAAATTGTGTCAGGAGAACATGGTTATGAAGAATGAAATGAAAAATATGACTATGAGGATGTCTAAGGATATTAAGGAAAAAAAGAAAAAGGAAGAAAATCTTGTTGTGTCCCTAAAGAACAAATTTGAAGAATGTGGTAGGTTGGTTCATGAAAATGATATGTTGAGAACTGATTTGGTACAATCCCAGAGAAATAAGAAAGAGCTCAAGAGACAAATGATAATACTAAGAGAAGATTTAACTGCTGCAAGTGAGTACAAATAAAAATTCAAGGTCAGCTCAGTACAACTTGATGAGTTATTGAAGAGACAAAGGCAGATTTGAGATTCTAGTGGACTTGGATTTGAGCAAGGACAGAGTTTCGGTACTACTAATGATGATGAAAACCATAAGGCACCTGTAAGACAATTCAATGCTTATAAATTCAATGGTAGATTTTTTGTTTGTAATAGATTTGGTCACATTGCTAGGCAATGTAGAAATAGAGCAAATCAGAACCCTAATTCTACTTCTAGTAAATGTCCTAAATGCAATAAGTTTGGTCATAAGTCAAAAGATTGTAGAATGAATGTAAAATGCTATGCTTGTGAAAAATTTGGACATATGGCTAATCAGTGCAGGTCAAGCAATTTCATCGGTTTTAGCAAAGCAATTCAAAAGAACAATGTTACATGTTATGCATGCAATGAAGTTGGACATATTGCTAAGTTTTGTAGAAGCAGAAATCCACTAGTTAGTAATGGAGGATAAAATGAAAAAGGGAAAGAGAAAGTCAGTGAAATCCGACAAAGATCATACTCAAAGATGAGTTAGGAAGAATGAAGAACAATCATCAAATGGGAATGTCTCGATAACCTATCCAACAGAAGAGGTTGCTCCTGCACCAGCAGTGAGCTCATCTGATAACTAAGGTAGATGCCTTAGGGGTAGGAAAATTCATGAAGATGATGCATATGACCTGAGAAGAGATTCTGGAAGATGTTCCACATATTGGAAAGGATTATCAGGCATGGATATGTTCAAAGCAAGATCCAGTATCTTTCACTAGCAGTCATTTATGTCAATGGAAGATTAACATTTTTCTTCATGGATAAAAGGTCAAATACACTTTATTGTTAATCACCCTGCATTCAAAGCAATTTCAAAGAAATTTAGATTGACTAAGTGTGATCAGAGGATATTCAGAGGCAATTAGATTTATTCTTGAGCAATTTCACTGGTGTCTAGAAGAATTTATTGAAGGTTTTCACCGATCAAAAGGTATTTATCTTGAAACATGGAAGTGCGATCATCTTCTATTCCTATTTTTGTTGCAAACCCAACTGTAGTGGTGGTTAAGGATTCCCCAGGCCAATTTTCAAGCGGTATCCACATGTGGCTACTCTGGAAGATTCAGTTGGAGTGTTTTCTCACATTCCAAAGGGAATTGTGTATGTAGAGGATGTTAGGACATACATTCACTATCATATAGAGGACTTTAAAACTTCAAAGATCAAGGGAATGTATATGAATGATGTAATGGGAGAATCTGGTAAGATTAAACTGACATATCAACATATTCAAGATCTAGGGTTTACAGATATTCTGGATATTCTGGAGTTTGAAGCTAAAATAATTAGATATGTACTGAGCATAGTACATGGGGAATTCATATGGCTGGACAAACCTTATAAAATCACTAAGGAAGCCATCTGGGCAATTACTGGTTTGTCATCGATAGGGTAACAACTGGATAATAAAGTCTCAAACGACTTTGTAAAGAAGATCACTGACACTACATCTGACAAGAGATCAATGAAAGAGCACTATCACTGACACTGACATCAAATTTGGTAGCATTGTTATAAGATACAAGGTAACTTAGTCAAATCGACTAAATTTTGTTTCCATTTCATGTATTTTGGCTGCATACAAGATGATGAGAGATAATGTAAAGTTAGATCTTTGTGGTTGGATGCTTGATGAGTTGTTAATCAACTTAGGGAAGATTAAATGTGAGAAGAAGGGCACCTTTCAGTAAGGGACTTTGTTAGTCTACTTGATGTTATACTTTTTGAATGATACACCTGGTTCTGGTATGAAACAATGGGCTTTTGACATTCTGGTAGGAAGACAGTTGGGATAGTCAATTGTTGCATTAGGAAGTCAAAAAGATGATAAGATTTGGGGGTATTTCAAGGCATTTCAAATCTGTATGAGGTCTAGGGTAAGAGTACCTGAGCATATAGTAGAGAAGTACTCTACTGACATATGTTTCATGGTAAAGAAAGATGAGATTTTGATGGAAGCAGTTAAGCCCCAAAAGATTTGGATAGAAGAAATGGGCCATGAGGTAGATGCACTAATCCTTGATGCCTATGCAAAAATACTAATTGATGCAAAAATTAATGAGGCAAAGAAGCCCTATGAAACAACACAATAGAAGACTCTAGAGGTTGAAACAGAGTTCAAACAAAAGAAAAGGGAGAAACAAAAAGGAAAATCAAGTAAATTTGTACAAAAGGTCTCAAAGGACATAAAGGCACTAATTGATGTTGTCTCGAAGAAAGGTAGGAAGAGGAAGGATCCGATAGTTCATATTGAACCTGTTATTGCAGATTCTAAATCAGAGGATGACTCACCATTCGCCTTCAAGAGGGTTGTTAGGAAGAAATTGGAGGAAGCTAAAGTGGAAGCAAAGAAGCAACTAGTTAGGAAGGTCACAATCAAGTTACCAGCTCAAAAGCAAGCACCTAAAGCTGCACCTATAGCTACATCTAGTACTGCCAAAAGGAAGAAGAAGAGTGACATTGATTTAGCACTTGAAACTGGTAATGTAACTATCATACCACCCAAAACTTGTGCAAAAATTTTAGATGAAATAACTGAAGATGGCATGCTGAAGAATGTTAAGTTTTATTATGACAAATTAGAGGTTGATGAATAGAGAGAGGTAGAGGAAGAAGTCCTGTTATACTTAGATATCTATAAGAAAGCCTTAATAGAGATAGAAAATTAAATATCAGCTGAGTTATATAACATGTTAGATGCTAGAATATTATCTTCTATGAAATAAGACAAACACATTAAAATGCAATAACTTTTAGCTATCTGTATTACTATAGCTCCAAATGAAATGGAAAAGGCAATTTAGGCTGCAGATAGAAAGGTTTTTGATAGAAAACATAGGATAACTAGCCTAATTACAGGGAGAATGAATGAAGTAATAAAGGAAACTCAAAAAGCTTGGATTAAATTTTTGGGAGAACACAAAGGATTTTGTACTTCATTAGAGACCAAGACCAATACTGTAGATACCTCGGTTGAAGGGAAAGGAAAGGGAATCATGGCTACTCCACCCTTAGTTTTTAAAAATATCAAGATAGTGGAAATTGAGCCACTGGTAAACACAAATGTAGAGACAAATACTGAGACACCGGTTAATACTGAGAACATTGTACATGATACTAACATTGAGGAAAATTGTCCTCCGGATACTAGTGTATATGTTGAGGATATTGTTCCTAGAGAGGAACTGACAGTTACACAAACTGCACCAAGTGGCAAAGTCACCGGTGCAAGTGAGGAGACAAGAAAGGATAAATCATCAAAGAAAACAAGGGAATCTAGCAGGGGACCAGTTGTTGGCCCATCATTATTGACAATTGACACTTCTCAAGTAGAAAAGAAAACCATCATAGAGATGAGCCCCACATAACTGATGATGATGGCTACTGAAAAACTGATGAAGGAGGGATCCATAGACAAGGGGATTATAGATCAGTCAATCACTGTTGTACACAAATTGGTCCCGAAATGTAAGATTGAAAATGAAGCAAGCCCTTTCGGAAAGCTTAAGGTAATCACTGAGCACATATTAAAAGACTTTCAATCCTTACAACAAATCTCTAACTAACAAGAACTTGAAAGATTTGCTTAGGCTAAGAGCCGCTTTTGATCAGATAATTAAGACAGAGAAGAAAAAGATTGAGGAGAAGCCGATTCTAATTGAAAAATCTTTGAAACAATGCACAAATATATATAGGGTATGTTGCAATACTGAAATACTTACAACAAATGTAGATAAAAAGATAAAGGAGATACATGAGAAGATTTCTAGTATTCCTAACTCTTTTGATGGATTAATTTCATTGACAACATCAATTGATGGTCAAATTTTGACTTCGGAGAACCAAATTTCGGCTCTTGAAAAGAAAAGAGATAAAATAACTCAGAGAGCCAGAAGTCTGAGAGGCTTGGTGAGTCCAAGATTGGATTCACTCTATGTACATAAGAGAGAGAATGCATGGATATGGTGGGAAGGCCCACACCGACAGAGGTAAATGAGAAAGAATCTTTTGCACATTTATTGAGTGGACTTGTATCTATCTCAGACACATTCAAAACTGGTCGGGATATTTATGTGGAGTTATTGGAAAAAACTTATCTGGAAATTTTGAAATTAGTCTAGCTCCGGTAAGACATTTTTGGAGGTATTCAGTGTACAGTTCTTATTCTTTGGCATTATTTTTACAATTTTTTTGGGAATTGATATCAAAGGGGGATTAGTATAGATGTGAAAAAAGAATGAAATAGTTGCATAAATTAGGGGGAGTTATAGACTTTTTGGGATTTTGGAGATATAGAGTATTTTGCATATTCAGCTTAGGGGGAGCAGAGCAAGATGAAACCAACAGATGAAACCATGACCACTTTTTCACACGAGTGTTGCCATCAATTCCAAAGGGGGAGATTTTTGGTAATTGACACTCTATTGGTTGGTTCCACTATGTTGTCATTGATGGCAACATGATTTTGGGTTCCAGCTTCATATGGTGTACCGATAAGCAATTCACAAATTCTACACTGGCACCGACAGGACATAAGATTTCTTTGGTCACCAACAATATAGGATGACTTGGTATAGTAAAGGTTGTCAGTATTGAAGGCCGACATGTCTTGGATCTGACATCAATAATTTGTCTTAATGTTTAAACATTTATCTTATCTGGCCGACGTGAAATCTGATTTTGTATATATCTTTGTAAGCCAACATAAGGCATAAAACTTGTATAGGGTATATTGGTTAGTTTGATAGATCATTTTGATATATGGACTTAGAATGGATATGGATATGTAATATCATGTGAAACTACTTAGAGAGATCATGTATGTGAGGAATTTATTATAAGGGTTATTCTGGTAAAGGGGTTTAGGGTTTTGATTAGAACAGACATAGCTTAAACCGGAACTGTATTCTAGCATAAGAGATTCTAATGCTCTGCCAAAGGGATTAGAAAATCTATTTGATGGAAACACACACAAGAGCATAAGAAACAAACATTAGTGTTAGCAACAAAAGATTATCCTAAACAAGCATATCAAGAGAGATATTAAGCATGAAATAGAAAGCATACAAACATAGAATAGATAAACTATACTCCTCCAAATGCTAATCAAGATGCTCATAGTTGCTCCTCCCTTGTTCCTCTCCTCTTCAAGTTCCACATCAGTGTAGCTCTTAGCTTTTAGCACTATCCATGGATGCCATATGGAGATTCAAGATGGTTGAATATGATAAGCAAATGCTATGCAAGTGTAGATAGTGATGCTATGAAAAAACTCTATGCTAATACAAGTATAACAACAATACTCTAATGCTTCCCTCTTTGCTTGAGGAGAAGGGTTCTATTTATAGAAGAAATGGGGAATTGAAGGGTTAAGATTGAGCAATCTTAACAAGGGTTAGGATTGAAAGATATTCAATCCATGTGAGATTTTCAACCCAATCCCATGTTGACAAGTGTCACCATGAGGAGGCTTGAGAGGAGAGATGAGGAGCATTAAATGCTTGAGGGGACATGATGGTTACCCTATGGGGTTGGGTTAGGGTTAGGTTAATGGATATTCCTTTTATCCAAGGGATAAATGAATGTGCAAGAGTTAAATGGTTACCTTAGTCAAAGAAATAAATGCTTTGAAGAGACCTATGAGTCAAAAGGATGGTTAAGTTAGAGGAAAGTCTCTAACCAAAGGTAAAAGGTGAGTTAACCATAAATGGTTATGTAAGAGCGTTTAATGGTTTGGAAGACTTTAGAGGTTAACCATTTGAAGACATAAAGCCTTTAGTGGTTATTGAAGACTTTGGAGGTTTTTGAGAAGTGACTTCTTTTTATTTAAGAATGTGACAATGATTAGCATAGGATTAGGCTAATTAGAAGGAGTTAGAAGAATCAAGAAGGGATTTAGGCATGCAAGTGGGAGGAATTTTGGGATTTTCAATTGAAATAAAATCATTTATTTCAATTAAATGGTGTAATTTGCATTTCAAATAAATATTAATTTATTTAAATGAGAAAAAGTAAGATAAAGCATTAAATGCTTGAAGACTTTAAGGGAAACCTTTAAAGGCTTAAGAAGACTCTAGAAGGAAGCCATTAAGTTGAATACTTTAAGGGAAGCCATTAAATTTGAAGACTTTAAGGGAAACCATTAAAGGTTTCAAGTGGGTGAGGATAAATAGGATTTTAAATAAATAATTTATTTAAAATAGTTGTGCAACTTGTATTTGTAGGAAAATGCAAGTGGGTGAAGGATAAAGGTGATTTAAATAAATGTTAATTTATTTAAATGTGAGAGATGGGATTTTGGGGCTTTTAAATAAATATTAATTTATTTAAATGTGAGAGAAGATTTAATTAAACAAATATGATTTATTTATTTAATTAATGGTCTGAATTTGGTTAAGTGAATTAAATCAAATAAATTGAATAATTTATTTAATTAATAGGAGAAGAGGGTTAAGATGAATTAATTAAATATATTAATTTAATTAATTATGGATTGATGGTTAAATAATCAAATAAATACTAAATATTCATTTAATTAAGTGGATAGATTTATGTGACTACATTTGCCCCTCTTTGAGACGGTGCGGTTTTATCACATCGTTTCAATGAAAGAAAAATAGGTGTGAAGAAATATGCCCCATAAATGTTAATTTAGTGGGTGGTATGCCCCCTTGAGAGATGGGCCAAAAAATTTCGGAAAAGTGGGCGATCTCTCGAAAAAAATGAGAAGTGGAAGGGAGGTAGAATAGAAGAAATTAGCAATAACAGTGAAAGAATGGAAGAAAATAGAGTGAATATGGAGAAATGGCAAGCTAGTGAGTACCCATAGGTTATGCAGGACATACGATTAAAATGTGGTGTTTTCTTTTGATTGATGCTATATAATTGATCAAAATGATTGGACAATCTGGTGCAATTGGTTAAACTACCCCGGTCGAGTCAAAGCATGACAGTTGATGTCAATTGTTCGCTTGGATAGGATCAAGTCTGAGTAAGTGAATCAAAGTCACCTATTGTGACTTAGACAATTGATGCAATTCCCTGATGAAGTCAAGGTATTTGAAGCAAAATACTCGTTGAGACTTAGACAATTGATGTAATTGTCTGTTGGATTGTGTTTGATTGGTTGATCAATTGATAGTGTGTGCATGTGATGGATGGTTGTGGTGAATCATAGAAGCCTCATTGAGACTATGTCATTATGATAAATGCCTGTTGTAGTCTAGGTTTGCCATAATCGATTACCTGTTAAGACCCGAAGATACTTTATCAGAGTATCTGTTGATAGTCTAGGTGTGTGTGAGTCAATGTGCCTATGTAGATAGAGTAATTGGCTTGATTAGGTTGATGGGAGATGATGTAGGGTATGTGATGTTGATTACCAAGATGGGGAGGGTGAGGGTGGGGTTTGATGTTAGATAGAAAAAATGGAGGACCTATGACGCATTCCTATGGAAGAAGAGGAAAATAGAGTATCCATTGTCATTACTATGTATGAATGATATGCAACTATTTATGAATGTATGGATGGATGGAATGCAACGGAATGCAATATATACAGATGAGATGGAATGACGATCCATAGTGCTTTATTTTCATCATTGAGCTTTAAAATTTTGTAAGAAAAATACAAGCAACTTGACATAATGATTCAAGATGACCTGAGTATTCCTTTCATGGATTTTGATATAGCAAGTTAATACAAGCAACTTGATATAATGGATCAAGTTGACCTGAGTATTACTTGTAGAACAGACAAGGATTATCTCCTTTCATGCATGACTTGGAACGTCCTCCTTGATCTTTTTCCAATCATATCCTAAGACAAGTTCATACCGTAGTAAGAGATAAATCATTATCGAGCGTGGATGAGGCAGTAGGAACCGAAGATGGAGCAATGTACCTGTAAGAAAACAACATATATAAAGAATAAAGAATATGGATCCTCGATAATGGTTCATGCTCATATGGTCGAGGTATACACTATAGTCAACAAGCCGTAGTGATCTATGACTGTATTTTTGCATAAGATCACGTAACTTAGTGAACTTCCCACGTAGACACCATTAGTACATGCCCCAGAACTTCATCGAAATAATTCACAGAAGATACACAAACAATGTGGTAGAAACCTGATATATATAAATGAATGAATAACCTACAAATCAACCAAGTACTTGATAGCTTAAACAAAATTTTCTTGTCAAAGAAAATGTCATCTTGTCTTTGTTTTTGGTAAGGAAGGATGCATCCTTGTTAAGACAGTGGGTGCATTGATGTTGATTATTTGGTTGATCAGATAAGTGGTCATCGTTTGATTATTTCACAATGTTTTGTTTGGTATCTGCTTTGAAAAATGTATGTACAGGGCGTCACTATGTTTTTTATTGTTTGATGTTTTCTGATGTTTTTGGATTTTGTGAGATAGTTTTTCAATGTTTGTGGATTTTGTGAGATAGTTTTGAATGAAGAACTCAATGAATCACAAAATAATGTAAAGTCCACTTCCATCAACTAGATTAAGGGTATTGTCGCTAGTTTAGATATGACTATGAAAAAGCGGGATGCAAGACACATGAAGTACTATCCTTGATTGCAGATCAATAACTAGCCATGGTTTTGGACTGATGGATGAGTGAATGTGATTGCAACAAGTCTGAAAGACAATGGAGCCATAGCCTTTATGACTGTTTTTCCCGATATGCATGGGAGCCTGATGCTTTGTACAACTTATGTATAAAACTCTTTAAGGTGCATGCTGTTGATTGGATCTACTAGTGGTTCTCCTTCTGAAGTAGCCAACTGATATGCCCCAGACCCAAATACAGTAGTGATAACATATGGACCCAGCTAGTTTGATTCAAACTTCCCCTGATGTTCTCAGTTTGGTTGGTTACGAGGATTCTCTCTAAGAACAAGATCACCTACCTCAAATGTACGAGGTCTAACTCGGTGATTATAGCTCCTGGTCATGTGCTGCTGATAGGCCTTGAGGTGATTGTATGCAGCTTGTCATTTCTCATCAAGTAGCTCTAAGTCTTGGAGACGGGATACTCTGTATGCTTCATCATCTATGAGATTATGCAAGGAAACCCGTAGTGATGGTATTTCAACCTCAATAGGTAAAATAGCTTCTGCGCCATAGACCAATGAGTAGGGAGTTGTACCTGTAGGGGTTCGAATACTAGTTCGATATGCCCATAGTGCTAGATTCAATTGAACATGCCAATCATGACCGGCATCATTGACTGTCATTTTGAGGATTCGCAATATGTTCTTGTTTGATGCTTTGGCCTGACCATTGCCTTGTGGGTAATATGGAGTGGAAAAGTGGTGTTGGATGTGAAATTTCTCATAGAGTTCACGAACATCTTGATTTTTGAAAGGAAGACCATTATCTGTGATGATGGACATGGGTACACCATACCGATAGATGATGTAGTTGAGGATGAATGAGGAAATCTACTTGTCGGTGACTTGGGTAAGTGGAACAACTTCAATCCACTTTGTGAAGTATTTGGTGGCAGTAATAATGAATTTGTGGCCGTTGGATGAAGATGGATGGATTCTACCCACAAGGTCAAGTCCCCATTGAAAAAAATGCCATGGTGTTGTGATTGGTTGCAGTTCCTATGCTGGTGCATGTATCAGGTTGCCATGAACTTGGCATTTCTTGCACTTTCTGACAAAGTAGTAGGAGTCTTTTTCCATTGAGGGCCAATAGTATCCAGCTTGTATGATCTTCTTGCCTAGTGACGAGCCACTTGCATGAGTTCCACAAATTCCTTCATGTACCTCTTCCAAGGCCTTTATTATCTCATATTGTTCCAGACATCGAAGGAGAGTACCATCAAGACTACGTCGGGATAGGGTTTCAGCAATAATGGTATATCAAGCAGTTTGGTGAATGAAGGTTTTACGTTGGTTATTCGATTGGTTAGGAGGAAGTGTGTGATCACAGAGGTAAGTGTAAAACTCACCGTACCATGGGGATTCAGAACCAACAAGGCGACATATCATCTCGAATTCGTGGATATCATAAGCAGGAATCCAAAGTTGTTCAACCAATAACTCATAGCATGTTGAATTCTGTGGAAGATCTAGAAGAGATGCAATAGTAGCCATAGCATCAACAACTCGATTCTGATCTCTTGGTATTTGCTCAAAGGTGATAGTAGTAAATGATGCCTTTAGACTATCCACCATTTGTTTGTATGGCATGAGTTTGTCATCCTTGCTCTGATATTCATCTGTTGCTTGTCAAATGACCAATTGGGAGTTGCCATATACTTGTAGTTCTTGTAACTTCCATTGTAGGGCTAGTCTGAGTCCTGTGATCAAGGCCTCATATTCAACTATGTTGTTGGTGCATGGAAATATGAGCCTGTAAGACTTTAGGATATTATCACCTTGAGGTGTGATAAACAAAATGCCTACCCCCAAGCCATGCCTAGTGTATGAATCATCAAAGTATAGTTTCCATGGTTGTGCTGTTGTGATCATGAAGATCTCTTCATCTGGAAAATTGGAAATGAGAGGATGATCATCTATGAGTAGTGCATCGGCCAACTAATCTGCAATTACTTGTCCTTTGATAGCTTTTACGGTCCACATACTCGATGTCAAATTCACTTAGAATCATCACCCATTTGTCCAAGCGACCTGTCAATGCTGCTTTGCTGAGTAAATACTTTAGTGGATCAATCTTTGCAATGAGCTGTACTTTATGTGTCGACAAATAGTGCCTTAGTTTAGTGGCTACCAAGAATACTGCTAGGCAAGCTCACTCAATAGGTGTGTAATTGAGTTCATAGCCAACTAATGTGCGAGAGATGTAGTAAACAACACACTCTTTCCCTTCTACATTATGTTGTGCCAGTAGTACACCCAATGTTGTACTTGTTGCTGATAAATAGAGTAATAAAGGTCTACTTGGATCTGGTGGGATCAGTAATGGTGTATTCATGAGATAGTTTTTAAGCATCTGGAATGCTTGCTGGCATCTGGCATCCCACTGAAAGTGGATGTTCTTGTGTAGCAGGTGTGTAAATGGGTGACACTTATTTGCCATTTGTGCAATGAATCTTTGGATGGATTGTAGGTGCCCTTGTAATGTCCTTAGCTGACTAATGTTCTTTGGAGGTGGCATGTCCATCATTGCTTTGACCTTTGCTGGATCGACTTCAATGCCTTTTCTTGAGACAATGTATCCTAGAAGCTTCCCTGAGGTTACTCCAAAGATACATTTATTTGGGTTGAGCTAAACATGATATTGTTCCAATCTGTCAAAGATTTTCTCCAATATGTCTAGATGACCACCTCTTGTGAGTGATTTTGCTAGTAAGCCATCAACATAATCTTCCATTATGGTATGCATCATGTCATGGAAGATGGTGGTCATTGCTTGTTGATAGGTCGCTCCTGCATTCTTGAGACTGAAAGGCATTTCATTCTAGCAGTATGTGCCCCATGGACATGTGAAGGTTGTCTTATGTTGATCCTTTGGTGCATTCTTTATCTGATTGTATCTTGAAAAAGCCATCCATGAGAGAAAGCATGGCATGTCGTGCTGTTAGGTCTACTATTATGTCGATGTTTGGTAGGGGGAAGTCATCTTTAGGACATGCCTTATTCAGATCTCTAAAGTTAGTACAAATACGGATGCCCTCATTTGGCTTGCCGACAGGCACAATATTGGATATCCAATCTGCATAATCAATTGGTCTAATGAAACCAACATCAAGGAGTTTCTTAAGTTCTACTTTGACTAGTACTGCAATCTGAGGATGCATCTTGCAAAGCTTCTGCTTGACAGGTTTGGCTCCTTCTGCTACGGTGAGGTGATGCATGACTAAATTAGGATCAAGCCTAGACATGTCTACATATGACCATGCAAAGTTTATCTGACGCTTCTAGAAGAACTCTATAAACTTAGGTTGTTCCTCTGGAGTTAAAAGAGATGCCAGATGTATGTGGTGAGGTGTTTTAGGAGTCCCCACATTGTATTCTTTTGTTTCCTCAATGAGAATTATTGATCATTCCTGCTATGTACTAGAAGGGAGAATGTCAAACCTTTCATCCTCTGGTGCCTCAGAGAGGTTTTCACCATTGGATACGCTCTTTCTATTTACTTTTGTGGGATCAAATAGCACCACAATGTGGTTTTCACTGGAAGATCCATGTTTTATTGTCATATTTTTGCAGCTGAAAGGTTTGGCATCCACCCTGAAGTATGTTGCGCTATTGCAAATCCAGCTTTGTGATCCCCACTTGGTATGTTATCTCATAGTTCCAAAAAGTCAATGATCACCTCATCATTTTGGAAATGGTCAAGACATGGGGGATTAGGTTGGTTCCATTCGAGGAGTTCAGGATGGATAATGGGCATTACCTCATTGTTTAGGTTAAGTTCGTTAGATGTGTTAGTGAGGGTTAATACGTTGTGGTGAAGGTCGTTGATGGTATTCTCCCTATCAGAATTAGGCATAGGATGTGACGTAGGGTCTATGGAAGATGTTTCTAGTTCAGGAACCCAAGAGGTCTTTATCTATGCTTCTCTGTAAACAAGGATGCCTTTGTGGGGTGGAGGTAGTGATGTGTCTTCCTCATCTGAAGTATTCAGATGTACTGAATCAAACTCCCACTCATGTGAGTTAGTCTCTAAGTCACTTTCTAGTATCTAATTAATATACCACACCTAGATATCGTCTAAGTTAAACACTACAGGTGTGATCAGTTGATGTACCTTTGTAGATGAAATGATCAGTGCTATAGGAAGGATTATGGGGATCAATGAATCTGATATGGGGAGTATTGGTAGTGTTGACTCTGTTGCTTCTGCTGGAATTGCTGGTGTTGTCGATACTGCTGGGGGTTCTGATAGTACTAGTGGTGTTGTTGATGTGGTTGTTGCGGTTGATAGGATTATGGGTTTGATTGGTGGGATGATGGGTGTTGTAGATGGTTTTTCTAGGATTTTTAGCCTTAATGGGACAGTTGCTATGGTGTTTGATGCTGCTTTTATAATCAAAGGTGACCTCTTTGTAATAGGTTGATATAGAGGTTGGTTGGGTTTTCCTTTGAATCTAAGCTTAGGAAGGATCTCCTTTTAAAAGCCTAAGCCTGTATTATCCTTGGGCTTTAATTCCGGTTGCAGTGGTTCATGTCATCCTTGCTTGCAAGGTCCCAAAGCACTTTGACCATCATAACCCATTCTTTGCATAATGAGAAGGCCTTTGCCATACTGATCTATGGGAAGCTTAGCTTGTGGGATTTCTGTGATGATAGGATCTTTATAGATCCATTCTGCTAAGTCCTCATCTCTGGTTTCTTCTTCTCGACTCTTTCCAAGAATGAATGGTGTCAAGGTACATGTTGGCTTGATTAGTGGTTTTTGAAGTAACCATTGAGGTTTACTGTGAGTTCTAGGAGAAGCAAGCATTTGTCCCACACAAAAGAGTTGGCTCAAATTGTATTCCCCAGGACCTTCCTCTTCTATTTTCATCTTGAGCTTCTCTTGCTTGGGTATAGTGGTGTTTTAACTGGCAAGAGAGGCTAGACTTACCTATGACATGGAGGAGATGGCTTCTCTATTGTTGGGAATGGTAATCTCTAGTTGATGACTTATGTTATGACAATATGCAAAGGGGTTTGCATTTCCTAGGATTGTGATCTCTACACCATTATGTGGGAACTTGATACACTGATGGTAGGTGGATGGAACGGATTGTATGGCGTGTATCCAAGGTCTTCCTTACAATAAATTGTATGGTAGAGGAAGGTCTAGAACCTGACATATGATGTGTTTCACCATGGGGCCCACTTGGATTGGTAGTACAACAACTCCTTTGGATGAACACTCTGCATCATCATAAGCTTTGATTGTGATCTTCTTGCGGGGATCCACTGATTCAATTGCATATCCCAATGGAGTGACTAATTATAGTGTACAAATATTCAGGCCTGCTTCATTGTCAATCAAGACTCGCTTGATCCTATGCTGGTTGATAAACCCTTCAATGTGGAGTGAGGTGTTATGAGGTTGTTGGAAGGATGTGTTGTCACTTTCAGAAAAGGTGAGACAAGGTGATGACCTTAGATTTCCAACCATAGCTTGGAACTGATCTGTATTTAGGTTTGCAAGGACTGACGCCTCTTGGAGAGCTTGATCCAAGATGGTTTTATGAGATGGGGATAGGCATAATGGCTCTAAGATAGATATCAATGTGGGCATTTTGTCTAATTGGTCCACAAGGTTATACTGCTTTGGGATAGATGGGGTGCCTTTTGGAGCTGCTTTTATCGTAATCTTGTTGTGACGTGTAACAACAGTGCAAGTGGAACTGGGATTTTTAATGGCAATAGTTGCAATTTGTTCATCGGCATCGTATAGGTGATTCACAGTGTAATTATACGTGGCTTGCACATAATAGGTAGTATTTGTGTTTCTCCCCGAAGTGGAAGGACCCCTTTGATCATGTGATGGAAGTGGATTTTTGAACTCGTGTCCTTCGATTTTGATATCACCCTAGTCAATAAGGTCTTGAATAAGATCTTTCAATTTGTGACAATTGCTTGTCTTATGTCCTTTTCCTTGATGGAAATCGCAATGTTCAGTATCGTTGCAGAAAGACTGAAAATAGTTCACCTGGTTTTTGTTTAGTGTTACATAGATTAGCCATGGTGATATCACGTTCAATGTTGTGTGAGTAATGTGCTAGGAACTTCTTGACTAGTTCTTTGAAGGTCCTAATGCCACCTGGTAGTCAGGAAAACCATTATGTGGTTGTTCCTCCCATACTTTGGGGAAAAAGTCGCATTGGGTATGTGTCCTCGTATGCCACTTTGAGGCAAGCTGAATGGAATTCTCTAACATGATCACAAGGGTCTCCTTTTCCTCTATACTTTTCAAACTTGGGTGTTTCAAACCCTCATGGAAAAGGTGGCATATGAAGATTCCTATCAAAGGGATAGGGACAAATGCCATTGAGTGAAAATTGATTGGTTTTTACACCACTATGAAGTTGTTGGGAGAGATTCTCAACCTGTTGTCGCAACATTTCTATGTCATTCGGAGGAGGAGGAGGTGGGGGATTACCTTGATGAAGGTTGTATCTGATGTGTTCTCTACCTCTTTCATCTTCATTATGACTTTGGTGTTCTGATGCTTGTCTTAGTTGTGCAACATCAAAGTCAGAGGGTAGTTTAGCCCCTTCTTGAGCAAGTCTTAAAAAGTGAGCATCAACATTGCTCCTAAGTATTTAATCAAAAAGTCTATTAAAGAGAGGGTTGTGTTGTGCCCTTTCTATTGTCACCGGAGTAGGAGTGCCTGGATTTTCATCATTTATATTTCCTCCTAGGGCTTCTTGGAACTCATTGATATTTTCTTCCTCTTCCTCTTCAATTTCTTGAGGTCTAGATCTTGATTTGGTATGAGCCATTTTGTTTATAACTTTTTGTTGAAGTTTGATGTAAATTATGACAAGTTGGTGATGAAATGAAAGATTGATGTTTGGTGAAGTGTTTCACATATGAATCTCTAGTACTAAAGGTAGATGGTACCAAAGTTCTTTCTTGAATTGCTTGTTGTGTTTGATTGACAAAGTTTGATTTGATAAGGTTTAGAGAAATCTGAGATGTATTATAGACTCAACTACCTAGTAATGAGAGGATTACACTCATAGACTAGTTTTAACTTGCGTAGAAATGTCTCTTAGGATGAGTTTATCCTAGATGTAGAGACACTTCTAAAAATTGATGTATTGTGTTTGATTCAAGCAATATCAAAATAGAACATAGGACAAAAACCTCTTTAATGTTTTGAGAGTTGGAATGGAATTGATGAGATGTGAATGTGGTAATGGATGAAATGTTAACTTCAATAAAAGCTTTGTGTCACATATGGGACAAATTATTCTTCTTCTCTTTTGGGAGTTGGTGGTTCTTCTCGAGCTACGTTATATGTGATACAAATATCTGGAAAGATGTTAGAATTGATCTTGCCTCCTTTGTTTTTGTGATAACTCAAAGCACGATATTGCATAAAAGCTCAGTGGTTTAATGACTCTTGATCAAACTCATTTGATTTCCCTTGAAGATAGAGACGCATGTGACATAAAAAAGCTTTATTAGAGACAAAGATTTGTCTATTAAGATAGAATAATTTCCTCCTTTTGATAAGAGCCTTTGAGCTCAATGGTCTTTTCTTCAAGTTGATGTGTTGATGAAGATTCTTCTTTCTCAAGATGTGAAGAATGGTCATATAATTTGATACTTTTATTTTGCTCTTGGTTTTTGATCTTTTGGTTTTTGAAAAATGTTTGTGTTGGATGAATACTTGTTTTGAATTTTGGATTTTATGATGTTTCTTTGACAAGTAAACAAAGCAAGCACAAAAACACAAGAATGTTGCCTCAAAAGGCACAAATAGGTGTGGGTCTAGATCAACCGAATCTTTGGACTTTTTATGACCCTTTCCTTTAAATGTATTTTAGTTGTTTTTCCAAAGCCTGAAGTCGGCTCAATTTGTATTGGTCTGACACAAAACAACACTTCAAACACTCTTTATCCCTAAGGTCAAATGGCTAGTTGCGATAATTTCAGCCCACATCTTGATATTTCTTCAACTTTGATACTACATACCTTATGAATCCTACCATGGCAGGTAAGGATGTGATATACTAAATCTTGCACGAGCATAACAAATAGATGATCCCTATGATGGGGGAGTCACCACTTTTATCAGGCTACAAGTAACCTTTCAAAAAGCTATGTTTCTACTCAAGGAAATATGTATGGTGAGTATCTTGGAAGCAAAACCTTCTATGCTCTTGCACTGAATTTATCACAAATATCCTCAACCAATAGAATGGGTGGGCTACTACATAAAGGTGTTTAGTAATTTTTGATGTTTTTGGACATAAGTTCATTCTGCAGTGACTCACTTAAGAGCCTTGTAACTTGTGGTGGGGCCCATTTGTCCTTTCGACAAGTTACATTGTAGGAACAGCTATACCCAAGGCTACAGCTTTTGCTCACACCTGATTTCTATAGCGGTTCGAAAGATTTACCGCACGAGGTCATTCCCAAGAATGATGTGTCTCTTGGTAGGCCTCTCTTAAAAATATAAAATTTAAGTGTTACTAACACTTTTCTCTTGCACCTAGGACCATGAAAGCCAAGGGGGAGGATAGTGTGTGTTAGAAGTAGGACCACTCTACAGATTTTGCACAAGCATGCCAAACACAAAAGACACTTGTTCTTTTTAACTGTTTTTCATTGCAATGTGATCTAACTGTTTGGAGATGTTGCTCCAACAATCATGGTGTTCTTTTTAACTTTCAAAGGAAAAATGTGTTGTAAACTAGGAACTTGAAATCCTGGTCAACTGAATTGAAAAACACGTTTTTGCTTTGAAGTAAAATCACTTTTGAACTTTGAAGAAAAAAATGGCTTGTTCTTTTTAGTTGGCCCCAAAACGAAATGTTGATTGTGAATTTCCTTAAGTTGATGGGAGAAATGAAAGTTGTGTTGTTGATTTTAAGAACCAAAATAAAGATTGTTCCTAACTTGCAAATAAGCTTTGAAGTTTGTGGTTCTTTTTAATTTGCAAGTGGGGTTCTTCTTACAAACCAAAACTAAAGATGTGATTCTTTTTATGATCCAAAATGAAAATGTGAGGTTCAATTTTTAAGCCAAAAGAGACAATGAATTTGTTTTAATCCAACTTTGAAAACAAAGTGAAAGAAAGAATTCAATGATTTCTAATCTAACTCCTCGAATCTTGCATAAACAAACAAACAGCTAGTCCAAAATTTTTTTTAAAATGAGGTATTGGTGGGCTTCTACAAGCCTAGGTGTTGATTTTCGGTTACAATAAAAAAAACTACAACTCTCTATTACAATAGCACCACTCTGTGTAAACAAAGAAGTGCTATTTAACACAAAAGCACTAAAGTGCAACCTGTGTGGCAATTTAAACAAAAAAGTTAGTAGTTTTGTAGAGAAATCTTGTGTTGGATTCATGTTGGGTTCACCAAATGATGCTCTGTAAAAAGGATTAGAAAATTTGTTTGATGGAAACACACACAAGAGCACAAGAAACAAACGTTAGTGTTAGCAACAAAAGATTATCCTAAACAAGCATATCAAGAGAGTTATTAAGCATGAAATAGAAAGCATACAAACATAGAATAGATTAACTATACTCCTCCAAATGCTAATCAAGATGCTCATAGTTTCTCCTCTCTTGTTCCTCTCCTCTTCAAGTTCCACATCAGTGTATCTCTCAACTTTTAGCACTAGCCATGGATGCCATATGGAGATTCAAGATGGCTGAATATGATAAGAAAATGCTATGCAAGTGTAGATAGTGATGCTATGAAAAAACTCTATGCTAATACCAGTATAACAACAATACTCTAATGCTTCCCTCTTTGCTTGAGGAGAAGGGTTCTATTTATAGAATAAATGGGGAAATGAAAGGTTAAGATTGAGCAATCTTAACAAGGGTTAGGATTGAAAGATATTCAATCCATGTGAGACTTTCAACCCAATCCCATGTTGACAAGGGTCACCATGAGGAGGCTTGAGAGGAGAGATAAGGATAATTAAATGCTTGAGGGGACATGATGGTTACCCCAGGGGGTTGGGTTAGGGTTAGGTTAATGGATATTCCTTTTATCCAAGAGATAAATGAATGTGCAAGGGTTAAATGGTTACCTTAGTCAAAGAAATAAATGCTTTGAAGAGACCCATGAGTCAAAAGGATGATTAAGTTAGAGGAAAGTCTCTAACCAAAGGTAAAAGGTGAGTTAACCATAAATGGTTATGTAAGAGCCTTTAATGGTTTGGAAGACTTTAGAGGTTAACCATTTGAAGACATAAAGCCTTTAATGGTTATTGAAGACTTTGGAGGTTTTTGAGAAGTGACTTCTTTTTATTTAAGAATGTGACAATGATTAGCATAGGATTAGGCTAATTAGAAGGAGTTAGAAGAATCTAGAAGGGATTTAGGCATGCAAGTGGATTTTTGTAGGAGAATGCAAGTGGGAGGAATTTTGGGATTTTCAATTGAAATAAAATCATTTATTTCAATTAAATGGTGTAATTTGCATTTCAAATAAATATTAGTTTATTTAAATGAGGAAAAGTAAGATAAAGCATTAAATGCTTGAAGACTTTAAGGGAAACCTTTAAAGGCTTAAGAAGACTCTAGAAGGAAGCTATTACGTTTGAAGACTTTAAGGGAAACCATTAAAGTCTTTAAGAAGACTTTAAGGGAAGCCATTAAGTTTGAATACTTTAAGGGAAACCATTAAAGGTTTCAAGTGGGTGAGGATAAATAGGATTTTAAATAAATAATTTATTTAAAATAGTTGTGCAACTTCTATTTGTAGGAAAATGCAAGTGGGTGAAGGACAAAGGTGATTTAAATATTAATTTATTTAAATGTGAGAGAAGATTTAATTAAACAAATATGATTTATTTATTTAATTAATGGTCTGAATTTGGTTAAGTGAATTAAATCAAATAAATTGAATAATTTATTTAATTAATAGGAGAAGAGGGTTAAGATGAATTAATTAAATATATTAATTTAATTAATTATGGATTGATGGTTAAATAATCAAATAAATACTAAATATTCATTTTATTAAGTGGATAGATTTATGTGACTACAGATTCTATCTTAGTAGTTCATACATCTCTGAATTATTATCTGGAATTATATGTAGTCAGTGAGGCTCCTATTGCGATTGAACAGTGTGCTCTAGGGTGCAAGCCTTCCTGCAAGTGTAGGCATATAATATATTGTAATAGCTCTTCATATGGCTAGTGAATTGATATTGTGGGTCACAATTCCCACCGTGGTTTTTCCTCTTTGAGGTTTTCCATGTATAAATCTATGTGTTATGATTCTAATTTATGTGTTCAGCTTATTGGTTGTTTCACTTCTTTCAATTCTGTTTATACTGGTATATCAGTTGGTGTATGAATGTTTTGTTAAGGCTAAAATATACTATTATGGTATAACACTGATTCACCCCCCTAGTGTTATTGGTTTCCAATAGTAATAACAAGAAGAAGGTTGGAAGCTTAAGAGGTATGTTTAATTTCTCAAGTTGAATTGACATTAGTTATTGAAGCTTGTAAAGATGAATGTTGGATGAGAGCTATGGAAGAGGAATTAGATCAAATAGAAAAGAACAACACATGGAATTTAGTTCCCCAACCTAAAAATAAGATTGTTATTGGAACTAAATGGATCTTTAGGAATAAATTAAATGAGGGTGGACAAGTTGTGAGGAGTAAGGCTATATTGGTATGTAAAGGATATTCTCAGAAGGAATGAATTTATTATGATGAGACTTTTGATCTGGTAGCTAGGATTGAAGCCATGAGATTATTTATTGCTTATGCTTCCCATAAAAAATACAAGGTTTATCAGATGGATGTCAAGTGAGCATTTTTTAATGGATATCTTGAAGAGGATGTCTATATTGAGCAGCCTGATGGATTTTCACTTTCAGATGAAAAAAACATGGTTTGTAGGTGAAAGCTTTATATGGATTGAAACAAGCCCCTAGAGCTTGGTATGCCAGATTGGACAAATATCTTTTGAAGCTTGGTTTCACTAAAGGTAATGCTGACAATAACTTATATTATAAGATAACTGATGATGACATATTGATTGTTGAAGTCTTTGTTGATGATATCATTTTTGGAGGTGAGGATAAGTTATTTATGGAATTCTCTAATAATATGAATGAATTTGAGATGTCTATGATTGGGGAGATGAAATTTTTCTTAGGTTTGCAGATTACTCAGACTAATAAAGGTATTTTCATCTATCAAAATAAGTATGCTAGAGAGTTGTTGAAGAAATTTGGTATGGAAAATTCTAAACCGGTTGGTACTCCTATGGTTACAAGTGAGAAATTGATAAAGAAAGATGCATCAGCTCTGGTAAATCCTACAAGGTATAAATATATTATTGGTGGTTTGTTATATTTGACTCAGACTAGATCAAATATAATGAATGTAGTTTGTATTGTATCAAGATATTAGAGTGATCCTAGAGTTCTCATTAGAGTGTGGCAAAAAGGATTTTCAGGTATTTACAAGGAACAACTGAGTATGGTTTGTGGTATCCTAAAGATGATGACTTTACACTATGTGCATATACAGATGCAAATTGGGCTGGAGATGTTGATGATCGGAAAAGAACATCTCATGGAGCTTTCTTTCTTGGAAAGAAACTTGTTTCATGGATTAACAAGAAACAATCATGTACTTCTTTATCTATTGCTAAAGTTGACTATGTTACTGCTGCTACTAACTGTACACAAATTTTGTGGATGAAGCAAATGTTGAAGGATATAAGGATAGATTGTAATGAACCAATAGTTATTCACTATAATAACTCTACTGCTATTGACATATCAAAGAATTTGGTATTTCATTCTAAAACAAAGCACATATTAATCAAGTATAATTTTTTGAAGGAGAAGGTGGAAGCAAATGAAGTTAGACTGGTTTATGTGAGTACTAAAGCAAAGATTGTAAATATCTTCACTAAACCTTTGCCTAAGGAATTATTTTAATACTTCAAAGACAGATTGGGGGTCTCTGCCCCTCCGATAGAGACTTAAGTGATGTTTATTGGCATCAGTCTGGTATGCATTTATCAGAGCTATAATTCATTCTGGATTGATGTGTTGGTGCTACTACTCTGGGGGAGTAGTAAACTTTATAGTTAAGAGGATTTATGATTTTTCTTTAATGTTTATGTCACATTTATGGCATTGATGTCAAAGGGGGAGAGATATTTATGTGAAAAACAAAGAGATCAAAGCTTAATAGGGATATCATTCATGGAGGGAGTTTGGTCTATTGGTTCAGAACTTGATTGTCATATCATCTTGGGGAGATTGTTGGATGTCTTCCTTTGGGTGAGACTTGTTTGAAATTTATTGGCGCTTGTATGTTTTTCAAATCTAGTGTTGCCATCAATTCCAAAGGGGGAGATTGTTGGCAATTTGGAGGAATTGATTATGTGTTGCATTGATCTTTGTCATCGATGTCAACACTAGTTGTTTTGTTGTCTACTGGGTTCTGGTAAAGTGGTTGGATTATGATGAATATACAAGAGATATGTTTCAGCTATTGGAATTGGTTTAGATTGGTTATTCATGTGTTCCCAATGCATATCTCATTCGGTTGGTTTGGCATTTGATGATCCAAAAACTATCATTTCTTCTAGTAAGCCTTTTTGTTACTGGTAAGGGTTTTACCGACAAAGCTTTGTTGAAGATCTTTTGATGAATCCATTAAGTGGTATTGGTGAGGATTATAGAAGGTTATCAGGACGCTGATGGTTATCATGTTCGTGTTCCAGTTGATCGATGGTGTTTGATTTGGCTTATGGAGACCTATTTTATGTTCGGTTCCATTCTGTTAGGTTATGGACTGGCTAATGTAATGTGTTGGTTGATGCTCCCGATGCATTACTGGTTGGATTTATTGATTGGTTTATGTTGTTTGGGTATTAATTCGACTTGGTTTATCATTGGTTTGTGGGATTATGCAATGAATTTATTGTATTATCTTTTAGGTAGTTGACCTAATTGTTTAGGTCCCGGGTTGGTATATATGATGTAAGATCTCTTTGTAGATCAAGGTAATGGATGGTTATGGGATTATCTATGTGAATAAGGTTGTAATCATATGCAGAGGTTTTGGTTGATCACAGGTGATCGAATTGGGTTTCCGTAAGAGGTTTAAGACCTCTGATATTGAGCTTAACCGAAATTGTACTCAAGCATAGGAGATGCTATTCTTGCAATTCATTCATCTTTCTAGATTGTAGTCTAGATTTCTTTTGTAGTTAGTGAGGCTCCTTTTGTGATGAGAAGTGCACTCTAGGCAGTATGCTTTCCTGCATGTGCAGGCCCATCTTATTGTAATCACATACTTACTACATAAGTATTATCTGACTATGGGTAGGATTCCCACCATGGTTTTTCCCTTTACCGGGTTTTCCACGTACAAATATTGGTGTTTTTATGTTGTGAATGGATGGTAATTGTTATGTGATTTATGTTTGTGCTTAATTGCTATATTTGTTATTCAAGTATTTGGTTTATTCATTATAGTAAATGGTTTTTTATTATTTAAGTTTCCTAATTTGTCGACAACTAATTCAGCCCCCCTCCTCTCAGTTGTCCACCGGTTATTCTAACAGATATGTGTTATCCCTTTTAGATGTGTGCATCTCACTTTCTATCTCTTGAGCCATGAAGAGATGAGTTTCCTCTTCATCATTACTGTAGCTACTGAGTGATCTATCTTCATCTGTATACTCATGTGTTTCATTTCTTTTCTTACTCTCATAAACCGGTTTTGCAGTGGTAGGATCATTTACATAGAGCCTCTTCAATCTATCCCACAAACTCTTTGTAGACTTGCACCTGTCCACTTGTGAAGAAACATCACCAGAGAGCTCACTGAGTATAGCATTAATTGCTTCACTATTGCATTCATGTCTTCTTTCTACATCAGGACTAGTGGTAGGACTGACAGAACTACAAACCACCAATTACAACCGACATCCAGACATCATACCCCAAAGACGACAAGTAGAATTCCATCCTAAATCTCCATATAAAATAGTTTGAACCATCAAATACTAGAGTAGGGGTTAACACAAAATAGACCATTATGTTCTAAAAATCAAAATCTACCAAAGGTGGTGAAATCTTATAAAACCAAGAACCTATGCTCTGATACCAATTGTAGAAAACAATATTCCATTGAGAGGGGGGGTTTGAATCAGTGGTTTCCAAACTTAACCCTTTTCATTCCTAAGTGTGTGTACCGGTTAGAAAATATATCACAAGATGAATATACCAGTGAGATAGGGAGAAGATCAAAATGCAAGGAAACACAAAGGGAACATCACATAACACCGGATATATGAGTAAAACCCAACATGGGAAAAATGTCAGTGAGAAATGTTGCTGGATTCTACTACTCCAATCCAGCCTCACAATAAACACTGATTACAAATTTTAGGGCACCAACCCAAGGAGCACCAACCCCTGATTTTAGGGCACTAACCCAAGGAGCACAAAGCCTTGATTTACGACACCGACCCAAGGAGAACCAACCCCTGATTTGGGGTACCAAACCAAGGAACACCAACCCCTACACCGAGCTCCCACTCAGTGATCACAATGATTGCAAACTATACAATAGTTAATACCCAGTTACAAATGAATTATGTAACCTCTCACAATCAACTTACTCTACCAATTCTACTCTTCTCAACCAGTCTTCCTCTACTTTTTTCTCTGTTTGTTCTTTGATCACTCTGACCTACTGCTACTTGACACCACTAGTACTTTGTTTACCTTTGCTCACTATTGCTTCTTTCTTACCGATTCAACTCTACCGGTTCACTTGATTATCAACTCTAGGATAGTTCATCGGTTACTTTGTTCCTTACCAATTTAAACTCTATTAAACCTTATCACCGGTTATACCACTTCACCACTAAGTCACTATGATCTTCTACAAATTTCACTCTAAATGAACCACACTCTTCTTCTTCTCTATTCGACCTGCAACATCAATCAACTTAGGTCTTCTACATGCATATTTATAACCAATCTTTCTCGCTAAAATGGAGAATCAAATGTTGGCATGTTAAGGTTCCTTCATCAACCATAAGGCATATCAAATCAGATCGGATCTTACTTGGGGATGAACAACATGCAACACATCACTCATCACCACCAATCTTGTTGCTTCCAATACACATTTTCTATATTTAGCAAACATGAAAAACTGAGCATTGACCTACTTCTATTAGACATATAAAATGATCTCTTGGTTGCCACTCCAAATCTGATCTGCAATAGGATATCCTACCTTGATTGTTGCAACACAAATGTCAACCTTCTAATCCACCTCAAGCTGCATCCTTCTTCTCTCAACCCATGATTTATGCTATTGAAATTAATGTCAATCAATTACCAACTACCTCACCAACAACTTTGATGATGCACTATTCATTTGCCACTTGGAGACCACGTGGCATCTCAAGCGGTATCCTGCTTAGCTTAGTCACCTATGTCGGTTTAGACTCTGTCACCCACCACATCATCCACTACCGGTGCTCATGTACTAGTTCATCTTACCTTGTCAATTATACACTAACCAGTCACCAATCTTGCTACTCACAACATGTACCAAGAGTGAGTCATTAGGCTCATCTCCATCTAACAAGAGCTCTCCACTTGTCACTTTGTTAGCTATACTGATGGAGATCTATACTAGTAATATCTCTTGCTTGTATACTTGTAACATACCATGCACACCGGTGACACCAAGCTCCATCTGCATTCTAGTAACATCCATGTCTGTAGCCACTCACCTCGACCTTCATCTTCATTTAATGGTTCTCCTTTCAGCTGGTTTGTCAGAGTGACAAACCCATCACTTCTTACTTATTCTTTTACTTGTTGAACCAATTCATATCTCTAATTTCATGCACCTGAGGCATCCTCATGTTCCACTATGGTCATTCGGTATAAGCCTACAATCACCGATTTTCAACATCTTTGACTGTCCTATCTTAGAGGGATATGATGCATTCCATGCATGTTGAGAGATAAGCTCAGTATGACCACTTGCCAGTGGAAGTGGATCATTGTCACCTACTAAGCAATGACTTGTGGGAACCAATTGTCATTACATTGTGCTTTGTTTGCTTCTAGTGTCACAAGAATATAACTTCCCTATTTGAGCAGACACAACTTCAACTTGACATATGATTCAGTTGAGCACACAATCTCTGAGTCATATCTTCATCCAGTGGGAGTCTTTTAGTAAGACATCCAACTGCATATCAGTTGACTATCCTTCTTCATGAATCATCCTTGTATTCTTACCAGTCACATCCTTACCGGTTGGAAACCATATACTGCCAACACATCACTCACTGGTTGGAATTACAATAATGTAAATTGTTTTCAATACCTATTCACCAGTCAACATCCCATACCGATTGTCATAAATGACCACACAATCTGGTTGACATCAATGACAACAATACCAATAATGTCCCATACTAGTTTCCATGCTATACCGATTGGCATCAATGATAACACAATGCCAAAAATTCATCTTTGTGCATATCCTTGACCAAGTGGTACACACTACTTAATGGGCTCACCAGCATCACCTACAACAACTAATGGCTCATCATTTGGTACAAGAGGGTGTGCTAACTCTGTCCCATGCTAGATGATCGCATCAGTCAATTTGGTGGCCACTTGAAGAGTCTGAAGCTCCATCGACTCTTTCACGTCTACTGCGACAATCAAATGTACCTTAGGTTTGGGTGCTAGGGGCCGATGACTCTCTTGGAGTACTCGCCTACAAGATCTAGGTCTATCTTAGGAAGATCCGCCACCTCTACCATGGAAATCTCTCATGTCAAAATAATTAGGTAGCACATTGAGGAGAAACTCACAATATACTTTCCTCAAAAAATACAATGGGACCTTAAAATTATTACAAGGTGGTTCGTTAAAGACCATCCACCACCTCTACAAAAAAAGATTCTAAATCTGCACATTGGTACACCAATGTATGGGAAACCTCTTTGCATTATGAGGTAATGACTAACGAGTTCTAGGATCAAGAAAGGGGGCATATATTTATTGTTTACAAATGTTTTTGTTTTTCACTCCCTAATATGATAACCCACTAGCATAATATTGGCGATACCTATCCCTATAGTTTCCCCATTTTGAAATTTGAGGGGAAACTGTAGTGGCACCACTATCTAATGTTTCTAGGCTAGTAGTCAGGGATTTGTGATGCTCAAGCTCAAAAAATTTCAATTTATAAATCAATTTATTTATTTTAGTCATGTTTTGCCCTAACTAATTAAGCAATTGCTCCTGTGTATCAGGTTGTGAGGCCCTACCCTGACCTATCCTAGCATTTCAGTGATTTTCATGTTGGAACTATTATGGATGCTCTATTTTATTGCATTATGGATGTAGGACTTTATATGATCCCAAGAATTGGATAACATTGATATATTGATGCTTCATTTCTATGCATTATAGATATAGAATTTTATATGACTCTAGAATAGGGTAACATTGAGGTGTTGTATGTCATTATTTGATTTGCAGGACTTTATTATGATGCTAGAAATATGGTTGCATATCTTATGAATGGATTAAATTATGAGGATTATGATGAATTCCTTGTGTGAATTGCCTTGATATGTGGTAAATTGTATTGTATAATGTCAATTCTATGCAGAGTGATTGAATTGTATTCTTAATTATGTGTTTAATATTATATGAGGCTATTGGAAAGTACTAATGTTTAAATTGAGATGCACGGGAAATTATCCATGTGACCATGGAAATATTATGGAGAATCAAGCCTATTGTTGGTGTAAATAATTATTCATCTTGGATATTATTACACTATACTTAAGTTTACTCAGGAAATGCATTTCATAGTAGTTTGGGTATGAGACACTTGGGTGTTTGTGCCACATTGGGATAGTGAGTGTAGGAGAATTTCCACCTTTTATGGTGTTGATCTTGTTGTTACACTCCACATTCAGTGGGTGATCCACCTCATGTGGACTATTATATTGTTTCTCCTACCTACCCTTGTTTCTTATTGAGCCACATGTCATCTTTGTGTGCTCACATATCCATATAGCCTTGCCTATATAAGCAAGCTCATCTACATTATTTGTACGGGCAATCAATCTATATCTTGTAATGATCTAGTTGATCATATTTTGCATCTTGTTAGAATACAGTTTATTCCTATCATATATTTTCTCTCTCTTATTTGTGCTTTCCATTGCCTCTTGATCTTGGCAAAATCTCACACCTAGTCCTAAGTACATTCGTAAAACCAGGGGTTGTCTATTCGAAGAGACAACACCCTGTATGTATCATATTTTATTTGTAAATGTAATTGTTTGCATGTGTGTAAAATGTATTCATAAAATTTGTTTAAATCATTCAAGGGACAATTGCCATGTGTGTATTTGTGAAGTGGAATTATTTTGTAGTGTCACTTGACACCTATGTTGTATGTTGTGTTGGCAATTGTCATGTCACCTTTTTGAGAGATTTACTTTTGGTTTAATTGATATATTTTCAAATTATCCTTGAAGGTTCCAAGAAATCTAGGATAGTGAGCCATAAGCAGGGTCAACTCAAAGTTCACCCGTAGGTTAACTTTAGGTGGACTTTCTAAGGGTTAAACCAACTTCTAGACTTAGTTTTGGGGCACTTTTATTGGGCCTCATAGGGTACCTATGGGTGAAGACCAAATTTGGCCATGTGTCCTTCCCCTAGGGCTTGTTTAACCACCCAAAAAAGTGGGATTTCCTAGATGGTCGAATTTCATCTTCAAGAGTGTCATCCTTGGTTAGATAACCTTCTTGGTAGGTGTTATTCCTCTTCCCCATTTCATTCCTCTTCTTGAGGTGCCTTGGTTAGGGAGTGTGTAAGACCTAGAGAAGACCAACCAATGGGACTCCCTCACTCTATCCAAGAGGTTGGAAGGAGTGAGAGAAGCCTTCTTAGGCTAGAAATTGAGGCTTAGTGAGATAATCACCCACTCTCCATTTTTTGGAGATCTTGTAAAATTTGAAAAAAAAAACTAGTTTGGAATAGGGATTTTGGCTAAGTGTTGCAGAAAATTTTTGTGGATTGTGCTTCTCTTCTCCAAGCTTTCCCTAGAATACCCTTGGCAGATTCAAGGTAGGTGCATTATCTTGCTTATATGTTAAAATCTATTTGTAGAATGCTTGAATGAAAATATTGTAATTTTTCTTTCTATTGTAATTGTGAAAGTTTTTATGTGGTTTGTCCCTTTACTTTTGTTATGCATTTTATTGTGCTTTGGGAGTATCCAAGGCCATCTTACCCTTGGGAGGGAAAAATGGTCTTGGGGGTGGAAGGAGTTTGACAACATTAGAGTGAGAGGCTCTCATCATGAGAGTGATCTCAAGGGTTTGTCCATGTGACCCTTGCTGCATAGTTCTGTTTATGCATTCATGGGTCATAAGGGGAGAAAATATGGCCTGTATACCTTTGGGGATCATAAGGATATGGGGTTAAGATGAGTTTTGTTGTGTTCTTGGATGTCATGAGTTGGCTATGAGTTATTATCTAGCAGATCTCCTCAAATGTACTTGGTCCACTTCCACCCTAGTAAAACATCACATTATGTGATGAAATTTCAACTTGGGAATGAGAATGTGTTTGTTGCACTTTTCTACTTGCTTGTTTGTGTTTGCTTGAGTGTAACCCATCTAGGACTTGGTTCTCCAAGCTCGGGGGTGGCTTCTAGTAAGCCTAGGCTGGGAGGTGAGCACCCCATGGTCACAACCTTATGTTTTGTATGCAGGTTACTTGGAAAGAGGAAAGAAAGGTAGGAGTTGCAGATTTTACTAAGTTGCATAAAGAAAGAAATAAAAATATAATTATTGTAATTATTTTGAAGGATAGAAGTGTGTTATTTAGTTAAGTCCTCATCTATTAGGGATGAGGGACTAATTGGGTATTTTTCCGCATTTTTAAAAGTTGACAACTTGAGTTCACACATTCTTATCAGAAAAGCATTTTATTTAAATTCTGTAATATATTATGCTGCTGTTAATTTTATTTAAATCTGCGTTAAACTGAAAATCTGTTATTTATTTATCTATGCAAATTATATAGAAAAAAAAAAGAAGGGAAATGCAGAAACTGATGTGTTAATGTTATAAGTATTTTCTATGCTATGTATATGCTGCTGCAAATGTATTTACTACTGTCATTTTCTTAAATAAATAAAAAAGAGAAAGGGGAAAATAGAAAGCTAAAGTAGATAGTTTTATTTTCTTCCAACAAATGACCTTATGACATAGAAAGTAAATTTGAAATGCATTTATCCCAGTATGCTGTTAGATATATGTCTTTCCTTACATTTATAAACAAAAAATAATAATAGAGAAAAGAAAAATATATGCAGATTTAGTCTTAGGCAATGAGGGTACAAGTTAACCTTTTTAAATAAATCATTTCCAAAAAAGAAAATATACAACTATATCTATCTAAGGGCTGCCTGTACATTTCTAACATTCCTGCATGTTAATGTATAAATTTATTCCTAAAAAGAAAAAAAAGATCCTAACCCTAAGAGTTTGGATATATATATATATATATATATATATATATATATATATATATATATATATATATATATATATATATATATATATATACATTTAAAAAAAAGCACATAAATATAATAAAGATATATGTTTGAATCTTTATATATATATATGTGTGTGTGTGTGTGTGTGTGTGTGTGTGTGTGTGTGTATTTATTCACATTTTAAACATTGTAAATAGGAAAGAAAAATAAAAAATAAAAAATAAACAAAAAAATTAGGGGCATAGGACCGAACCACTGTGTGTTAACACAGTGGACGGCTCACGGGCCAAGCCACTGTGTTTACACACAGTGGACAGCGCGGGAGGTGCCGCCATTGTGTGTAGACACAATGGACAGCTCGTGGCCGCTACTGTGCTTACACACAGTGGACGTTACCAGCCACCACTGTGTGTACACACAGTGGACGACACCGACCGCCACTGTGGGTGCACACAGTGGATGACACCGCCCACCATTGTGTGTACGCACAATGGTGTCTAGGGGGGAGCCCGACACTGTGAAACCCAACCTCCATTCGGTCTTCGCCCTTTCACTCAGCCACCACCTTGCCCCAGTTTGGCCGCCACCTCTTGGTCATCAAACCTACACAACACACATAGTTCACACACACAGACACACTCAAACTAAAATAAAATATAATAAACCCTAACCCATTTCAGGTTACGGGAAAAACAAATAAAGAAAAGAAAGAAAAGAATGCTTGATAAAAAAAAAATGCAACCCTAACCCAATTTCGGGTTAGGGTTAGTATTTAAAATAATAGAGTATAATTAAAATGCAACCCTAGCCCATATTCGGGTTAGGGTTTGCATGTAGAAATAATGGGAGAGAAATTTGAATTAAGTTTTTTAAAATTTAACTTAAAATTTAGGGCTATTTAATAGTTGCATTATAATACTTATGGGCATAGATGGTTCTTTTTATTAAAAGAAATATACATGTATAAATAGGTTAGAATATAAAATTGTTCACCCAATTTGTTTAGATGTATATAAATTGACCTGTTTAAATTTATTTTATTAAATTTTATATAGTTCTCAAATTGCATTATTGACATAATTTTATCAAGGAAATTTAATAAGGATATTTCTTAGATAATTTTTGTATTTAATTAAATATGGACGTCTAGTGGATATTAATTTGGGGAAAATTTGTAAATGAGAATTATTGATTAATTTAAACGAATTTTTAACCTATGAGGCCAATGTTGGCCAGATTATTTAAATCATCAAATTTGAAGGTGTAGGGGAAATTAAAATTGACTATAGTATAAAATTAGATTTATTTGGCAAATGACATTATTGAATTTGAACCCTTACCAGTTAGATTTAAATAATGAAATTTGTGTGCGCTCAATTAATCAAATTTTTAATTTAAGATATCCTCATCATCATTCAATTAGCCCGGTATAATTTAAATGCATTTGAGATATCTAGATATCCCTCAACTTTAATTAGCCCTCATTTTAATGTCGCCCTTTTGATGTGAGTTAGCTAATCCAATGTTAGTAAACATTTCCACTTACAACTTAGTTAAGACAAAACTCTATTGATTTGATTTTAATGTAGGCTATGTTATGAGTTTATGTTGTTCTATTTTTTGCCCAAAAGTTTGGGCATGACATTTTGGTATCAGAGCAAGGTTTCCAACACTAGGAACCTTTCTCCATTACGTTTTGCATTAATTATTTAATTTATTAAATTTTTTCCCAAAAATTATTTATTTATTTTATTTTCTCATAAGGATGCCTCCGACTATGCGACAAGCTCGCAAGCATGGAAGGGGTCCTAAGCATATGCATATGGCATGCAAAGATGTTGTCAGGGAGGAATCGATTCTGGAAGGGAACCCAGAGGCCCCTCCCGAACCACCGGTTGACCCAAACCAAGACATCTTATTAGCACTTCAGAACCTGATTGGGATAGTGCAAGATAGGCTTCTAGTAGTAGGCCATCATATAGAAAACTAGAACTTAGGGAGCCTTAGATCAGAAAATAGGGAATGGAGTAGGAGTCCACCTCCTAATTCCTTAGAGGGCTAGGCTAAGCATGAGCCTGAGTCCATTCATCTACCTGGACCACCTCTAGTAGCCACACCTGTTTATATTGAGAGGACATGTCGAGAACCAGGGGATCTGATTAGAGAGGTTTTGCACCTCCAGCCACCATCTTTTGGGGGATCTACCAATGGGGTAGAAGCTGAGGCTTGGCTTTTAAGCCTAGATCAGTGTTTCACATTGCATTCTTACGAAAGAAATCTGAAGGCACGAGTTGCAGTCCACCTTTTGGGATCGACGACCTCTACATGGTGGAAACAAGAGGAATTCAAGTGTGGTCTAACTATAGACACCCTCACATGGGAGATCTTCACAGAGAGGTTCAGGGAGAGATACCTATCAGAGAACTTCATGTAGTGTAGGATAGATGAGTTCCATGACCTCCAGTAGAAGGGTCTCTCAGTGACCCAGTACGAGAGCAATTTCATTGAGCTCCTACCTTATGCAGACTACCTGAAGGACAAGAACCTTCTCATCAGTCGATTTATCAGGGGACTTAATATCAGGATAGTAGGACCAGTGAGGATGGCCACTCTAGAGAGCCTTTGGGTTGCCATGGAGAAGGCCTTGATAGATGAGGAGATTCAGGTCAGGCCACAAGACATGAGGGATTAGTTTCAGAATTGAAACCCGACACCCCAGTCATTCAGGTTTCAGAAACCCCACTGGAAAGGAAACCACAGAAATGCATCAGGGTCTTATAAACCCTCTCCTCCACAACAGTCACAGCAGAGTCAGAGGCAGAGGCCCCCTCAGGGACAACAGGGCTTTAAGCCTAAGCAATGGCAATCACAGGGTCCTAGACGTGACCAAAGAGCATAGGGTACATACACACCTCCGGTACAGACTTAGCAGTCATCCAAGGGTAGGTATAGTGGTTTGAGTAGGATAGGTGGGTAACCTTACTCTAGGCCTCAGGGCGCACAATTTGAGGCACGCAGTACTTGTTTCACATGTGGAGCCATGGGGCACATGGCAAGAGAGTGTCTACAGGGTTAGATGGCAGGTAATCAGAGGATAGAAACATCAGAGTCTACAGTTGGAGATATGGGCAAGTCCCATAGTGTCTCTATAGTGGTTGACAACTGCCAGGCAGAGCACCAGGCCACAGTCATTGAGGCTACAGGTATGATCAAAGGTATTGGTATTTCTATATTATTTGACTCAGGAGCGACTGACTCCTTTATATCTCCATTGGTTGTGGAGTGTTGCGGGCTAGTGGCAGTTAGGCAAGGTGTCAGTTGAGAAGTGGAGTTAGCATCAGGGGCTAGAGTGTTAGTGGATTTAGAGGTTAGAGGATGTCCGCTCCAGATTGGTAATACCACCACCCTAGTAGACCTTAGAGTTACACCACTCAGATCTTATGGCATCGTACTTGGCATGGATTGGCTTTACGCCCACAGAGCCAAGATGGATTGTCACTTGAAAAAGATCAAGTGCGAGGATGATCATGGTGCTCCAATAGTAATCACTGGAATTCAGAGGCTCGTGTCTCTTCGTATGATTTTTGCTATACAGCTTAAGCAGAGCATGCGAAAGGGATGCCAGTTGTTTGCTATCACCATTAGTGATAGAGAGGAAGAAAATGACAAGGAGCCTTCCATAGATGATCATCCCATCCTTGGGGCATTTGCAGATGTGTTTCTAGTCGAGCTACCTGGTATGCCACCTAGCAGAGAGATTGACTTCCACATAGATCTAGTAGCAGGAGTTGAGCCAGTTTTGAGAGCACCTTATAGGATGACCGCACATGAGCTTAATGAGCTCAAGATGTAGCTAGAGGAACTCTTAGAGAAGGGTCACATTCATCCTAGAATCTCCCCTTGAGGAACACCAGTCATCTTCATGAAGAAGAAGGATGGGTCCCTTCGGTTATGCATGGATTACAGGCAACTGAACAAAGTAACCATCAAGAACCGTTATCTCTTGCCCAGGATCGACGATTTATTTGATTAGCTTCAGGGTGCTAAAGTGTTTTCCAAAATAGATCTGAAGTTAGGGTATCATTAGTTGAGGATTGTGGAGAGTGATATCCACAAGACCACGTTTCATACCAGATATGGCCACTATGAGTTCATTGTGGTCCCATTCGGTCTTACGAATGTTCAAGCTGTATTCATGAGTCTCATGAATGGGGTATTCCACACTTTCCTTGACCAATTTGTGATTGTGTTCCTCGATGACATATTGATATATTCTCAAAATGAGAAGGAGCATGAGGAGCATTTGAGGCAGGTTTTGCAGTGTTTGAGGAACAATTAGTTGTATGGTAGTTTGTCGAAGTGTGCTTCTTTAGATCAGAGATCAAGTACCTTGGGCATGTTATATCCGATGATGGGATCTCAGTTGACCCATCAAATATTAGAATTATAATGGATTGGCTAGTGCCAACCATTGTGATAGAGGTCAAGAGCTTCATGGGTTTAGCAGGATACTACAGATGCTTTTTTGAGGGATTTTCCAGAGTTGCACACCCCATTACATCCCTCCAACGAAAGGGAAAGAAATTCAAATGGACAAAGAGGTGTGAGAGGGATTTTTAGGATCTGAAAAGGGCACTCACTAGTGCACCTATCCTCATTGTACCAGACCCCAAGACTGATTTCATGGAATGCACAGATGCTTACTTGGATGGATTAGGAGTAGTCCTTATGTAGGAGGGTCATGTTAGTTAGATGAAAGGGGGGGTGAATTAGATAACCTCAATAATCATTACTCTAAGTTGGATTCAACCTCGGTAGCATTTACTTGATATGCAACTTATGACTATAAATCATACAAACTCATAAACAGATAAGCATGAAACATTAAATCACATTTGACACCATATTTACCATGCTAATCCTAATAGGGAAAAACCACTGTGGGATTTCGGACCCACAAGAAAATATACTCTTCTAGAGTATGCTCGGTTAAAAGTAAATCCTATTAAAGATTACATACACATTGCTAGATCTGACCCGGTAAAGGGATTTCCCTCAGATCTGTTAGAATCTTCACTTTGTTAGAAGTGACCTTGTCAAAGGATTTCAAACACTCATTCAGAATGTTAAATTCCAAGAGGATTTACATATAAGACTGTTATGTCCACTCGGTTAAGAGATTTCCTGTCACTTACAAAAATAAATAACAGTAATAAAATATATCTGCAACTTCACATCTAAAATATTAAAGAAGATTCTATGTGTTCGATGTGCTCAAGATAATCTTGTCATAAGACTTATCTTTCTCCTTGCTGGGCTTCTCAATCTATTCTTCAATCAGATCTTCAATCTTCTGTACTCGGTAATCACCTCTGTAGCATCTATGTGCTTTAGTTTTCCCGCATACTTTGTTCAACAACATTACTTTATTTATAAGAAATTCCCAACTGCTTAATCTCCTTAATCACATTTCCCATGATTAATCTTAGCCATCAGATCTTCAAACTTGACTAGGTTCATTGTATCCTTTGATCTGAAAAACATTTTATCTTGCCTTGAAACTTGTATACCTTTCTTGGTACTTGTGCTTGGTTAGGACCATTCAATCTGTGTTGTAGATCTTACTCTTGAGTTTTAATTGTTGTTGATCCTTAACAAACTTCTTGCACAACATTCCTATCTTCAATAAACCTCCAACTCATTGGCATCCTTCATTTAATAATGTATACACTTATTTAATGAATTTTGTTACTGCTCGGTTGATACTCAGTTAATACTAAACTTTACTTGGTAGACATTCTCTTCTCGATGACTTTTTCTTTCATTAACTGACATCGGTAACCTTGGAGTTTACCGACTAGCTCCTTGCTCGGTAAAATAGAATAGTATCCAACCTTTACTTATTCTATTACATGAAATCTTTTCCCCTTCTTGTTTAGTCTTCGAATACATATATATAGGATATCAAAACAATCAAAACATCATAATCTCATCACTATCTAACTCAGTAATAGTTGCCCATTGAATAACTTATTACTCCCCTTCATTTTCACATTCTTTCTATGTCACTTACTGACATCTTTATACTCATCAAAATATACTTTTTAAGATATGGCAACATCATATTGAATCAGAAAATCAATTGCTTGACATCAATGACAAAATAATAATATTAAGACAATAATCATCCTTTATCAATTATATCATTCATCTCCAACAACCTTCTCAATATCATTAGCCATCAAACTTATTGTAGTGCCAACAATCTCCCAGCTTATTGTAATGCCAATAGGTCAAGTTATAGATAACGAGTCTAGGAAGCTTAAGACTCACGAGCTTAACTACCCTATGCACAACCTAGAGCTTGCAGTAGTAGTACATGCACTTGTGAGGTGGAGACACTTCCTTTTGGGTCATCACTTTGAGCTTCATTCAGACCATCAGAGTTTGCAGTACATCTTCACCCAACCTAATCTTAATGCCCGTCAGAGGAGATGGATGGAATTCCTTTGCGAGTATGATTTTGATGTCCACTACATCAAAGGGAAGGAGAACGTAGTCGTAGATGCCTTGAGTAGGAGATGACATGAGGTATACTCCATATCTATGAGCATAGATTTGAGAGACCGTATATTGCAGTGGTTGCCAGAGGATGGATGGTATATAGAGGTTTGTCAGAGGGTTCGATCTCAAGAGACCCTAGAAGGGAATTTTGTGGATTCCTCATTAGAGTCTGATGGACTATTATGCCATAGAGAGCTCATCTATGTACCTTCTCCGAGGGGATTGCGAGACTTCATTGTCATGGAGGCTCATAGGGCTCCTTATGCAGCATATCCCTAGGTTAAGAAGATGCATGCAGACTTGAGACAGTTATATCATTGGCTAGGTATGCGGCAACTTATCAATGAGTTAGTAGCCCAATGCCTTGAGTGTCAGAGAGTCAAGGCGGAGCACCACCATCTAGGTGGGTTGCTCCAGTCTCATGCTATATCAGAGTGGAAGTGGGATACTATATCCATGGATTTCATCATTGTTCTTCCCATGTCATCTTGTCGCCATGATGCTATCTTGGTGATAGTTGATAAGTTGACCAAAGTGGCCCACTTCTCACCAGTCCAGACTACCTTCACAGCACTAGCAATGACATAGGTTTTCTTGTGAGACATTGTCAGGCTTCATGGTGTTCCTCGCAAGATTATTTCTGACAGGTATTCCCTCTTCACTTCTTCCTTTTGGAAGTCATTACAGGCAGCAATGGGCACCAAGCTCAACTTTAGCACAGTCTATCATCTAGAAACGGATGGACAGATAGAGCGAGTTAACCAGGTGTTAGAGGATATGCTCCGCATGTACATCATGGAACATCAGACTAGATGGGAGGAGTACTTTCATTTAGTAGAGTTTACCTATAATAATGGGCATCACACTTCTTTGGGGATGCTACCTTTTCAGGCTTTGTATGGCAGACCTTGTAGGACACCTTTGAGTTGGGACCGTATTGAGGATAGAGTGGCCACAGGCCCTGAGATGGTTCATGAAATGGAGCAGCAGGTAATTTTGATTAGACAACACCTTAGAGAGGCAGAAGAAATATGTAGATGCAAAGACGATAGACTGGAGTTACATGGTTGGGGATAGAGTTTTTTTGAGAGTACGGCCGTATAAGAGTCCAATCCATTATGGAAAGGGTTCTAAGCTCACACCTCGGTTTTTTGGACCTTTTGAGATCCTTGAGAGGATAGGACCAGTTGCTTATCACCTAGCTTTGCCAACTATCCTATCATGCATCCACGATGTGTTTCATGTTTCAGTTTTGAGGAAGTATATCTATGATGAGTCTCATATTTTAGATTGGGATGCCTTGTAGGTGGAGTTAGACGGGCAGCTAGCTTTGGAGCTCATTCGCTTTTTGGCTCACTAGACATTGGCCCTTCAAGGTCAAGAGCTGGACTAGGTTAGGGTCCAGTGGGATTGCTATGATGAGGTTACAGCTTCATGGGAGGATGCAGCACGTATGAGATCACAATAGCCTCATCTTTTTTATGAACTCTAGGAGGATGTTCATGCCTAGAGGGGGAGGGTGTGAGGCCCTACCCTGACCTATCCTAGCATTTCAGTGATTTTCATTTTGGAACTATTATGGATGCTCTATTTTATTTCATTATGGATGTAGGACTTTATATGATCCCAAGAATTGGATAACATTGATATATTGATGCTTCATTTCTATGCATTATAGATATAGAATTTTATATGACTCTAGAATAGGGTAACATTGAGATTTTGTATGTCATTATTTGATTTGCGGGACTTTATTATGATGCTAGAAATATGGTTGCATATCTTATGAATGGATTAAATTATGAGGATTATGATGAATTGCTTGTGTGAATTGCCTTGATATGTGGTAAATTGTATTGTATAATGTCAATTCTATGCAGAGTGATTGAATTGTATTCTTAATTATGTGTTTAATATTATATGAGGCTATTGGAAAGTACTAATGTTTAAATTGAGATGCACAGGAAATTATCCATGTGACCATGGAAATATAATGGAGAATCAAGCCTAGTCCTAAGTACGTTCGTAAAGCCAGGGGTTGTCTATTCAGAGAGACAACACCCTGTATGTATCATATTTTATTTGTAAATATAATTGTTTGCATGTGTGTAAATTATATTCATTAAATTTGTTTAAATCATTCAAGGGACAATTGTCGTGTGTGTATTTGTGATGTGGAATTATTTTGTAGTCTCACTTGACACCTATGTTGTATGTTGTGTTGGCAATTATCATGTCACCTTTTTGAGAGATTTACTTTTGGTTTAATTGATATATTTTCAAATTATCCTTGAAGGTTCCAAGAAATCTAGGATAGTGAGTCATAAGGAGGGTCAACTTAGAGTTGACGCGTAGGTTAACTTTAGGTGGACTTTCTAAGGGTTAAATCAACTCCTAGAGTCAGTTTTGCGGCATTTTTATTAGGCCTCATGGGGTACCTATGGGTGAAGGCCAAATTTGGCCATGTGTCCTTCCCATAAGGCTTGTTTAACCACCCAAAAAAGTGGTTTTTTCTAGATGGTCGAATTTCATCTTTAGGAGTGCCATCCTTGGTTAGATAACCTTCTTGGTAGGTGTTATTCCTCTTCCCCATTTCATTCCTCTTCTTGAGGTGCCTTGGTTAGGGAGTGTGTAAGACCTAGGGAAGACCAACCAATGTGAGTCTCTCACTCTATCCAGGAGGTTGGAAGGAGTGACGGAAGCCTTCTTAGGCTAGAGATTGAGGCTTAGTGAGCTAATCACTCACTCTCCATTTTTTGGAGATCTTGTAAAATTTGAAAAAAAAACCAGTTTGGAATAGGGATTTTGGCTAAGTGTTGCAGAAAAGTTTTGTGGATTGGGTTGCTCTTCTCCAAACTTTCCCTAGAATACCCTTATTAAAGGTAGGTGCATTATCTTTCTTATATGTTAAAATCTGTTTGTAGAATGCTTGAATGAAAATATTGTAATTTTTCTTTCTATTGTAATTGTGAAAGTTTTTATGTGGTTTCTCCCTTTACTTTTGTTATGCATTTTATTGTGCTTTGGAAGTATCCAAAGCCATCTTACCCTTGGGAGGGAAAAATAGTCTTGGGGGTGGAAGGAGTTTGACATTCTTAGAGTGAGAGGCTCTCATCATGAGAGTGATCGCAAGGGTTTGTCCATGTGACCCTTGCTACATAGTTCTATTTATGCATTCAGGGGTCATAAGGGGAGAAAATATGACATGTATGCCTTTGGGGCTCATAAGGATACGAAGTTAAGATGAGTTTTGTTGTGTTCTTGGATGCCATGAGTTGGCTGTGAGTTATTATCTAGCAGATCAACTCAAAGGTACTTGGTCCACTTCCACCCTAGTAAAACATCACATTATGTGATGAAGTTTCAGCTTGGGAATGGGAATGTGTTTGTTGTGCTTTTCCACTTGCTTTTTTGTGTTTGCTTGAGTGTAACCCATCTAGGACTTGGTTCTCCAAGCTCGGGGGTGGCTTCTAGTAAGCCTAGGCTAGGAGGTGAGCACCCCATGGTCACAACCTTATGTTTTGTATGCAAGGTGCTTGGAAAGAGGAAAAAAAGCTAGGAGTTATAGATTTTACTTAGTTGCAGAAAGAAAGAAATAAAAATGTAATTATTGTAATTATTTTGAAGGATAGAAGTGTGTTATTTAGTTAAGTCCTCATCTATTAGGGATGAGGGACTAACTGGGTATTTTTCTCCATTTGTAAAAGTTGACAACTTGAGTTCACACATTCTTATCAGAAAAGCATTTTGTTTAAATTTTGTAATATATTATGTTGTTGTTAATTTTATTTAAATATGCCTTAAACTGAAAATCTGTTATTTATTTATCTCTGCAAATTATATAGAAAAAAAAAGAAGAAGGGAAATGCAGAAAATGATGTGTTAATGTTATAAGTATTTTCTATGCTATGTATATGCTACTGCAAATGTATTTACTACTGTCATTTTCTTAAATAAATAAAAAAGAGAAAGTGGAAAATAAAAAGCTAAAGTAAATAGTTTTATTTTCTTCATAGAAATGACCTTATGACATAGAAAGTAAATTTGAAATGCATTTATCCCAGTATGCAGTTACATATATGTCTTTCCTTACATCTATAAACAAAAAATAATAATAGAGAAAAGAAAAATATATGCAGATTTAGTCTTAGGCAATTAGGGTATAGGTTAACCTGTTTAAATAAATCATTTTTAAAAAAGAAAATATACAACTATATCTATCTAAGGGCTGCCTGTACTATATAATGGTGCAGGAGCACCCAAGACAAGATTGGCCACCATGAGACCATAATGAAGATTTATGAGATAATTAAGTTTATGAGGTTAAAATGACCATTTTATATTTTAAACATGGATAATAATACAATTTGGAGTCATCAAACTCATGCAATGAGTCATTTTGTAATAAGTTGTCAAAATTGCCATGTTGGGCAAATAATGTCAAAATGAGCAATGTAATGGGGTTCAATGGGTAGAATAGGTTTTTTATGAGCATTTATGTGACCCATTCCACTTTATGTGGTTGTTGTTTCTTATGGAATGGGTCAAGAATATTGTATTATATGTATCTCTAACCTTAAATGTGCAAGGAATACTGTGGAGATGAAGTGTTGATACCCTAGGGTAAGAGATTGAGTGAGGAAAAGCATGAAAATGGAGGCATGAGTATAGTAGCAAAATATATACCTTAAGGAGGTAGTTTTTTTATATGAAGGAGTGTTAGGGGATGGTAAATTAATGGTTAATACAAAGTTTCAAGATCTAGAAGTGAGTTTTGGGGTTTGAACAAGGAGGCCCTAGTTTTTTTAGGCCTAAAAAGGGGGGTTTAGTATCTAACTTATCAAATGATTGTGTATTGTCTTGAAAAATGTAAAATATATGGTTTTGGAACATTTTTAAAGACTATTTTTTGGTTTTTTATTGTGGTCATACCGTTTGTTGGTACTTGCTTTGGAAAAGAGGGCTAATTGGGCCTAGTTGGTGTGTAGCAGGGTGTTGGTCTGAGTATTTCGTCCAAAAGAACCATAGTTGATTTTAACATATGTTAGGTAACTTCAAAAAGGGTATCCAAATATGCAATTTATTTTTCAAGTTTGTTCAAATTATTTTGAGTAAATGTCAGAATACCCGTTGAACAGGGCTACTAGGGAATTGGCCTATTTAGGGACCCGAGTAAGGGTTTGTGAGATAACTAGTTGATAGGGTGAGTGAATCCTATTGGGTAAAGTGTAATAGGGTATTTTGAGACCTAGGAATTGTTGGAACAAGTTGGTGAGGTTGAGAGTTCTATTTGGGCTTTTTGGTGAAGCCTAGTGAAGGAAGGTGAAACTAGAAGAGTTGAGTTTTTTAAGAAGAAAGAATGATAAGTTGCAATGTAATTGTGGGAGGGTCCATGATGCTCTACATCATAGTGGTATCAAATCAAGGCAATAGGTCCTTGCAGATTGCAGATTGAAGACTGATAAATAAAAGAGGAAACCATCATGGAAGAAGATGAAGAAATGTGGGCAAGGTATGCTCAGAGGCGCTCTATATTCCGAACACAATGCAAATGTAGGGGTACGGTATGTAAAATTGTTTTTAGCAGTGTTTATTTTGAAAATTTAGTCTCAATAGAGATGGTTGAGAAGTTGAACTTGCCAAGGACACCTCTTGAATCACCTAACATAGCATATGGGGTAAGCAAGGATCAATGGGTTGATGTTAAAGAGCAAGCATATGTTTCTTTCAGCATTGGTTCATAATATGATACTATTCTATGTGATATTATGTCTTTGAGTGATTGTTATATGATCTTGGGTAGAGTATGGCAAGTTGATGTTAAAGCCCTACATAATGGTAGAGAAAATTCATATGTTGTTAACAAGGATGGGAAAAAGTTCGTGATGACATCATTGCGGGATGACAAGGTAGCATGGGGAATGTCAAGGATAAGGTTGATTGCAAGAAGAGATTTCCTAAGGTATGAGGAACATAAGGATGAAGAAAAGATAGAGATAGAAGCCACTTCTAGGCTTGAAGAAGACAAGGTAGAGTCTAAGTTGTAGGAAGAAGAGAGAAAAGAGCAATAGGTAGCTTGTGAAGAGGAAGATGAACCTAATGGAAAAGAGGTTCCAAGAGTTGGGATAGAGGCAGATGACAAAGATGCTAGTGATGATAGCAAGGTTTCAAGTCTTGAAGGTCTTGAGTATGAAAAAGTGATTTTGATTGGGACAATGGAATGTCCTTTGGATGGATTAAAGGGTATAGTGCAGCAAAGTACCCCTATGATGGTGAATTGTGAGGCTAATGAAGTAGCCTTGAAGTTGGATAGAGAGCTGGTATACCAAGAGGAATGGCATGAGATGAGGAATGAGTTGGTAAAGGAAGTTGAGTTGTTTGATAAGATGATGATGGGCCATGAGAAGGCTAGTGAAAGTGTGAGTTCTCCTAGCATGGAGATGAAATATGTTGATGATAAGACTATGAGTTGTCTTTGGGTGGTAAGTCTGATTGTTTTGCAGATGTATGTTGTTGTGATAGAGATTCCAAACATGGTGAAGATGATGGATGTTGGTAGAAGTTAGATGGTGGAAGGGGCATGCTATTACTTCTTGATTTTGTTGATATTTATAATGAATAGGAAACCAAGAGTGAAGATGAAGGGAAAGAGTTAGAGTATTAGATGTTTTGGCATATGTGGAGATGTAGGTCAGATAGAGAGCAGATGGGAGCACCCTAATCAGAGCATGGAGGATAAAATTCAAGAGGAAAAAGCAACAATGAGGGGTACAAGAGACAAAGCATGGCTGGGAAGTCAAGAGAATGACAAATACAAACCCAAGGTGAAGATGAGAACACTAAAAGGGAAAGATGGTGCAGGTTTTATGTTTGTTTGTTTTTGCAGGTACACCATTTCCAAGAGACTTGGAAATTTTTGAGGCGGGGAGTATGGTGTAGGATCACCCAAGACAAGATTGGCCACCATGAGGCCATAATGAAGATTTATGAGATAATTAAGTCTATGAGGTTAAAATGACCATTTTATATTTTAAACATGGATAATAATGCCATTTAGAGTCATCAAACTCATGTAATGAGTCATTTTGTAATAAGTTGTCAAAATTGCCATGTTGGGCAAATAATGTCAAAATGAGCAATGTAATGGGGTTCAATGGGTAGAATAGGATTTTAATGAGCATTTTAAGTTTTGTAAGGTATTTTGTGACCATATTAATGTAATAAAATTGATTAGAAAGTGTCAAGATGCAAAAAGGTTAAAAACTTGTCAATTGACAACTAAAAGTGTCAATTTGACAATAAATTAAAATTGTAAACACCCAAAAGTGGTTGTATGGGTGGTTAAGAGTTGGTTTTCAGTTTCCATGAAGGGAAGAGATTTAAATATGTTTGTAATGATCCAAAATGAAGAGGTAGAGGGTTGGATTTTCTTGGCATTGTAAGAATTTGGGGTTTGGCAATAAAAATACAAGGTTTTCCTTGCAATTTTGGTCTAAAATCTGCAGTTTATTGGTCTGAAACTCTTCTTCTTTGCTTCATTTTTTATTGAAAATGGATTTGGAAATGTAGAGGAGTATTTTTAATATCATTTGGTACTATTATTGAAGGTTTTACATTCAAATCTGATACACTTCTATTTGTTGTCCTAAAATCTGCTATAGGTGATTGTTTTTGGGCAGTTTTGAGAGTCACAATGCAAATGTGACCCATTCCACTTTATGTGGTTGTTGTTTCTTGTGGAATGGGTCAGGAATATTGTATTATATGTATCTCTAACCTTAAATGTGCAGGGAATAATGTGGAGATGAAGTGTTGATACCCTAGGGTAAGAGATTGAGTGAGGAAAAGCATGAAAATGGAGGCATGAGTATAGCAGCAAAAGATATAACTTAAGGAGGTAGTGTTTTTATGTGAAAGAGTGTTAGGGGATGGTAAATTAATGGTGAATACCAAGTTTTAAGATCTGGAAGTGAGTTTTGGGGTTTGAATAAGGAGGCTCTAGTTTTTTTAGGCCTAAAAAGAGGGGTTTAGTATCTAACCTATCAAATGATTGTGTATTGTCTTGAAACATGTAAAATATATGGTTTTGGAAATTTTTTCAATACTATTTTTTATTTTGGTATTGTGGTCGTATCATTTTTTGGTACTTGCTTTTGAAAAGAAGGCTAATTGAGCCTAGTTGGTGTGTAGCAGGGTGTTGGTTTGAGTATTTCGTCCAAAAGAACCATAGTTGATTTTCACATATGTTAGCTAACTTCCAAAAGGGTATCCAGATATGCAATTTATTTGTCAATGTTTCCAAATTATTTTGAGTAAATGTCAGAATACCCGCTGAACAGGGCTACTAGGGAATTGGCCTATTTAGGGACTCGGGTAAGGGTTTGTGAGATAACCAATTGATAGGGTGAGTGAATCCTATTGGGTAAAGTGTAATAGGGTATGTTGAGACCCTAGGAAGTGTTGGAACAAGTTGGTGAGGTTGAGAGTTCTATTTGGGCATTTTGGCGAAGCCTAGTGAAGGAAGGTGAAACAAGAAGAGTTGAGTTTTTTAAGAAGAAAGAATGATAAGTTGCAATGTAATTGTGGGAGGGTCCATGATTCTCTGCATCATATAACAAAGATATATGTTTGAATCTATTTATATATATATATATATATATATATATATATATTTATATATTTATTTATTTATTTATTTATTCACATTTTAAACATTGTAAATAGGAAAGAAAATAAAAATAAAAAAATAAACAAAAAAATTAGGGGCATAGGGCCGAACCACTATGTGTTAACACAGTGGACGGCTCACGAGCCGAGCCACTATGTTTACACACAATGGATGGCATGGGAGGTGCCGCCATTATGTGTAGACACTGTGGATGGCCCGCGACCACCACTGTGCTTACACACAGTGGATGTACACATAGTGGATGACACCGACCGCCACTGTGGGTGCACACAGTGGATGACATTGCCCGCCACTATGTGTACGCACAGTGGCGTCTGGGGGGGAGCCCCGCACTATGAAACCCAACCTCCATTCGACCTTTGCCCTTTCACTCAGCCGTCGCCTTGCCCCAGTTCGACCATTGCCTCTTGGCCATCAAACCTTCATAGCACACACAATTCACACACACACACTCAAACTAAAATAAAATATAATAAACCATAACCCATTTCTGGTTAGGGCAAAAACAAATAAAGAAAAGAAAGAAAAGAATGCTTGATAAAAAAAATGCAACCCTAACCCAATTTCGGGTTAGGATTAGCATTTAAAATAACAAAGTATAATTAAAATGCAACCCTAGCCCATATTCGGGTTAGGGTTTGCATGTAGAAATAATGGGAGAGAAATTTGAATTAAGTTTTTTAAAATTTAACTTAAAATTTAGGGTTATTTAATAGTTGCATTATAATACTTATGGGCATAGATGGTTCTTTTTATTAAAAGAAATATACATGTATAAATAGGTTAGAATATAAAATTGTTCACCCAATTTGTTTAGATGTATATAAATTGACCTATTTAAATTTATTTTATTAAATTTTATATAGTTCTCAAATCGCATTATTGACATAATTTTATCAAGGAAATTTAATAAGGATATTTTTTAGATAATTTTTGTATTTAATTAAATATGGACGTCAAGTAGAAATTAATTTGGGGAAAATTTGTAAACGAGAATTATTAATTAATTTAAACAAATTTTTAACCCATGAGGCCAATGTTGGCCAGATTATTTAAATCGTCAAATTTGAAGGTGTAGGGGAAATTAAAATTGACTATAGTATAAATTTAGAATTATTTGGTAAATGACATTATTGAATTTGAACCCTTACCGATTAGATTTAATTTAATGAAATTTGTGTGTGCTCGATTAATTAAATTTTTAATTTAAGATATCATCATCATCATTCAATTAGCCCAACATAATTTAAACGCATTTGAGATATCTAGATATCCCTCAACTTTAATTAGCAGCAAATTAATTAGGTTGATTAAATTAACTAGTAAGATTGCAAGGACCCTCTTAGGGAATAATTAGCTCTCATTCTAATGTCACCCTTTTGATGTGAGTTAGCTAACCCAATGTTAGTAAACATTTCCACTTACAACTTAGTTAAGACAAAACTCTATTGATTTCATTTTAATGTAGGCTATGTTATGAGTTTATGTTGTTCAAAAAAAATTTGTTGTTTTGTTTTTTGCCCAAAAGTTTGGGCATGACACAGGTGTACAATCAAAAGGAGGAGTTGGAAGTGTATTTTGTGGGTTTTCGTTCGGGGTTTTGAGGAGGTGCATCTGGTTGTTTTTGTTGTGGATTTTTAAAATCAGGTTTGTGTAACAAAAAATAAAAAAACCTAATCAAAATAAATGAATTTAAATTCAAAATGTAAAAAAAAAATTGAACAAATGTGAAAAATAAACAAAAATCAAGAAAACCAACCTTGATCCATGGCATTTGGGTGAGAAAAGAGGGAGCCCGTGTGTGGTTTAGTGAGAAAAAAACCAAATTCTCAACTTGCGGCCGCGTGAAAAATAAGACACAGTCAGCCAATTTCTTTTTTTTTATTGACAGGTACCGCATATGCAGTGATTTAGGACTTAAAACTACGTACGAGGTTCTAAGTCCTAAAGAACTGTGTACTTAGCCATTTTTCTAAAGGAACCCCATACATGCTTTTGTCCCTTTAAACTTAGGGACAAAAATCCTTAGCACGTATGAGGTGATTTGAATTTTAAGTACCACGAACTCGGTGCTTATTTTTTCAAATTTTTTTGGGTCTGTGTCCACTTTTCTGCACACCATCTTTGTGCACTAAACCCTATCTTTATTAGTCTCTTATTGCAGTGTCGATAGGCTTTTCTCTTTGTAAAATATTCCAAGAATATTCCTTCATCACTTCGAGCATCAAACTTTCCTATATCCTCATATCTCTTGATATAACAATTGCTACCAAATACTCTAAAATATCTCACAATAGGAACATGACCAAACCATAGCTCATAAGGGGTCTTACCAGTATCACCTTTAATGTGAACTTTGTTGAATGTGTAAACAACAGTTCTAATGGATTCTCTCTAGTAGATCTTTAGAACATTTCCTTCAATCAGCATAGTCCATGCAGCATCCAAAAAAGTTCTATTCTTTCTCTCAACAACTCCATTATGTTGATGGGTTCTAGGAGCAGATAATTATCTTCTAATTCTATGCATCTCACAAAATGAATTGAACTCATTAGAACAAAATTTTCCACCTCTGTTAGATCTCAGCCACTTCACCTTCAATCTAGATTCAGTTTTCACCTTAGCTTTAAATATCTTGAATTTTTCCAATGCTTCTAATTTCTCCTTCAAAAAGATAACCCACATCATCCTAGAATAATCATCAATTAGCAGCATAAAATATCTCACCCTACACACTTCTAACATTTCTAGGTCTACATATGTTAGTATGCACAAGATCTAGCAGTCCATGAGATGTATACTATTTTCTCTTGAAAGAAGTCCTTGTTTGCTTACCCAACTGAACTTCCTTACATGCTGGATTATCAGGCTTAAAAATCTTAGGAAAATCTCTAATAGCTTGTAAAGAAAAAATCTTAATCATTGAATCAAGTTTACATGTGACATTCTCCTATGCCACACCCAACTCTCATCTATTTGTGCAATAGAACAACTTTTCTCACTAGCATTTAAATGAAAAATGTTACCTTCAGTCTTAGTCCTAGATGCAATCTCTATACCAGAGGCATTTAAGATCTTGCATTTTCCATCCTTGAATTATAGATCGTAACCTTTATCAATAATTTTTCCAAAACTCAAAAGATTATGCTTCAAACCTTCAACATACAAGATATCATCGGTGTTATGCTTGCCATCAAATGAAATAGAACCTCTCCCATGGATCACATAGGCTTTGTCATCTCCAAGTCTGACTATTCTACCATCATATCTTCTCATGATTATAAATTTCCTTTTATCATTAGTCATATGATGTGAACAACCACTATCAATTACCCATTCATCTTTCTCTTCAACTTTAGCTGCAAAATCCTTCTCCTCAACAGAACAACTAGTGGAATCAATAGGTACATGTCTATCTTCTTTTGATTCTCCTTCTGATTCTTCATATGTAACACCTCCATCAATAACATAATAACAATTCTTTTGATTTCTATACTTTTGGTTAGGCTTGTAGGGCTTATCATACTTCTCATGCTTTTCATATCTATCATTCCTATCATTCTTATCAAACTTATCATGCCTATCATACTTAGCCATTCTCTCTAGGCATTTAGAATAAAAATGTCCTAGCTTATTACAAGAGAAATATTTCAAAGGAAACTTTCCATCATACTTAGTGACTCCTTTAGGAAATCTTTGGGCAATCAATGCTTCAAGCTTATCTAGCTCTCTTTCTTTCTCTTATATCTCTCTTCTGCCTCTTTCATATCTATATATTCTACACTCATCAAGATCATATTTATGTTTATTGGATACAGATGCAGATGCTCTAAATGCTATCTTAAACTTTCCATGTGATTCTCCAAATTCGCTTAGTTCAAATGCAACAAGCTTTCGAACCAGCACATCTCTTGTCATTGTAGTCACACTTCGGATCTCATCAATAGCAACAACCTTATGTTTATAAGCAGGAGGCAAAGATATCAGCACCTTAGCAACACTTTCATCTGCCTTAATGGGTCCACCAGCACATCTGATACCTAGGACAAGGTCATTCACCTTAGCCATAAAAGAGTGTATGTTCTCATCATCTCCCATCTTCAATGTCTCATATTTTCCTTTCAAACTTAGAAACTTAGAAACTTAGAAACTTTCACTTGTTTGTCACCTTCATATAGGATCTCAAGCTTCTCCTAGATCTCATGTGTAGTTTGAAGTCCCATTACATTTGTCATCTCTGAATCAATCAGGGCACTAAGAAATGCTTCCTTCACTCTAATATTATTTTTATCTTCCTTGATCTCATCAAGAGTAGTCGGTTCATTCTGAGGAACAATATAGGCATTCTTTGTAATCTTCTAGTAATATTCTCCAAGACATTTCAAGTGCACTTCCATTTGGTTCTTCCATGTAGCATAGTTACTTCCATCAAATCTCAGACTGTACTTCTTAAAGATAACACTTTGAGCTACCATCCTGGATCTCCTTAAGCGATCAAGCTTCTACCGAAGGATCTAGATTTGATACTAATTGTTAGAAATAATCAAGAAGGAAGACTAAGAGGGGGGGTGAATCAGTCTTCATCAAATCAACAAACTTAATAACCAAAATAGATATGATAGACTACAACAATAAATAGATAAGCAAATTGAAAGCACAACACACAACAACAAGGTTTTGATGTGGAAAACTCGGTTAAGGGAAAAACCTTCGTGGAAACCTACCCATAGTAAGATGATACTTTGTAGTAGTATGTGAAAATATTACAATGGGGAATGCATAGGCATTCAGGCACACTATCTAGAGCCCACCACTCAAATATAATGGCCCAAAATGCTACAACCCTCATGTAAGTCTCACTAACTTACAACAAAATTCGGACTAAAATTTGGAAGGAATGAACTGCAATAATAATATCTACAAATACCTGATGACAGTTCCAGTTAAGCACATATTTTTTCCCTGTAACACCAATCTCCCCACAACACTTCACTGAAGGATAATCTCTTGTTCGCACATACACCACTCTCTGATAATGCAAACACAACCTCGACACCTTAACACTCACCTATATATATATACAAATCATCAACCTTGACAACAAGGTCGGCTAAACCCTCAATTAAAAAATTACATCACACGATACAAAGATCTACCACCAGACTAATATAATGATTTACATAAAATAATATGGACCTAAATCAAATGAACAAATCCACCAAAAAATCACAGCAAAATCAACTAAAACATGCTACACCACCAGAAATACCGCATAACACAAAAATCATGACCGGTTGATGCAACCCACCAAAAACTCACACAATTGTTAGACAGCTCAAACAACCAGAAGACAACTGAGAGCCAGGGGGGAGTGAATCAATTGTCACAGATTACCGAAACTTTAAGAAATTAAAACTCTAATATTGAAACCCAAAACATGAATGCCAGAATGCTTAAACCAATTACCAAAATAGTAGATAAACCAATTAAGCATAAACAACAATAAGAGAATAAATACCATCCACATGACACCAATATTTGTATGTGGAAAAATTGATAAAGGGAAAAATCACAATGGGAAGCCTACCCAAAGTTAGATAATACTTCTACAGTAAGTATGTGAATTACAATTGAGGGGCTTGCAATTGCAGGAAGGCCAACAACCTAGAGGGCACTACTCATCACAAAAGGAGTCTCACTGACTAAATAGAAACCAAGACTACAATCTAGAAGAAGGAATGAACTGCAAAGATATCATTTCCTATGCTTGAGTACAAGTCTGGTTAAGCTTAATACCAGAGGACTAAATCCTCTTACATAAACCCAACTCGATCACAAATGATCAACCAAATCCTCTACTTGAATGATTAATACTTTATTTTCTCATTACATCCTTACATATATGATCTACAATGAGATCTTACATCATATATATACAAACCCTCGACTATAAACAATAAGGTCGGCCACAAGACAATAAACCAATTACATAATTACAAAATGTGTCAGCCTAAGACCAAAATAATAATATCTAACCCATAAGACATCCTAAAAACACATTGAGAGGTCCAATCCACATGTTACATTAAGACGATCCATAACCTAGAGAAACTAGGACCCAATATAGGTCCACACATGCTAAATAAATGATCCCAATCTGCCAAGTCTCGAACAAGATCACCATCAGCATCCTAAATCTCCACCAGAAGCTGCACCATCACAACTTATGCATATCATCAAAGATCTTCAAAAAAGCTCTGTCCATGAAACCCTTGCCGGAACCACAAACCAAGCTTAATAGAAAAATAGGATAGCATCTGATCACCAGATAAAAACCAACTGACTGAACATAAACCTGAGTAGCATGAATAAGCCAAATCCATAACCAAACCATACAGGAGAATATCGGTGATGGTATGATGAATTAATAAGGATCCGTACAACTACTGAGAGGGAAAGGGGGATAAATCAATAGATAGAAAACTGACTAAAGTTTCACCAAACTCAAAAACTACTTTCCAAGTCAAACTTAGAACTAACTGATTCAAACATTGAACTACAAACCTCAATATCATTGACAATAAACCGGTTTGATTGGCATATCAACATAACAGTAAAACAACTGTAAAACTCTCAAACCACTTAACAAAAACATCCAAAGACTTTATTGACAAAAGTAAAAGAACATTTCAGATTACTACCGGTCATCTTATCATATCTAAGTGGATTTAGTAGTTAAGCAAATTAACCATAGCAAACATAACTACAAAAAAATTCACCACTGGACACAATTATTTTGATGTAGAAACCCAAATGGGAAAAACCATGATGGGGATGAATACCCACAAGTATTCTAAACTCTTTTGAAGTTCTCCCTATTAGGAGCGAAGCCCGTTAAAGCTTTACAAAAAGTCATGTTAAGAATAAATCCCGTTAGGGACCACCCAGTTAAGGGATTGACTATAGTGCCCTATTAGAAGCAATACCCTATTAGGAGTAACCTAGGTAGAGGATTTGAAATCCAAGCTAATGGATCACCTAGTTAGAGGATTTTAATAGAGCTAAGCCTGTTAGAGCTTACATTGTTAAGGGATTTGACTATTGTAATTGTTAGAGAATAACAAGGGTTTCTTGATCTGGTGAATAGTACTACTTTTCTTGATCAAATCCTTTTCATAATCCTATCTGCCTTCACACATATCGTAGATATACCTTCTAGTTCAGAAACCAATCACACTTACACTTAACCAAAATTGCCAACACTACAACAAAACAACTCATCAACCTTATAAGCAAAACAATAGGTTGGTAACACATCACAAACCTAAGATCTCATAGAGATTACAAACAAATCAGTTCAAGTATGATTGTTGGATTACATAGCAATCATTTCACATTGTTCAAGACAACCTCGACCACTCCTTGATCACCGCTTCATCGATCCTTGCAACTCATCATGCGGTTTCCACTTCATGCAATGTAATCGCCCATTCCCAAGATAAAGCTGTTATCTCTACACACCAAAAACCATTTGAAACTCTTCACATATAACATGCATATGTTGCATAATCATTATTGTTCATCATTTGATCATAAACCAATACAACCGATTCACCAAGCTCCATCGGTTAGGGTTTGGCACATCAACAAGTAGGGTTACTAGTTGATCTCACTACTTCTCAAGTAATATTGGTTTCCTTCACTAGCTCACCTACTGGTTGCAAAAAACATCATAAGAACATCATTACTGGTTATAATTGACATCAATGACAACAAAATAGTTTATCAATGTAATCTTCATGCAAATTCCAACAATCTCCCCCTTTGGCATTGATGGCAATACAAGTATCAATACCCTTGATTGTGATAATTGTGTATAGGAATCCTAGTTATCTTTAGCTGGTAACTGGCTATATATCTTCTTTGTCAATCATATAATTCTTTTCCCCATAATCATATAGTTATTCAGTGCAATCTTCATGCAAATTCCAACAATCAATGCAATCTTCATGCAAATGCCAACAATCTCCTCCTTTGGCATTGATGGCAATACAAGTGTCAATACCCTTGATTGTGATAATTGTGTATAGGAATCCTGGTTGTCTTTAGCTGGTAACTGGCTATAGATCTTCTCTTTTTCAATCATACAATTATTTTCCCCATAATCATATAGTTCTTCTCCCCCTTTGACAACAATGTCAAAGTGAAAGTAAAACATGTAGTGTCATACTTCATTGTTCTTCATCAATAATCTACAACTTTATGCTCCCCCTATGGAATAACTCTACTTTACACCAATCCTTCTTCAAGATTCTTCAATTAGCTCTGAGACTGGAGTATTTCACATCTGCTCAATTGACCTCATGTAGGGGCATAACCCCTAGCTGACCTCTAAGATACTCAAAAGTACTCTTAGGTAGAGGTTTAGTAAAGATATCTGCTAGCTGCTCCTTGGTAGATACATGCTCCAATAACACATCTTTACTCTTCACTTTCTCTCTCAATAAATGATATTTCAACTCAATATGCTTGGTTCTAGCATGCAACATCGAGTTCTTTGAAATATTTATTGCACTGGTGTTGTCACATAAAATCTTTACTAGATCTGTAATCTTCATCTTGAATCCTTCTAGAATGTGTTTCATCCAGATTGCTTGGGTACAATATATATATGCTGCAACATATTCAGCTTCAGTAGTGGAGTGTGATATACAACTCTACTTCTTCCTACTCCGAGATACAAGTCTTCCTCCAAGAAAGAATGCACAACAATTGTGCTCTTCCTGTCATCAACATTACCTACCCAGTCTGCATCTATATAAACCTTCAAATTAAAGTTACCTACATATGGATAGTAGAATCCATAGTCAATAGTACCTTTCAAATATCTGAATATCCTTTTAGTTGCTATCAAGTGTCTCCTTTAGATTCCTTTGAAATTTGGCAACTAAACCAACTCCATGAGTAATATTCGGTCTGCTATGAACAACATAATGTAGTTTCCCTATCATTGATCTGTACTCCTTTTCATCAATAGATGCGACATCATCCTCTTTAGATAGTTTATAACCTATAACAGTGTCCCAACTAGTTTATAGTCACTCATTCCAAATGTCTTTAATACCTCTTTCACATACTTAGACTGTGTGATAAAATACCACTTTTCATCTACTGAATTTGCAAACCTATGAGGAATTTTATCTCTCCTACTAGAGACATTTCAAATTCACTTTTCATCTCATTTGCATAGTCATCACTCATGTCATCAAAAAACACTTCATTCACCAAAATCTTACCTCCTTCAGATTTGAGATATATATTTTTGTCTTCACTAGTTCTTTGAAAACCTATCTTCATCAAGTGTGAATGAAGCCTTTCATACTATGCTCTTGGTGCTTGCTTCAAACCATATAGTGCCTTGTGTAGTTTACACACCATATCATTTGCATCAGTCAAAGCATAACCATCTAGTTGCTCAATATATACTTCTTCCAGTATTCCATTCATAAATGTTGACTTCACATCCATCTAATATACTTTGAATCCCTTATATGCTGCAAATGCAAGTAGAGTCCTAACACCTTCCAATCTAGAAACTAGTGTAAATGTCTCACCATAGTCTTCTCCTTCTTCCTATGCATAACCTTTGCATACCAATCTAGCTTTGTTTCTAACTACCACTCCATCTTCATTTAGTTTATTCCTAAATACCCATTAGTACCTATCACATTTTTATTCACTAGTCTGGGTACTGGAGTCCATGTATTGTTCTTCTCAATCTGGTCAAGCCCCTCTTCCATAGATTTAATCCAGTGATCATCTCCAAATGCTTCCTTAGTAGTTATAGGCTCATTAGTGGAGATCAGGCAATAATTCACTCTAATTCTTCTTATGATTAATACTCCATCATCTTTATCTCCAATAATCTAGCCAGGATTATGATTGAGTCTCTCATACCTTGGAATGACATGATCATTATCTTCAGGTTCTTCTTCATCACTATCATCATCTTCTTCTGAATCTACATGTTCTGGTTGAACTGGTACTACAACATTCACTTCACTGGCTTCTAGCTTCACTGGTTCTAGTTCCAAAATCAGAATGTAAGGTTCATCTTCCTTCTTTTCCTTACTGGTTTTTACTGAAAATTCAGGACACACATCCACTCAGACATCAAAACTCTCAGTGATTCTCTTTGTTCAGTTGTTGTAACATTTGTAGGCCTTACTCTTGGTGGAGTAACCAAGAAATATGCCTTCATCACTTTTAGCCTCAAACTTACTAACATAGTCACCTCTCTTGATAAAACATTTACTACCAAAAATCTTAAAATAACTGACATTAGGTGATCTACCATACCAGTATTCATAAGGATTTTTATCCTTACCTCTCTTTACCAATATTCGGTTCATAGTGTAGACAATTGTGCTGACAGCTGCTCTCTAGAAATTTTTTGCTACACCTCCTTGTATTAGCATCGTTCTAGAAGCTTCAACAACTAAATGGTTGTTCCTCTCTGCAATACCATTCTGTTGTGGTGTCCTCGATCTAGAAAGATGCCTCTTAATTCCATTGTCTTCACAATATCTAGTGAATTCCTCTAAAATAAATTCACCACCTTGATCAGTCCTCAGACACTTTATCTTCTTACCACTTTCTTTTTCAGCTAAGGCCCTGAATGCCTTAAACTTACTAAAGGCTTCTGTTTTGTCCTTCAAGAATGTTACCCACATCATTCTTAAGCAATCATCAGTGAAGATCATAAAATATCTGTCACCTTGAATACTTTTAGTCCTTATTGGTCCACAAAGATCTATATGAACCAAATCTAACAAATGTTCTGCCTAGAAAGATTTTCTCTTAAAAGTTGAGGATGTCATATTTCCTAATCGACATTCCTTACACAGAGCATTCACCGGTTTGTCCAACTGAGACAAACCTCTTACCGAATTAGATTTACTGACTTTGACAATGTTATCAAAATTGATATGACAAAATCTCCAATGCCAAAGCCAACTATCATCTACTTTAGCAATTCAATAGTTGTTGAATTTAAGATTTAGGTGAAACACATTACCTTTTGTATGTTTGCTGGTTGCAATTAGTTCACCTTTTCTCCCATAGATTTTGCACATTCCATTCTTAAATTCCAATGGATAACCTCTGTCATTGATTTGAGCTATGCTTAAAAGATTATGCTTTGTTGACATTTTGATTTTGTTGGCATTTTACATAGAGATTTCATTAATGATATGTTGTCATTGATGTCAATAGAACCGGTAATGGTATTCATGTTATTGTTGTTATTGTTGTTTTTGATATTGGCTAGTAACCGGTAAGAAAAGCTTTGTGGAAGATGTTGTAAACCGGTATATAAAGTTTGTAAGTTGAACCGATAAACTGGTGTAAAGGGTTAAACCTTTCTATTCAATGTAATCAATAAGCCCTATCAGTTGTTAAACCCTAACCGATCAAGTTTGTTGGTTTATTATTTGATGAGCAGTAATGATGGAGACATGTGTGATCATTGTATGAGGATAAGTTCAATTTTTTTTGGCGCGTTTGTTTTTATCTAGGGAAGGAGAAAAGTGGATTGCACCTAATGCACAATGTGTGATGAGTTACAAAGTCCAATGAAGTGGTGATCATGGTGCAGTTGGAATGTTCTTGAAGAATGTGAAGAGATTGTCATGATTTCTAATGGTCAATATTTTACCGACTTGTTTGTAATCTCGATGATGAGAATTAGGTTTTTGTTGCATTACCAACCTAATTGATTTGTATTAAAGGTTGATAAAGTTTTTTGTAAAGGTTGTTGGCAAGATTGATAGAAACCTATTGAGTGTGTTGTTGCCTAACTAGTGAATGGATCTGCACTTTGAGTGAAGGAAGATTGAAGCTTAGAAGTATCTAATCAAGAAAATGTAGTGATACTCAGATAGATCAAGAAAACCTACTGTTTTCTAACAATTATAGTAGAAGTGAAATCCCTTAACCGGGTAAGCTCTAACAAACTTGGTTACTCATTAAATCCTTTAACAAGGTGATCCATTAGCTTGGATTCTTAAGTCCTCCAATGAGGTTACTCCTAACAGGGTATTGTGCTTTTCATCAAGGCATATTTGTAAATCCCTTAACTGGGTGATTCCTAACTGGAATTACTTCTTAACATGACTTATTGTAAAGTTTTAACAGGCTTGGCTCCTAATGGGGCAAACTTCAAAAGAGTTCAAATAGCTATCCTTGTGAGTCTCATCTCACCATGGTTTATCCCTATTTGAGTTTTCGATGTATAAACATTTGTGTCAAGTGGTGAATATTTTTGTGATTATGATCTTATTTGTTGATTTGGTTAACTTCTGATAAGGCATGATAACTAGAAGCATTAAGAGATGAATATGTTGAGTTATGATTAATCATTGTTGATGTTTAGAAGATTAAATTTGTATACTGTTAAGTTGTCATAATAGTTAAACTGGTTGATGTCAAGTATTCTTATGAATATTGATCTTGACTGAGATATGTTTACTTTGCGTGATTGAATTTGAGTTTGGGAACTTTGTTTCAGTTTTTCAATATATCGATTCACCCCCCCCCCCCTCTCACTATTCTACCAGATACTTATTCTTTCATCATACTATCAATTGGTATTAGAGTATTTCAGGTCCTCTTAATCTATAAGCCTGACAACTTGAGGAAAAGATCTTGTAGATCATGATGAAGAAATAAGGTCCGAAGTTCAACAAAGATAACTATAGAATATGGAGTGACAGAATGAAGATTTACATTAAGAGTCTTGGTATTTAGTATTGAGATCATATAGGAACAAAGTACATTACACCTACTGGAATCCTGACTGATGATCAAAAGAAAGAACAACAAAAAACTCACCAAGCATTAGAGGCTATTATCAGTTCTCTATCTGATGTTGAATATGTAGATGTTCATGGTCTTTAAATTGCATATGAAGGGTGGCAAAAACTTGAAGAGATTTATAGCAGTGATGAACATGTTAAGATTGCCAAAGAGGAGATTTTAAGAGGAAAGTTTGATGACATGAGAATGTCTGAAGGTGAGAATATCTGAAGGTGAGAATATCCAGCAGTATGGTCAAAGGATTAAAGAGATAGTTGGTGAGATAAAGAGTGCAGGAGGGAAAGTGGAAGATGCCATGGTAATCAGTAAGGTACTAAGAACCCTGCTACTAGTCTATGCTATCTGAGATACATCTATTCAATAGCTGAAATCCATTGACAATACAAAGGTAACTCTTGACTCTATTATTAGCAAACTTACTGCTTTTGAACTAAATGGCTATGATGGTAGTGTATAGAAATCAGAATCTATATTTAGAGCTTCTATCTCTAATTCATCTATGAGAAGAAGTAGAGATACCAACCATAGCTATGAATATAGATCCAGTAGAGATGTCAAAGATGAAGAGAGCTTAGTGGAACTTGAAGCATTCTTGGAAAAATGACTACCTAGAGGCACTGGTAAATATAGAGGTAAGCTACCTTTAAAATGTTTTGCATGCTACAAGATTGGTTATATAGCAGCTAATTGCCCTAATGGTGAAAATGAATACAAGAGAGACAAATTTAAGAAGTATAAGGGTAAAGGAAAGAGAGATTGTCTTGTAGCTATTGACAGTGGTATTATTGATGAAGAATCTGATGATGATGCTATTGAAGATATTGTGTTTGTTGCTATTAAGGAAGAAATATCAAATGAGAAGGCACTAGTATCTAGAATGGATATCTCTGATGATTGGATCATTGATAGTGGTTGTTCACATCACATAACTGGTGATCGGAGCAAATTTCTTTCCCTAAAGGAATTTGATGGTGGTGTTGTCAGATTTGGCAATGACTCACCCTGTATGGTTAAAGGTAAGGGAGTTATTTCTCTTAATGGGAAGAGCAATGTTGATGATGTCTATTGGGTTGAAGGCCTAAAGCACAATCTTTTAAGTGTGGCACCACTTAATGATAGAGGATACCCACTGGAGTTTAGAAATAGAATGTGCAAAATATTTGACAACAAAGGTGAATTGATTGCAACCGGGAAATAGACCAAAGGTAATCTATTTCATGTCAATCCTAAAGTTAGCAGCTGTTTGATTGAAAAATTAGACGATAGTTGGCTTTAGCATAAAATATTTTGTCATATAAATTTTGACAATATTGTTAAAGTAAGCAAGTCTAAGACAGTAAGAGGTTTGCCTCAGCTAGACAAACTGGTTAATGCTCTTTGTAAAGAATGTCAATTAGGAAAGATGACTTCAACTTTCTAGAGCAAGTCCTTCTCAGCAGAGCACTTGTTAGATTTGGTTCATATAGATCTATGTGGAGCAATAAGAACAAGAAGCATTCAAGGTGACAGATATTTCATGATATTCAGTGATGATTGTTCAAGGATGATGTGGGTCACATTATTGAAGAATAAGAATGAAGATTTTGGTAAATTCAAGGCATTAAGATCCTTAGCTGAGAAAGATAAAATGTCTAAGAATAGATCAAGGCGGTGAATTCACTTTTATGGAGTTCACTAAGTATTGTGATGATAATGGTATCAAGTGGCAACTTTCTGCACCAAGGACACCATAGCAAAATGGTTTAGCAGAGAGAAACAACTGGTCAATGGTTGAAGCTGCTAGGACTATGTTGATACAAGGAGGTGTAGAAAAAATATTTTGGAAAGAAGCTGTAAGTACAACTGGCTACACAATGAACTGAGTTCTGGTGAAAAGAGGTAAGGACAGGACCCCATATGAATACTAGTGTGGGAGATCACCTAATGTTAGCTATTTTAAGGTGCAAATGTTTTATTAAAAGAGGTGATTACATAAGAAAATTTGAAGCTAAGAGTGATTAAGGAATATTTCTTGGCTATTCCACCAACAGTAAGACCTATAAATGCTTCAACAAACAGACACAGAAAATTGTTGAGAGTGTTGATGTTCGTGTAGATGAATGTCCTAAAGTTTTAGATGGAACCAATTTTGAGAAGAAGGATGAAGATCCTTGCATTTTACTTTTGGAACCTGAAACTGTTAAATCAAAAACCGATAAAGCAAATCCTAATGTACTTGTTCAACCGGAACAAATAAATTCAAAAGAAGATGATAATGAAGAAGTTGAACCTGAAGAGAATGATCATGTTATTCCTAGGTATGTGAGATTGAATCATAGTCCTGAACAGATAATTGGAGATAAGGATGTGGGTGTACTAACTAGAAGGAGAATAAGAGAGAACTCTTGCATGATCTCCACATTTGAACATAGAAGTGCTAAGGAGGCATTTGGTGATGATCATTAGATGAAAGCTATGGAGGAAGAGTTGGATCATATTGAGAAGAACAACACCTGGACCCTGGTACCCCGACCAGTAAACAAGAATGTTATAGGTACTAAATGGGTGTTCAGAAACAAGTTAAATGAAGATGGTGTTGTAGTTTGCAACAAGGCAAGATTAGTATGCAAAGGTTATGTGCAAGGAGAAGGAGAAGATTATGGAGAAACTTTTGCACCAGTAGCAAGACTAGAAAGTGTCAGAACATTACTTGCATTTGCAGCTCATAAGAAGTTCAAGGTATACCAGATGGATGTTAAGTCTGTATTCTTGAATGGGATACTAGAAGATGAGGTTTATATAGAGCAACCTGATGGTTATGCATTGACAGATAAGGAAGACATGGTATCCAAATTATGTAAAGCTTTGTATGGATTAAAGGAGGCACCTAGAGCATGGTATGAATGGCTTCATACTCATCTAATGAAGATAGGTTTTGCTAGAACTAGTGATGACAACAACATTTATCTCAAGTCTGAAGGAGATGAAATACTGGTCAATGAAGTATTTGTTGATGACATTATATTTGGAGGTAATGATGAGATGAGTAATTATTTTGCATATGAAATTAAGAATGAATTTAAAATGTCATTAGTAGGGGAAATAAAAAATTTCATAGGCTTACAGATACAATAGATGAAGAATGGTATTTTCATTACTCAATCCAAGTATGTGAAAGAGGTTTGGAAGACTTTAGGTATGAGTGATTGTAAACCAATTGGAACCCCAATGGTTACAAGTTGTAAATTGTCCAAGGAATATGCATCTAAGTCTATAGATGAAAAGGAATACAGGTCAATGATTGAAAAATTACACTATGTTGTTCACAGTCGATCAGATATTGCCCATGCAGTTGGTAGTGTTGCTATATTTCAGAAGAATCCAAAGGAGGCACATTTGATGGCGACCAAGAGAATTTTTAGATATCTAAAAGGTATAGTTGACTATGGGTTATGGTATCCATATGGTGGAAATTTTGATTTGAAAGCATACACAGATGCTAATTGGGTAGGAAATATTGATGACCGGAAGAGTACTACCGGTGGAGCATTCTTTCTAGGAGGAAGGCTAGTTTCATGGAGTAGTAAAAAGAAGAGTTGTCCTTCACAATCTACTGTTGAATCTGAGTATGTAGCAGCTTATATGAATTGCACACAAGCTATGTGGATGAGGCACATTTTGGAAGGTTTGAAGATGGAAATATTAGAACCAATAAATTGAAAGGACTAGAGAATTGGGCACTTTTGTCCCTGAGGACCAAAGCATTAGAGCCTTGGTATTGACCAATCAAGTACCAAGAAATGAGGGGAAGAAGGTGTGCATGTTGAAAAAGTTGAAGTTATTGCATAGTGTGAGAAAAATTAGGGCTCTGAGAAGGCATCGAGACATGAACACCAAGGTGAGGGACCAAATGAGGAAAAAAATGTAAGGGAGTGCAATTTAGAACACTACATTCATCCCCCAATTTAGCAGGAGTATGAGACTAAGCATACTCAGTAAATTACAAAGGTTCACATTGAATTTTTTTTATCAAGACATGGAAGAGACATGACACAATAAGCCCCCAATGGACATTAGGATCTTACAACTCCAATATCAAGATAAAAGGGACATCAGAAGATAAATAGACAGAGAGAATCATGACTACTAGCCTAGTAAAGTTCAATTACTATGAGTCATGAAAAAGAAAAATACCAAAGTTACAAAGAAAAAAGCTCAATTTGCAAAGTAACTTGAGTATTGAGGTATGTGATAGTGTGTTCAAAATGTGAAACATTGAGAAGAGTGTATGCCCTCACATTTAAAGCAATTGCATACGCCTTACCAAGAGCAATTTATTTAAGGTAGCATACATACATCCAAAAAAATAAGCATGTTTTCACAATGATATGCCCCCACGAAAGGAATAATCAAATGATAATGGTCACAAAACACATAAGGGTTCTACTAACTCTGGGGTCAGTATGATCTTATAATTAATAATGTATATCATGAAATATATTTCCATTGAATTGATGTCATCCCCCAAAGGAAGTGGAACCACTATGGAAGAAGGGAACACGTGTTGTTTGAGCTAACATGGAAGAGACCAAAAGAGATCTTGATGCTTTGCATCATCCTCAAGAAGACAACACTATGGACAACAAATAAAAGAATTGAGAAAGAAATAGAGAAATGTTACCAACAAGTAAGAGAGGAGAGAGAATCTACAACATGAATGAAGATAATCAAGCAAATCATCTGCCTCCCAATCTTGCTAAACATTGTTTTGTGAAGGTGGACAAGATGTAAGAGGAGACACTTTGAGCACAATAGATGGACCTACCACAAGTTACAAACAATGATTATGCTCTAATGATGAGTCACTTTGTTTGTTCCTAGGAAATAGGATTCATGCTTGTGAAAATTGTTTAGATAAATCATTGTCAACATCAACAAGTTCATATTCATCATTGGAATCATTATCATTGGCATTGTTAGCATGAACATCATTTTCATCCATCTCTTCATAAAGATTAATAAAAATAAATATTTTATACAAATAGAACATGCACCATCATCTTTCTTAAGCATCTTTAGTCTTGGTAATTTAGGATGAACTTCCTCCCTAGGATTAGGCAAAGGATAGGCAAATGGGATGATGCCAATATTTGATGTCTTTAGGGATGAAATGTGTTGAGAAGAAAGTTCACAAACCTTATCATGACATCTCTATCAACATTCTCTCACACAACAATTTTGTTTAGTTTTAGTCAAGAATTATGAAGGCTTAGGCTCAATAGACATAGGTTTATTCTCTTCCTTTAAAGGAGGAGGAATGAGAGAAGGTCTACTAGGTTGAAATATAGGATATGTCAGATGCTTCCCTTTGTAATATGTAGGAGGTGGGACTACAACATCTAAAGGAGGAATAAAAGGTGTAGGAAGGAAATCGAGTTCATCATGGGGAGGAGCGACAGGTGTAGGATCTCTAGGCTTACTCAAATATAAGATCATATCATTCTTCCACTTTTGATAAGATTAAAAAAGACCATCACTACGAGGCTTGAGAGGCTCAAATTGCTTAGCACAAAACTTGTTAAGGTTAACATCTTTATACCTCATCATGGGTTGGTACATGCTATGATTAATTGCCATGATCTTTTTATTATAAGGAAATTATAATCATTTATGAATAGTAGAAGGAATCACTTTCTTGGAAGAGAGCCAAGGATTTCCCAAATTCACACAAAATTGATCCAATGTAGGAATGATAGAAAAAATGACATCTAAGCACTTAGTACCTGTTGGCCATTTGGTGGAAGTGATTATGTGTTGCATTGATGTTTTGTCATTGAGGCCAACACTAGTTGTTTGGAAGATTTACCAGTACCCTTCTTGTCCTGGATCTAGTATAGTCTGATGATGGAATCAACTTGTTCATGATACTTATACTCATATTTGGTCAGTTGGTTTTGGTCTGGTGATTGGATGCTATCTTGCTTTCTTAGAAGATTGATTTCTGGTTCTGGTGAGGGTTTCACGGGAAAAGATTTTGATAGAAATATTTGATGAATTACATTAATGGTGTTGGTGCAGCTTCTAGTGGAGTTTTAGGATGTTGTTGGTGATCATGTTCGAGAATTGGTAGTTGTAGATCATTGCTAAAGCATATGGACCTATATCGTGTCTCGATTGATCTAGGTTATGGATCAGCTTTAATGTAATGTATGGATATGACCTAAGGATGTATTTTTGGGATATCATATGTGTTGATATTTTTATTTGGTCTAAGGCCAACATGGTTTGTAATTATGTAATTGTTTTATTGTCTAGTGATCAACCTAATTGTTTATGGTCGAGGGTTTTGTATAAATAGATGTAAGATCTCATTGTAGATCATAATGGTTAATGTTAGAGGTCATGGTATAGGAATGTAATGTGCGAATAATGTAATATCATTTAGGCAGAGGAGTTTTTTGATCATTGGAGTTTGAATTGAGTTTATGTAAGAGGATTTAGTCCTTTGATATTGAGCTTAACCAGAACTGTACTCAGGCATAGGAGATGCTATCTTTTGTAGTTCAACACTTCTTTGGATTGTAGTTTAGATTTCTATGTAGTTAGTGAGGCTCCTTTTGTGATAAGTAGTGTGCTCTAGGATTTGGCCTTCCTCCATGTTTAGGCCCCTCAATTGTAATTCACATACTTACTACAAAACTATTATCAGACTGTGGGTAGGCTTCCCATTGTGGTTTTTCCCTTTACCAGGTTTTCCACGTATAAATCTTGGTGTTAGGTGGATGGCTTTTATTCTTTGATTATTGTTTATTCTAAATTGGTTTAACTGTTATTCATGTATTAATGTTTTGGATTTTGGTATTAAAGTTTGAATTACTAATGGTTCCTCTAATCTGTGACAACTGATCCCCCCCCCTCTCAGTTGTCTTCCGATTATTTGAACTGTCTAACAATTGTTATCAAAGATTTGGTCTTCTCTGGAGAAATCTTAACCGCTTGAGGAAGATCCTATGGAGACTAATAGTTCAAGTTCGTCTAGTTCTTCTAGATCTATCTTTCAAAGGGATATTCTGAGGCTTGATGGAACAAATTACATAGCATGGAAGATTCAGATGGAGACTCATCTGACATGTCTTAGTAAGGAGATTTGGGAGATCACACAGAATGGTGTCACACCCTATAATCTGGGTTCTGGCAATCATCCTCTGGCAAACCTGGACAAAGATCTTGAAAATTATTGTAGAGTAAGAGAAGCCCTCTTGTGTGCACTTTGTGATCAACAAATAATAGGATTAATAGACAAATCATCTGGCAATGCTATATGGGATAAGTTGGAGACTCTTAATGAAAGTGACCCCACAGTGAAGATTGTTAAACTAGATGGTTACCGGGTGAGGTATGAAAACCTGAAGATGGAAGAAGATGAAAGGATTGCTGCATTCATGGAAAGGGTAAATGAGATTCTTATGGGAATTTAATGCTGGGGTGGAACTCTCGATGAAGATGAAATTGTTTCTAAAGTCCTGAGAGCCCTACCATTGGTTTACAAAATGAAGGCTATTGCTATTAATGAGTTGAGAACAATGGCTAATAAATCTGTTAAAAGAGATAATTTTGTTAGGAAACTATTAGCTTTTGAGCTTGAGGAATTTGGACCTTCTGGAGCTATGAAGACTGAACCTTCTTTTCATGCATCTACATCTACAACTGAAAAGCAAGACTGGAAATATTTACATGCAAAGAAATTAGAAGATATGAAGAGAGAAGATGATGAGTTTGAGCAACTTGAAGCACTATTTTCTAGAAGAGTACCTAAAGGACCAGTAGGAAGTAAGTATGAAGGAAAAGCACCTTTTAAATGTTTTGCATGCAATAAGACTGGTCATTTTACATCTAGATGTCCTGAAAGTAATTCAAGATTTGAAGAAAGAGTTAGAATATCATTTAAACCTAACCCTAGATATAAACAAAAGTATAAATACATGAAAAAATAGAGACAAATCATGTTACATAGCGGATGAGGAAGGCATTACTGATTCAGATGATGAATCAACAGAAGACTCTACTAGTGGATGCAGAAATGGGAAGGAATGGGTGTTCCTAGCTATCAAGGAAGATGATCCGGCACTGGAAGAGAATGTACCGACAAAAAAGGCACTTGTTGCTGAAATTTAAGACAAGGATGAATGGGTAATTGGCAGTGGTTGTTCACATCATATGACTAGAGATAAAGAGAAGTTTCTGTCTTTGCAAGAATTTGATGGTGGTCTAGTTAGATTTGGAGATGACGAGGCATGTATGATCAAAGAAAAAGGAACTATATCATTGGATGGTAAGAATAATACTGACAATGTTTATTATATTGAAGGTTTGTGGCATAATCTTTTGAGTGTAGGACAATTAGTAGACAAGGGATTTCAATTACAGTTCAAGGGATTGCAACTAGTACACAAACAAAAGGTAATATATTTCACTTAAACTCTGGTGAGAAGACATGTTTCATTACATAGATTGATGAGAGTTGGCTATGGCATAAAAGGTTGTGTCATGTGAATTTTGATTGCATTGTGAAGATCTTTTCAACTAAGTTAGTTAGGGATATACCTAAGATTATGAAGCCTTATAATCCAGTATGCAAAGAATTTCAAATGGGTAAATAGGTCAGAACCTCTTTTAGGAGTATACAAGATAAATCAGATGATGTTCTTGATCTTATTCATACTGATTTGTGTGGCCCTGCTAGAGTAATTTTTTTTCAAGGTGATACATATTTCATGCTAATCATTGATGATTATTCTAGAATGATGTGGGTTACTTTTCTGAGAGAAAAAAATAAAGCATTTGAAAAGTTTAAAATCTTTAAGGCTAAAGTGGAAACTGAGACAGGAATGAAGAATAAATGTTTGAGATTAGACCATGGTGGTGAATTCACATCCGGTGAGTTTAATAACTTTGGTGAAAAGAATGGTATAAGAAGACAATTTTCTGCTCCCTGGACACCTCAGTAGAATGGAGTTGTGGAAAGGAAGACCATAACTATCTTTGATGCTCCTAGAACAATGATGATGGAAGCTAGTCTACCTCATATCTACTGGAGAGAAGGAGTGAGTATAATGGTTTATACATTCAATAACGTACATATGAAAGGGGAAACTAGTAAGACACCTTATGAATTATGGTTTGGCAATACACCTACAGTTAAATATTTCAGAATTTTTGGTAGTAAATGTTATATCAGGAGAGATGATATTATTGGGAAACTTGATCATACATGTGATGAATGCATATTTCTTAGTTATTCTAATGAAATTAATTCATATAGATGTTATAACAAGAGATTGCATAGAATTATGGAAAAAGATAATGCCAAAGTAGATGAGCTGAACAAAAGTCAAATTAGAGTTTATGAGAAGGAACTAATAGTAAAATGATTATATCTGAATCGGTAGAACTTTTATCAGAATAGAGAGTTGAACCAATTACTTTGGCAACACCAGAGAATTCTACAGTAATTGAAGAACACTAAAGAGGAACAGAAAGTCAGAAGACTCCTAGGTATGTGAGATTGAATCATTCAAAAGATCAAATCATTGGGAATAAGAGCAATTGACTGATGACAAGAAGAAGACTGACAACTAATGAGGTATGTTTAATTTCACAAGTTGAACCAGTATCAGTAATTGAGGCATGTAAATATGAAAATTGGTTGAAAGCTATGGAAGAAGAATTAGATCAAATTGAGAAAAATAACACATGGGCCTTGGTTCCCAGGCCTAAAAATAAAAATGTTATTGGAACTAAATGGGTTTTCAGGAATAAATTGAATGAGGATGGTCATTTTATAAGGAATAAAGCTCAAGTGGTTTGTAAAGGATATTCTTAGAAGGAAGGAATTGATTATGGAGAGACTTTTGCCCATGTAGCTAGGATTGAAGGTGTAAGATTATTTATTGCCTATGCTTCTTATAAAAACTACAAAGTTTATCCGATGGATGTTAAATGTGTATTTTTGAATGGGGATATTGATGAAGAAGTTTATATTGAGCAACCTGATAGTTTTTTACTATCAGATGATATAGATATGGTTTGTAGGTTAAGGAAAGCTTTATATGGATTGAAACAAGCACCTAGAGTTTGGTATGCAAGGTTGGATAAATATATTTTGAAGATTGGTTTCACTAAGGGCAGTGCTGAAAATAATTTATGTTATAGAATCATTAATGATGATATACTGATTATTGAAGAATTTGTTGATGACATTATTTTTTGAGGTGAAAACAAGTTAGGCATAGAATTTTCTAAGAATATGGAGAAAGAATTTGAGATGTCTATGATTGGTGAGATGAAATGTTTCTTAGGTTTGCAGATTACTCAGAATGACAAAGGTATTTTCATCTATCAAAGTAAATATGCTAAGGAATTATTGAAGAAATTTGGTATGGAAGATTTTAAACTGGTAAGTACTCCTATGGCTACAAGTGAGAAATTGATAAGAAAAGATGTTTCTGCACTAGTAAATCCTACAAGATACAAATCTATGATTGGAGGTTTGCTTTATTTGACTCAGATGAGGCCTAACATTATGAATGATGTTTATATTGTTTCAAGATTTCAGAGTGATCCTAGACAAAAGCATGAGATGCGGTGAAAAGGATTTTAGATACTTGCAAGGTACATCATAATATGGCTTGTGGTACCCTGAGGATTGTAACTTTACTTTATGTGCATATATAGATGTTGATTGGGTTGGAGATTTTGATGACCGAAAAAGTACTTTCGGTGGAGCTTTCTTTCTTGGAAAGAAGTTGGTTTCATGGATCAACAAGAAATAACCATGTACTTCTTTATCTACTGTTGAAGCTAAGTATGTTGTTGCTGCTACTAACTGTACACAAGTTTTATGGATGAAGCAAATGTTGAAGGATATAAAGGTGGGTTGTGAGGCACCAGTAGTTATTCACTATGATAACTTTTTTGCTATTGATATATCAAAGAATCTGGTATTTAATTTTAAAACAAAGCATATATCTATCAAGTATAACTTTTTGAAGGAGAAGGTGGAAGCAAATTAAGTTAGATTGGTTTATGTGAACACTAAAGAGAAGATTCCAAATATTTTCACTAAACCTTTGTCCAAGGAATCCTTTGAGTACTTGAGAGATAGATTGAGAATTTCTACCCCTCTGGTAGAGACTTGATTGATGCGGTTTGGCATCAGTCCGAAATACACTATCAGAGATACTATTCATTCTAGCACTAATGTAGGATGCTACTACTCAGGGGGAGTAGTCAACTTTGTGTTTCAGAGGTTTATGTTTTTGCTTTGATATTTTTGTCATATTTATGGCATTGATGTCAAAGGGAGAGTGAAATTGTTGTGAAAAAGAAAAAGAAAATGAAAGGGGGAGAGATATTGATATTCAAAACTATCTGTGGGAGATTGTTGGTTGTCTTCCACTAGGGGAGTCTTGTTTGGCATTTCTTGGTACTTAGATTTTTTTCAAATCTATTGTTGCCATCAATGCCAAAGGGGGAGATTGTTGGCCTTTTGGTGGAATTGATTATGTGTTGCATTGATATTTTTTTATTGATGCCAACACTAGCTATTTGGATGTTTTATTGGCACCCTTCTGGTCCCGGTAGGTTAAGTGGTTTCTAGTTAACTTCAATCCAACATGATCTAGTAGCCTTCGGTATAGTTTGGTGATGGAATTGGCTTGTTCATGATACTTATACTCATATTTGGTCAGTTGGTTTTGGTCTGGAGATGAAATGCTCTCCTGCTTGCTTAAAAGATTGATTTCTGGTTCCGGTGAGGGTTTCACTGGCAGATATTTTAATGGAGATCTTTGATGAATTGGATAAGTGGTGTTGGTGCAGCTTCTGGTGGAGTTTTAGGATGTTGTTGGTGATCATGTTCAGGAATTGGCAGTTGAAGATCATTGTTGTAGCATATGGTCCTATACTGGGTCCCAGTTGATCTAGGTTATGGATCGACTTTAATGTAACATGTGGATATGACCTAATGATCTATTTTCAGAATTTCTTATGTGTTGATATTATTTGTTTGGTCTAAGGCCGACATGGTTTGTAATTATATAATTGGTTTAATGTCTTGTGGCTGACCTGATTGTTTATGGTTGAGGGTTTTGTATATATAGATGTAAGATCTCATTGTAGATTATCATGGTTAATATTGGAGGTGATGGTCAAGGAATGTAATGTGTGAATAATTTAATATCATTGTGGCAAAGGACTTGGTTGATCACTGGAAGATTGAATTGGATTTATGTAGCAGGATTTAGTTCTCCAGTATTGAGCTTAACTAGAACTGTACTTAGGCATAAGAGATGTTGTCTTTTGCAGTTCAACACTTCTCCATATTGTAGTATGGATTTGTATGTAGTCAGTGAGGTTCCTTTTGTGATGAGCAATGTGTTCTAGGTTGTTGGCCTTCCTGCAAGTGCAGGACCCTCAATTGTAATTCACATACTTACTGCAAAAGTATTATCCGACTATCGGTAGGCTTTCCACCATGGTTTTTCCCTTTACCGAGTTTTCCACGTACAAATCTTGGTGTTATGTGGATGGATTTTATTCTATGATTATTGTTTATGCTTAATTGGTTTAACTGTTATTCTAGTATTAAAGTTTAAATTGCTAATGGTTCCCATAATCTATGACAACTGATTCACCCCCCCCCCTCTGAGTTATCTTCTCATTAATTGAACTGTATACAATTGGTATCAGAGCTTTGGTCCTCTCTGTAGAAAGATTAACTGCTTGAGGACGATCCTATGATGACTAACAATTAAAGTTCATGCAATTCTTCTGGAGCTATCTTTCAAAAGGATATTCTGAGGCTTGATGGAACAAATTACATAGTATCGAAGATTTTGATGGAGACTCATTTGAGATGCCTTAGCAAAGAGATTTAAGAGATCACATAGAATGGTGTCACACCCTATAATCTAGTATTTGGCAATCCTCTTACGACAAACTTGGACAAGGAGCTTGAGAATGATTGTAGAGAAAGAGAAGCCCTCTTGTGTGCACTTTATGATCAACAAATAATGGGATTAACGGACAAATCATCTAGAAAAGCTATATGGGATAAGTTGGAGACTCTTAATGAAGGTGACCCTACAGTGAAAATTGCTAAACTTGATGGTTACCGGGTGAGATATGAAAACCTAAAGATGGAAGAAGATGAAAGGATTATTGCATTCATGGAAAGGTTAAATGAGATTGTTATGGGAATTCAATGTTGTTGTGGAACTCTAAGTGAAGATGAAATTGTTTCTAAAGTCCTGAGATCCCTACCACCAACTTACAAAATAAAGGCTACTGCTATTAATGATTTGAGAAAAATGGCTAATACATCTGTCAACCTTGTTTTCATGCATCTACATTTACAATCAGTAAGAAAGACTAGAAATCTTTATATGCAAAATAATTGGAAGATATGAAGAGAGAAGATGATGATTTTTAGCAACTTGAAGCACTATTTTCTAGGAGAGTACCTAAAGGACTAGTAGGAAGTAATTATGAAGGAAAATTACCTTTTAAATGTCTTGCATGTAATAAGATTGATCATTTTGCATCTAAATGTCCTGAAAGGAATTCAAGATTTGAAGAACCCTAGATATCATAACAATTATAAATACAAGAAAAATAGAGATAAATCATGCTACATAGCAGATGAGGAAGGCATTACTAATTCAGATGATGAATCGACAGAAGACTATGCTAGTGGATCTGACAATGGGAAGGAATGGGTGTTCTTAGCTATCAAGGAAGATGATCCAACACTGGAAGAGAATGCACGTAAAGAGAAGGCACTCGCTACTAAAATTGAAGACAAGGATGAATGGGTAATTGACAGTCGATGTTCACATCATATGACTGGAGATAAAGGGAAGTTTATGTCTTTAGAAGAATTTGATGGTGCTCTAGTTAGATTTGGAGATGACAAGGCATGTATGATCAAAGGAAAAGGACCTATATCACTAGATGGTAAGAACAATACTGACAATTTTTATTAGGTTGAGGGTTTGAGGCATAATCTTTTGAGTGTAGGACATTTGGTAGACAAGGAATTTCAATTACAGTTCAAGGATGGGATATGCAAAATCATTAATAGATCTAGCTCAGAGATTGCAATCGATACACAAACAAAAGGTAATATATTTCATTTGAACTATGGTGAGAAGAAATGTTTGATTAAACAGACTTATGAGAGTTGGATATGGCATAAAAGGCCGTGTCATGTGAATTTTGATTGCATTGTGAAGATCAGTTCAACTAAGGTAGTTAGGGATATACGTAAGATTATGAAGCCCTATAATCCAGTATGTAAAGAATTTCAAATGGGTAAACAGGTCAAAACCTCTGTTAGGAGTATAGAAGATAAATCAAATGATATTTTTGATCTTATTCATATTGATTTGTGTGGCCCTTTTAGAGTTAAAAGTTTTCAAGGTAATAGATATTTCATGCTAATCATTTATGATTATTAGAGAATGATGTAGGTTACTTTTCTGAGAGAAAAATCTAACGCATTTGAAAACTTTAAAATCTTTAAGGATAAAGTAGCAACTAAGACATGATTGAAGATTAAATGTTTGAGATCAGATCATTGTGGAGAATTCACATCCGGAGAGTTTAATAACTTTTCTGACAAGCATGGTATAAGAAAACAATTTTCTGCTTCCCATAAACCTCAGCAGAATGGAGTTGTGGAAAGGAAGAACAAAACTATCTTGGACGTTGCTAGAACAATTATGATGGAAGCTAGTCTACCTCATATCTACTGGAGACAAGCAGTGAGTAAAAATATTTATATATTTAATAGAGTAAATATCAAAGGAAAAATTGATAAGATACCTTATGAATTATGGTTTGGCAATACACCTACAGTTAAGTATTTCAAAAATTTTGGTAGTAAATGTTATATCAGGAGAGATGATATTATTGGGAAATTTAATCCTAGATGTGATGAATGCATATTTCTTGGTTATTATAATGAAAACAAATCTTATATATGTTATACCAAGAGTTTGCAGAGAATTGTGGAGAGTTATAATGTCAAAGTAGATGAGTTGAACATAAATCAAATCAGAGTTTATGACAAGGAATCAACAGTGGAAATGATTATATATGAACCTGTAGAATCTTTAATGGAACAAAGAGTTGAACCAGTTACTCTAGCAACATCAAAGAATTCTATAGTAATGAAGAAAAGAGAAGAACAGAAAGTCAGAAGACTCCTAGGTATGTGAGATTGAATCATGTAGAAGATGAAATCATTGGGGATAAGAGCAATGGAGTGATGACAAGAAGAAGACTTTCATCTAATAAGGTATGTTTAATTTCACAAGTTGAACCAGTATCAATAATTGAGGCATGTAAAGATGAATATTGTTTGAAATCTATGGAAGAAGAATTAGATCAGATTGAGAAAAATAACACATGGACCTTGGTTCCCTGGCCTAAAAATAAAAATGTTATTGAAAATAAATGGGTTTTTAGGAATAAATTGAATGAGGATGGTCAAATTATAAGTAATAAGGCTAGATTTATTTGTAAAGGATATTCTCAGAAGGAAGGAATTGATTATGGAGAGACTTTTGCACCTGTATCTAGGATTGAAGCTGTAAGATTATTTATTGTCCATGCTGCTTATAAAAACTACAAAGTTTATCAGATGGATGTTAAATGTGTATTTTTGAATGGGGATCTTGATGAAGAAGTTTATATTGAGCAACCTGATTTTTTTTACTATCACATGATACAGATATGGTTTGTAGGTTAATTAAAGCTTTATATGGATTGAAACAAGCACCTAGAGCTTAGTATGCAAGGTTGGATAAATATCTTTTGAAGCTTGGTTTTACTAAGGGTAGTGCTGAAAATAATTTATATTATAAAATCACTGATGATGATATATTGATTATTGAAGTATTTGTTGATGACATTATTTTTGGAGGTGAAGATAAGTTATGCATATAATTTTCCAAGAATATGGAGAAAGAATTTGAGACGTCTATGATTGGTGAGATGAAATTTTTCTTAGGTTTGCAGATTACTCAGTCTGACAAAGGTATTTTCATCTGTCAAAGTAAATATGCTGGGGAATTATTGAAGAAATTTGGTATGGGAGATTCTAAACCGGTAAGTACTCCTATGGTTACAAGTGAGAAATTGACAAGAAAAGATATTTCTGCATTGGTAAATCCTACAAGATACAAATCTATGATTGGAGGTCTACTTTATTTGACTCGGACTAGGCCTGACATTATGAATGTCATTTGTATTGTTTCAAGATTTCAGAGTGATCCCAAAGAAAATCATGAGATGGTGGTGAAAAGGATTTTTAGATGCTTATAAAGTACATCAAAATATGTGTTGTGGTACCCTAAGGATGATAACTTTACTTTATGTTCATGTACAGATGTTGATTGGGCTGGAGATGTTGATGATTGGAAAAGTACTTCCGATGGAGATTTCTTTCTTGGAAATTGGAAAGAATTTGGTTTCATGGATTAGCAAGAAATAGTAATGTACTTCTTTATCTACTACTAAAGATGAGTATGTTGTTGTTGCTACTAATCGTACACCAGTTTTATGGATGAAGCAAATATTGAAGGATATAAAGTTAGATTGTGATGCACCGGTAGTTATTCACTATGATAACTCTGTTGCTATTGATATATCAAAAAATCCAGTATTTCATTCTAAATAAAGAACATATCTATCAAGTATAACTTTTTGAAGGAGAAGGTGGAAGCAAATGAAGTTAGACTGGTTTATGTGAACACTAAAGAGAATATTGTAGATATTTTCACTAAACCTTTGTCCAAGGAATCATTTGACTACCTGAGAGACAGATTGGGAGTTTCTACCCCTCTAGTAGAGACTTGATTGATGCGATTTGACATTAGTTTGACATGCATTATCAGAGATACTATTCATTCCGACACTAATGTGGGATGCTACTTCTCATGGGGAGTAGTCAGCTTTATGATTCAGAGGCTTATGTTTTTGCTTTGATATTTCTGTCAGATTTCTAGCATTTATGTCAAAGGGGGAGTCATATTGATGCGAAAAAGGAAAAGGAAAAGAAAGGGAGAGAGATATTGATAAAGAGAGCTATATGTGGGAATTTGTTGGTTGTCTTCCACAGGGGGAGACCTATTTGGCATTTCTTGGTACTTAGATGTTTTTCACATCTAGTATTACCATCAATGCTAAAGGTAGAGATTGTTGACCATTTAGTGGAATTGATTATATGTTGCTTTGATGTTTTGTTATTGGTGTCAACTCTAGTTGTTTGGATGCTTTACCAACACCCTTCTGGTCCTGATAGGTTAAGTTGTTTATGGTTAACTTGGATCTGACATGATCTGGTAGGATCTGGTATAGTTTGGTGATGGAATTGGATTGTTCATAATACTTATACTCATATTTGGTCAGTTGGTTTTGGTTTGGAGATCAAATGCTATCTTGCTTTCTAAGAAGATTTATTTCTGGTTCCAGCGAGGGTTTCACTGATAGATATTTTAATGGAGATCTTTGATGAATTGCATAAGTGGTGTTGGTGCAGCTTTTGGTAGAGTTTCAAGATGCTATTGGTGATCATGCTCGAGAATTGACGTTTGAAGATCATTGATGTAGAATATGGACCTATACTGGGTCCTGGTTACTCTAGGTTATGGACCAACTTTAATGTAACGTATGGATAGGAACTAATGATGTATTTCTGAGATGTCTTATGTGTTGATATTATTTGTTTGGTCCAAGGACAACATGGTTTATAATTATGTAATCGGTTTATTATCTGGTGGTCGACCTGATTGTTTATGGTCAAGGGTTTTGTATATGTAGATGTAAGATCTCATTATAGATTATCATGGTTAATATTAGAGGTCATGGTCAAGGAATGTAATGTATGAATAATGTAATATCATTCTAGCAGAGGAGTTAGTTGATCATTGGAAGATCAAAATGGGTTTATGTAAGAGAATTTAGTCCTCTGGCATTAAGCTTAACTGAAACTATACACAAGCATAAGAGATGTTATCTTTTGCAGTTCAACACTTCTCCAGATTGTAGTCTGGATTTCTATGTAGTTAGTGATGTTCCTTTTGTGATGAGCAGTGCGCTCTAGGCTATTGGCTTTCCTACAAGTGTAGGCCCCTCAATTGTAATTCACATACTAACTGTAGAAGTATTATTTGACTGTGGGCAGGCTTCTCACCGTGGTTTTTCCCTTTACCGGGTTTTCCACGTACAAATATTGGTGTTATGTGGATGGCTTTTATTCTGTGATTATTGTTTATGTTTAATTGGTTTAACTGCTATTTTGATATTAAAGTTTAAATTGCTAATGGTTCCTATAATCTATGACAACTGATTCAGCCCCCCATCTCAGTTGTCTTGTGGTTATTTGAACTATCTAACAACAAGTACAAAAATCTCTAAAAAAGTATTCAAGAAGCGCAATATTTTTATTATTGTAGACAAGGACATAAAGAAGAAATGTGTTGGGATCTTCATCCTTGCAGCAATTCTAGATTAAAGAATTACTTTCAAAACATGTGTTGGAATCAAGAATTGAAGAAAAATATATGATAGATGGTATGAGAATAAATTATGGATAGTGTATACTTTTGTCTAGCATGCCCTTTTCGGGAGTGGGTTTTTATTTTTCTTCGACTGAGGTTTCACTTTTTGCACCCTTGCATCTTGTATGTGGTGGCACAACTCACATTGTTTGAGTTTTTTATTTTCCCATTGCTAGGCAGCTAAGAGATGCTGACATGTGGCAATTTTCCTTACCTCTCTCTATTGGTGGTCCCATGTCTCTAAAAGGTGTTTGCATTCGTTCCACATGGCAGATCTTCTTGAGGCATCTTCTGCAATTTTGTTTTGTCCCTAGGATGCTCCCTCCTATTGCCATGTTGCATTTCAAACAACCATCAAGCTACCTTGTTATGTTTTTGAGAAAATGAGGCATTTGTCACCAACAACATGCGGTTGAGTAACAATTATGGATTCTTCCATTTTGATCCACTATTAGGAGATTTTGTGGAAGTTGTCTTAATCCAGCTCCTCATCAGGTTGTTTCACAATTTCTAACAGTGCTACCAGCGATGCATATGGTTTTGCTCTTTGTTTTCTCCACTAGGCCATTGGTGTATGTCTATATAATTGTTTCTTTTTACTTTTGTAAGGGTTCAAAATTTTGAGAAGAATTATAGACAATTGTTATGGAATTATATCTTTAATTTGTAATTGTTCTTCTAAGACTGTGATCATCAAATTGTTCCTTTGGCCTTTATGATTACAATATTTTAGTGTACAAGAATATCTTTTTGTGCATTTTGTAATTCTGTACAACTTTAGGAATATATGTTGTAAGACTCCATATATTAAACCATGTGTTTTTAGCTTGTTATGTAGTGGATTAATGGCATCTATTTCTTTATGTTAAATGGATTGTTGTTTACTTTTTCGATCTTAATTTTATGGGCATGTAGATTGTTGAATGGGCCTCAAAGTTGCATGTATGTGAAGTTTTCTTTGTCCTTGTAGTAATGTAAAATCATCTCAATACATCGCTATAGAATAGTTTTGCTTAATGTTTCCTTCTTCCCTTTTTCACCCCCCATATATGAAGAGTCTGCTTCTAAAATATCGGAGGTCACTCGATGAACACGCAGATATCCCCCATCATTGAATTTCCCATAAGTTTTTTTTCAGAGAAGCAATTTTATCGATCTGTTGGGACTCATTAAATTTGAGTCAAGTTTAGAGGCCCATTTCAAAAAATTTCTCTGCATTTCCAAATGATTCAATTTGAATGGCCTAGTTAGAGAGAGGGCAAAATGGAGATAGTTGATTTTCAAAGGGTAAGGCTCGGGAATTGTGTCCTATACCTTTCATTTGGCCTATGCAATGATGTGAAACTTTTGGAATTCAGTTTGGATCATTTTATGAGGTACCCATTTCAAGAGGTGAGCTGAAAGTGCATTTTAGGTGCAAATGCAGATTTTACCAAGTAGGCTAATTTGGGTGTTTATATCTTTTTCCCTCTTGATTGTCATGAATAATTTAAAAATGGATTCAATTCTATGCATAAAAGTGTGCCTCTGTGCAAATTTTCAAGTCTTTAGCAATCCATTTGCTCAGTTTTCCAAGCTCAATCTATTGGCAATTTGTGTTGTTTGACAAGTCCCTGTTTTAGCACCTAGTCGAGGCCCTATTTTGCATAAGTGTAAAAGTTGCCCCGGTGAATGTAATGCCAAAATTATTATTCCGGCCTATTTTTGATACAAATGATAAGCTATGTTTCAAATTTCAAACTCCTACCAATCCGTTTGATCGGTTTTCAAAAGGGTTTCTTAGGGCATCTGTTTCAGTGATCCGTACTTTCATTGTCGTATCAATTAAAGTTACTATTTTCATGAGCTCGTTGTTTGCACCCAGTCATCCTTTTGGCCGAACTGAGTATTCTAAGTTTTAATATGTACTTCAAGGTACCCATACCTCAAAGTTGAGGGTCTACGGAGGTCGTTTGATATTTTTAAGAAAGGCATCATGTGTTGCCTGAACATTGACTTCATCAGGTCTGCAGTGCCGACAAAGCCAGTTGGTCATTTTTGACAATTAATATCTCTTCGCTCAGGATTCTTCTTGAGAAACCATTTGGTAGAGTTCATGCTTGTATATCAAAGTACATGCCTATCAGATGGTGAGGTCTAGAAATGTGTTTTGACTGGTTTGAAAATTATGTCTTCGTGATTAAATGCGGAAATGTGGCGCAAGTGCCTGAAAGTCGCAAAACTCAGTTCGATGCTCTGAAAATGGTGTCGATCGATTCCAAAGAGATTTTTGGAGTTTGGGAAGTTTTAAAACTTCAAACAAGTGTATGTTGGCAAGTTCAAAACCAGCATCTTCCCCCAATGTGGCAGTTGCACAAGAAGCTTAAAATCTTTCTAGCAAAATGAAATGGCAGTCTTATGTGAAGTGTTTGGAGAAGGGAATTAAAACTCCAATAATGCCATTGATAGGTGCAGAGCCTCCTTCCTTCTCTGATGTGTTGGCTGCCCTCAAAATATTTCAACAATGGTTGGGGAGTGCAAATTAAAACCTTTAGCAATTTAAAACTTTTAGCAAATGAAGATTTAATGTTAAATGCCAGCCATTTTCCCTCCTCCCTCCACGTGGTTGAAAGGCAAATAGAATTTTTTTTAAGCAAATCCACATTGACAGGCCTAGAGCTATCATCTCCCTTGCTGCACATGAGTTGTTTTTTGAATTGCATATTGTAAATGAGAAATGTATGGTTGGGAAAGGTTTGGTAAACCTTAAACTTAGTGAAATGACAGTTGCAGACCTGCACTCCCCCTCACGTGATGGCTGTCAAAAGACTAAGGAAAAAAACTCCAAGGTGAAATGCAATTAGCATGTATAGCAAGTTAACTCCATGACTCTGCCAGTCACTCCTCCCCCCACGTGTTGCAGCAATCAAAAAACTTTGACTTTCAACCATAGCAATTTCCTTCCTCTCTACGTGGTATGTTGAGAAAGGTAGAAAGTGTTCAAAGCAATTGAATGCCTAGTCATCCCTAGCATGGAGTTTGGAGGGCAGTGATAAAACATTAAGCAAATGTAAGCAACAGGAGTAACCCCCCCTCTATGTGGTTTTTTTGAACAACAAAAAATCTCAAGCAATGCAAAGGACATTGTTTAAACCTCAGCCAATTTCCTCCTCTCTATTTTGGCGTGGATCTTCTGCAAGTATGGAGAAGGAAATGAACTTCAATAGAAAAAAGCAAATACCAATTTGGCAGCCCCTGCATGGTATGGTGTTAAAATGCATAAAACTTTTCAAACAAGTTCCAATCCCCCTCCACGTGATGACTGAAATGATTGTCAAAAACATAGCAATACAAATGGTGGAAGGAGTTTGAAAGAGGCGATGGGTATTGGAGCAGACATTAAGACCTTCCAAGCAATGCAAATGAGAAAAAATGCCAATAAAACTCTGGAAAAGCTCACAAAAGTAGTCCTAGGCATAGATAGAGCAATTATCCCACATTGGCTGGGCGGGAGCATTTTTGGGTATTTAAAAGTAAAGCTTCATACTACCATGTGTCAAAGCCTTTGAGGCTTTTAATGAAGGGTACCGGTTGGGCAACCAAGCAGACCCCATGCACATGGGTACACTTCCAAAGGTGACCAAGTAGGGTGACAAGTGGCAACAAGTGGACCCCACATAGGCATGAATCCCGAGGCAAGTGAATTTTGTAGAGGAAGAGCAGATTAACAAGTGAGCAAGTTGTCGAAGATCTACAATGCACGTGGATTCATGAAGGGAAGTTTCTCGAAGAATAACCATCGTGAAATGGCGAAAAGCATGTGCTCAAATGGCGAAGGTTAAAGACCTTGCAGGTTTAAGATGATTCGATGCTCGACGTGACTTCGTGACCCGAAGATGCAAGCTCATTAGCCATCGCGAAATGGCGAAAGACAGGTGGCAGGTCCAAGTTGAAGTCCAACTCACAGGTCCTATCCAGTGGCGCTGACATGGCACATAGGTGGTGATGATGTGGCGATGAGGTGGCATACACGTGGCAGTCCAATGGGAGTGACGAGGTAGACACGTGGCAGATCAATGAGGTGTCATTCGAGGTGCACCCAGTGGACCTATCAACTAATCACAAGCTACCACGTGGCAGGGCGTCAGCGGCAAAAATGGATGAAAAATTAAAATTAAATGATATAGTGCAAACTATATAGAAAATCCAAAAATTTAAATGATGTGCACATATCCAAGTTTAATTCGCCCAGAGGTGCATTTTTGGTCAAACATCCAAGTATCATATATTACCGGCAAGCTCTCAAGATAAGGAATCCAATCATGCAGTTAGTTTTAACAAATTTTGGATATTTTGGGAGAAGTTTCCACGGGAAAGAAGAAGAAAGTGAATTCAGTTGGAAAAAGAGACACTTGGCAATTTCGGTTGCAGCCCTAATGTTTTTCCCTCTCCTTCTTATTCCAATTTTCTTCTCATTATAAGGGTTCTAGAATTTTGGAGAAAGTGCTCCACTTTTCATGGCTTCCATTTTCTAAATATCTTGACCTAAATTTGTAGAATTCTATGGATCTTTTCAGGGTATAGAGGTTACATTGCAGGATGACAGATTGTTTTCTAGTTGCAGGTCTTACTTGTGTCAGGCATGAGTAAATTTCCCATAATATTGTCTCTGTGCATGTATTTCATTGTTATGAATTGAAACCTCAAGGAGGCTTATAATTTGTCATCTCAAGGAGATTGTATGATTGTTTGTAGGCATTCTTTAGTGAAGAGTTTAAATTCTATAATCAGTCATAAACAATGGAATGTGTCCCATATCTAATAATTTTGTGAATGGATTGAGTAATGCATTAGTATAAGGTATTAATGTAGGGATATCTTGTAAGGAAAACAAATTTGCAGATGTGATTGGCATTTTGTAGTTTTGTGTGTGACTTTATTGCCCAATAAACAAGGCACTGGTCTTTGACAGATTTGGGGATGGTTTTAGATATACATTTTAAAAGAAAATCTATTTCCCTTTATGTTTAGGGGTTTGTGTTCTTTTCATTCCAAGCTCTGTTTTCAATTATGGTTTATACAAATTTAGCCAATTTGTAGTGTTTTTCTAAATTGGGCGAGCTTGTGGAATGGTTTGTTTGCTTTATTGATGTTGTCATGGTGAGTAAATGAGTTTGATTTAGTGCATCAAAAGGGTGTCCCCCCCTAGGTCTAGCAGAACCTGAAGTGCAGGAGGATCAATTAGGGTCCTATGTTATGTTGTCCATGCCCTAATGTGTTTCGTAGACTGAAATTGGCCATTTCATAGAAGGATCGCAGGTGTACTTGGGTTAATCAGTTTTGGTGAACAACAAAAATGGCAACTCTGCTAGGGAAAGAGATGTAAGAATTTTGTCAAGTCAAATCCATGAGTCTGGCCATATCCATTTGAGGAAAGAGTCATAAAAGTGTTGTAAATCTGAAAGTGTTTTCAGATCTATTGTTATCTGCCTAGTAGTGTTGTATGAAGTCGGGAATGTCTTCTTTGTGTCGTGAGAGTCAATTCATATCCAAGTGTTGAAAGTATGCTATCTTTTTATCTTTGTGTAAGTCCAGATCTGTTCATGTTCTGTATTGATTTTATAAATTCTCATAGCAGTGAGTGGCGACTCTCAAAGATCTCTGCACCAGTGTGCATTATTGTAAAAAATTTAAAGGATTTGGTGAGCTTGTAGCAAAGAGGTAACAGAGGCTTGGAGTTTTGAGATTGAAGGTCTCCATCAAGGGAAAATGAAGTGAACAACGGCAACATTGATTTTACCAGGTATTCCTCAAAGTATTTATGAAACTATATGTTCCTTATAAGGTGAAACAGTCACCATTGAAAGGAAAAGAAATCTACCCTTTACATACTTCATGTTTTAAAAAAAAAATCAGTCATAAGTGATGGGAGAAGTGTGTATGATTCTTAAAATTAATGTCTGCACATTTTTTGAAAGGAGTTTGTAAAGCAATAAGATGCATTGTCCTAATAATGGTTCAATAAATGATATAAACTTGATGGATCTAGATGTAGTTCCTAGATCTCCAAATCCTTTGTCAAATCTGAAAGAGATTGATAAAGAGATTGCAGTATGTCTTCAAAAGATCCAAGAGAATTTCATCTGGCTTTTAAGAAAGAAAGTAGGGAAAAGAAAAGAGGAAGAGTCATTATATACTTTTTATGAAAGATTTATAGCTGCATTAAATGAGTTTCCAGCTAATGCTAGACTCCATGAGTTTGTTCTGATTGAATTATTTTTAGAGCTTGATGAGCTTGACTCAGTTAATTGGTCTATAACCTCGAGAGAAGAAAGTGTTGCATGCATTAAAGAATGGATAGATGAGATTGAAGTAATTAAATCTGAAAATGTACACAAGATTGAATACAATGAAGGAGATGAATCTGTGAGTGTATATGCCTCCTATGATAGTGAAGGTGATTTTTATTCTCAACATAACAGTTTAGATGTGTATTCAGAGCAAGAAGAAACTTGTGAGAACATAAGTAATTGTTCAAATAATCATGAGCCCGTTGAGGTTTCAGATTTTAATGATATGGACCACCTTATTAAGTTCAATCCACAAAATATTTGCACCCAAAGTTATGAAACTATGTTGCAACATATAGCAGCACTTTATGAGTAGCATGATAAAGGCTATGATGCGGATGTGAGTTGTTGTAATGATGAAATAAATGTGCATAAAGACATGAGTACTTCTGATTTAATACCTTTATCAGATTGGGACAATGTTTACAGCTTAGAGGATGAAGCCAAGGAAAATGGAAATGAAGAAGAAGGTTCACTAAGTAGTGAACAAATTTCAAAGCTCCTAGCTGCTGATTTTCAGAGGTATGCCTCCAAAAATGTGCCCAATCTCTCACACCCAACCAGTACCTGTTTAGATATTGATGATGTTTTTGAGGGTGTGAAGTATGATACATATGTTGTTGATTCTTTTCCTATATTTGATTTGAGTGATGGACAAGATGAAGATACATATACGCTTGATAGGTGTGATAATGTAGACTCATATGTTGATATGAACTCAGATTTTGGTATGCATTGTATGGATCTTGTTGTTGAAGAGAATGATAGATTTGAAGTAGTTTTCTTAGATTTGCAAGTGGGAAATGAACCATTGATAACTGATGATTATGTGTTTTTACTTGTGCAAGAGGCTGATAGAAATTGTGATCAGCATGAAGATAAATTGCAGTCATGTTATGAGGAAGTTTTCCTCTCTAGTTTGCAAGCCATCATTGTGGAAGAGTGTTCATCATTTGAGAAAACTACCAATAGAGATGTGCCTGAAGTTTTCAACTTTCAGATTAATTTAGGCCACTTTTCATTTCAGCTGGGAAAGAATGGTAAAGACTATGGCACTCTTATGTCACCTAGTGATCAACCCTTTTAGCATTCATTTGGTTTTCAAAGATTGATTGATTGATTATGAACATGCTGATGATTATGTTTTATGTGATCAGCTGATTAGGAGTGGAAGTGTTTTTGATCAAGCAGATAACAATGAAACTTTTAGCTTACCTACAGTTTATGGAAATGAAAATCATGTGTTTGACAGAGGTAAGAATTTATTCCATTTTTTTATGGCCCGGGCCCATTTAAGTTGTATATTTTGTACAATTTCTTTGCTTCAGTTGTGTGGTTTTCAATAAAGTGCCCTACTGTTTGGATTGAATAAGGAAGCCTTGTTTTTTAGAAGAGAAGAGAATGATCCATTTTTGGGTGGTCTGCTTAACCATAGATTTTGAATTCTTGTGTTGATCTTGTAATCAACCATCCCCAGTCAGAGCCACTATTGGGACTCATTAAATTTGAGTCAAGTTTAGAGGCCCATTTCAAAAAAAATCTCTGCATTTCCAAATGAGTCAGTTTGAATGGCCTAGTTAGAGAGAGGGCAAAATGGAGACAGTTGATTTTCAAAGGGTAAGGCTCGGGAATTATGTCCTATACCTTTCATTTGGCCTATGCAGTGATGTGCAACTTCCAAAATTTAGTTTGGATCATTTTATGAGGTACCCATTTCAAGGGGTGAGCTGAAAGTGCATTTTAGGTGCAAATGCAGATTTTACCAAGTAGCCTACTTTGGGTGTTTATATATTTTTCCCTATTGATTGTCATGAAGAATTTAAAAATGGATTCAATTCTATGCATAAAAGTGTGCCTCCATGAAAATTTTCAAGTCTTTAGCAATCCATTTGCTTAGTCTTCCAAGCTCAATCTGTTGGTAGTTTGTGTTGTTTGACAAGTCCCTGTTTCAGCACCTGGTCGAGGCCCTGTTTTGCATAAGTGTAAAAGCTGCCCTGGTGAATGTCATGCCAAAATTCTTATTCTGGGCTATTGTTGATACAAATGATAAGCTATGTTTCAAATTTCAAGCTCCTTCTAATTCGTTTGATTGATTTTCAAAAGGGTTTCTTAGGCATCTGTTTCAGTGATCCATACTTTCATTGTCGTATTAGTTAAAATTGCTATTTTCATAAGTGCGCAGTTTGTACCCAGTCATCATTTTAGTCAAACTGAGTATTCTAAGTTTTAATATGTACTTCAAGGTACCCATACCTCAAATTTGAGGGTCTACGAAGGTCGTTTGATATTTTTAAGAAAGGCATCATGTGTTGCCTGAACATTGACTTCATCAGGTCCGCAGTGCCGACAAAGCTAGTTGGTCATTTTCGACAATTAATATCTCTTCATTCGGGATTCATCTTGAGAAACCATTTGGTAGATTTCATGCTTGTATATCAGAGTACACACCTGTCAGATGGGGAGGTCCAAAAAGGTGTTTTGATTGGTTTAAAAATTACGTCTTCGCGATTAAATGTGAAAATGTGGCGCAAGTGCTTGAAAGTTGCAAAACTCAGTCTGATGCTACGAAAATGGTGTCGATAAATTCCAGAGAGATTTTTGGAGTTTGGGAAGTTTTAAAACTTCAAACAAGTGTATGTTGGCAAGTTCATAACCAACATCTTCCCCCAACGTGGCAGTTGAATAGGAAGCTTAAAATCTTTCTAGCAAAATCAAATGGCAGTCTTATGTGCAGTGTTTGGAGAAGGGAATTAAAACTCTAGAAATGCCATTGATAGGTGTAGAGCCTCCTTCCTTCTCCCACGTGTTGGCTACCCTCAAAAGATTTCAACAATGGCTGGGGAGTGCAAATTAAAACCTTCAACAATTTAAAACTTTTAGCAAATGAAGATTTAATGTTAAATGCCAGCCATTTTCCCTCCTCCCTTCACGTGGTTGAAAGGAAAATAGAAAAACTTTTAAGAAAATGGACATTGGCAGGCCTAGAGCTATCATCTCCCTTGCTGCACATGAGTTGTTTTTTGAAGTGCATATTTTAAATGAGAAATGTATGGCTGGGAAAGGTTTGGTAAACCTTTAACTTAGTGAAATGGCAGTTGCAGACCAACACTCCCCCTCACGTGATGGTTGTCAAAAGACTGAGGCAAAAAAATCCAAGGTGAAATGCAATTAGCATGTACAACAAGTTAACTCCATGACTATGCCAGTCACTCCTCCCCCCACGTGTTGCAGCAATCAAAAAACTTTAACTTTCAACCATAGCAATTTCCTTCCCCTCTACAGGGTATGTTGAGAAAGGTAGCAAGTGTTCAAAGCAATTGAATGCCCAGTCATCCCTTGTGTGCAGTTTGGAGGGCAGCGATAAAACATTAAGCAAATGTAAGCAGCAGGAGTAACCCCCCCTCTACATGGTTTTTTTTTTAACAACAAAAACTCTTAAACAATGCAAAGGGCATTCTTTAAACCTCGGCCAATTTCCTCCTCTCTATTTTGGCATGGATCTTCTGCAAGTATGGAGAAGGCAATGAAATTCAATAGAAAAAAGAAAATACCAGCTTGGTAGCCCCTGCGTGGTATGGTGTTGAAATGCATAAAACTTTTCAAACAAGTTCCAATCCCCCTCCACGTGATGGCTGAAATGATTCTAAAAAACATAGCAAATACAAATGGTGGAAGGAGTTTGAAAGAGGCGATGGATATTAGAGCAGACATTAAGACCTTCCAAGCAATGCAAATGACAAAAAAATGCCATTAAAACTCAGGAAAAGCTCACAAAAGTAGTCCCAGGCATAAAGCAATTATCCCACATTGGCTGGGGGGAGCATTTTTTATTATTTAAAAGTAAAGCTTCATACTACCATAGTGTCAAAGCCTTGGAGGCTTTTGACGGATGGTGCCAGTTGGGTGCCCGAGCGGACCCCATGCGCATGGGCGTGCTTCCCGAGGCAACCAAGGAGGCTGACAAGTGGTGACAAGTGGACCCCACACATGCACAGATTCTGAGGCAGACAAATTTTGTAGAGGAAGAGCGGATTAACAAGTGAGTAGGTTGTCGAAGATCTACGGTGCACATGGATTCGTGAAGGGAAGTTGCTTGAAGAATAACCATCGTGAAATGGCGAAAAGCACGTGCTCAAATGGCAAAGGTTAAAGACTATGTAGGTTTAAGATGATCTGACGACCGGCGTGACTTTGTGACCCGAAGATGCAAGCCCATTAGCCATCGTAAAATGGTGAAAGACAGGTGGCAGGTCCAGGTGGAAGTCTAACTCGCGGGTCTTGTCCAGTGGCGCTGACATGGCAATGATGTGGCACATAGGTGGTGATGATGTGGCAATGAGGTGGCATACACATGGCAGTCCAGTGGCAGTGATGAGGCAAACACGTGGTAGATCGATGAGGTGTCATCTGAGGTGGCACCCAGTGGACCTATCAGTGAATCGCAAGCCACCATGTGGCAGGGCATCAGGGGCAAAAATGGATGAAAAATTAAAATTAAATGATATAGTGCAAACTATATAGAAAATCCAAAAATTTAAATGATGTGCACATATCCAAGTTTAATTCGCCCAAAGGTCCATTTTTGGTCAAACATCCAAGTATCATATATCACCGGAAAGCTCTCGGGATAAGGAATCCAATGACATAGTTAGTTTTAACAAATTTTGGATATTTTGGGAGAATTTTCCATGGGAAAGAAGAAGAAAGTGAATTTAGTTGGAAAAAGAGACACTTGGCAATTTCGGTTGCAAACCTAATGTTTTTCCCTCTCCTTCTTATTCCAATTTTCTTCTCATTGTAAGGGTTCCAGAATTTTGGAGAAAGTGCTCCACTTTTCATGGCTTCCATTTTCTGAATATCTTGACCCAAATTAGTAGAATTCTATGGATCTTTTTTAGGGTATAGAGGTTGCATTGCAGAATGACAGATTATTTTCTAATGCAGGTCTTACTTGTGTTAGGCATGAGTAAATTTCCCATAATATTATCTCTGTGCATGCATTTCATTGTTATGAATTGAATCCTCAAGGAGGCTTATAATTTGTCATCTCAAGGAGATTGTATGATTATTTGTATGCATTCTTTAGTGAAGAGTTTAAATTCTATAATCAATCATAAACAATGGAATGTGTCCTAGATCTGATAATTTTGTGAATTTATTGAGTAATGCATTAGTATAAGGTATTAATGCAAGGATATCTTATAAGGAAAACAAATTTGCTGTTGTGATTGGCATTTTGTACTCCTGTGTGTGACTCTGTTGCCCAATGAACAAGGCACTGGTCTTTGACAGATTTGGGGATGGTTTCAGATATACATTTTAAAAGAAAATCTATTTCCCTTTATGTTTAGTGGTTTGTGTTCTTTTCATTCCAAGGTCTGTTTTCAATTATGGTTTATATAGATTTAGCTAATCTGTAGTGTGTTTCTAAATTGGGTGAGCTTGTGGAATGGTTTGTTTGCTTTATTGATGTTGTCATAGTGAGTAAATGAGTTTGATTTAGTGCATCAAAAGGGTGTCCCCCCCTAGGTCTATCAGAACCTGAAGTGCAGGAGGATCAATTAGGGTCCTATGTTATGTTGTCCAAGCCCTGATGTGTTTCATAGACTGAAATTGGCCATTTCATAGAAGGATTGCATGTGTACTTGGGTTAATCACTTTTGGTGAACAACACGATCAATAGTTCTTTTTTCTAGCACACCCAATGGGACCATTTTTGTTTACTTTATCTAGAGAGGGTTTATAAGCCATAGACCAGTTACTAGCAGTCAAATCATAGCAAATATGAGTTTATTTCTACCACCCCTAGTTGTGGTCCAAGCAATATCAGGAATCTAAGTGTAAATCCCTGTTTAGGCAACCCATGTTCCAATGGCAGCCCAACCTCTGAGAAATTTTGTCACTTGGAATAGAAGGAGTGCTCTTATCCCACCTATCCCTCCTACTCAATGGGATGCTAACCCCACATTTGCATTAAAATCCTTGCCAAAATTCACCGAAGATGATTCTAAGACCATAGAGGAACATTTACAGGATGTGGTTGATGTGTGCACTGTACACAATGTCACACAGCAAAATGTAGCATTAAGATTGCTCGTAACTTCTTTTAAAGGAAAATCCCAAGATTGGTATAGATCTCTCACACCAAATTCAATAGGAACCTGGGACCGGTTGGGAGACCATTTCTTTGAACGATTTACTGGAAAGGGTGATAGATCTTCTCTAATGCAGCAACTGATCATGATAAGAAGGGCCCCCAAGAAGTTGTGATACATTTCGATACTATATTTCAAAACACATGACAAAGAATACATATATCTACTCGTCCCCATACGGACATGGAGTTCGTATTCTACCTAAAAGATTTCAATTCTAACATATCTATCATAATCTAGTCTTTGGGAGGTAACACTCTTCTAGATGCTTATGAGCTAGTTGTTTGTGTGGAGAGAAACTTAATTTATGTAGGGAAGCTCCCACCAACGTAAGGAAAGCATAGTGTGGAAAAATGCTTCCCTAATGTCAATTTGTAGAGGAAACAAGACTAGTGTGTTTAATAACTTTACAGAATACTAATATTAGCATATATGAAACAAAGACAATGTCACAATTCAAACATACACATAGATAAACACCATGAATTTACGTGGGAAACCATTTTAGGAAAAAACCCACCACCGACAACAAGATCACTTTTATTCTCAGCAAAGAAACTTTACAATAAAGTTTGTTATCACAGCACATATGTTCACTCTGATCACTTTGTTTACACACCACAGTATACGACTTATCATCAGAACAACAACCATGTTCAAGTCTCCTCTTGGCTTCATATACATTTTCATGTCGACCGTTCAACTGTCAGTTTGCACCAATTTGTTAGATATCTAATTGTCTGCATTGGTCTACATTCATGAGAAAACAATTATCCCACATGCATCCAGAAATAAAACCGGTTCGTATTCAAAAAACCCCGGCTCACACAAGTAGATTCCATCGGGTATCAGGAAGACAAAAAATCAGCTATCCTTAACGTCTAATCTTTCTCTTTGCGCTCTGCCACATGGCACCCCTTGATTGGTTTCGGGTCCCTGCTCTGACATCTTAGCATGACCTCACTATCCACTCGGAATTCTTCTTTGTAACTAGGTTGCGACGGAAAGTCTCATGAGAACTTTCCCATCACAACCTAGCGACCACCGTCAGATCTTCTGTGATCATCGTCTGATCATTTCGATCTGCTCAGCCTTTAATTCACCTTAGTCACTATCCTGTCAGGTCCCACCACTTGGTCACCATGTCACGAGGAATATACTTATGAGCAGTTTGCCATCACAACATAACGACCACCATTGGATCAACCTTGACTCTCGTTCGATCATCTCTGATCTGCACAACCCGTATCTCGCCTGGACTGCTCACTTATGTCAGGCCCCACCATGGTCGCCAATTTGCAAGAAATAACATACGTGCATCTTTCCATAGCAGTAAAGCGATGACCATTGGATCAGGATCTAAACTACAAGTCTTTTATCCTTTCATCCATCCAATAATCGATGCTACCCCGATGACCGAAGATGACTTTGTCAAGTCATCGGGATGACTTCAAACCTGCTACTTCAAGCTCTGATATGTCAAGTTCATCGACAAAGGATATACCAATAGAGTTCACTGATTTTCTTAACACTGTTTCATCGCCCAGAGTTAATCTGATCAGTATGAACAAAGGTCAAGTGAATTAAAGGAATAATTCCAACAAACTCCCACTTGACGAGGAATTCACTGTACTACTTGGGCACTTTCCAAACATTATACAGAGGGATGGGTACTGAGACCCATCAAGTTAGAACACCACCTAAACTTGTGAGAGCTCATTAGTTTTGTTAATGCGTCTGCAACATTTTCCTGAGTGTCTACCTTGTTCAAATTAACCTTTCCATCTTCTACCATGTCACACACAAAATGGAATTGCACATCTATGTGTTTAGACCTAGCATGGTATGTAGGATTATTCGCTAAACATATAGCACTCTGACCATCACTTTGGACTTCAACCTTCCTTGTATCAAAACCAACATCTGTACTCAAACGCTTGAGCCAAACAACTTCTTTACAAGCATGTGTGGCTGCCATGTATTCTACCTCTATAGTGGACAAAGTGACTACAGACTATCTCTTTCTCATCCAACTTATTGCTCCACCGTTCAAAACAAAAATGTATCCACTGGTGGATCTTCTACTGTCAATGTCCCCTGCCCAATTAGAATCTGCATAACTACAAATGCTAAGAGTTCTCTTTGAATCATTCAAATTACCATGATAACATAATGCAAAGTCTTAAGTACCCTTCAGATATCTGAAAACTCTCTTTACAGCATCCCAATGCGGTCTTCCTGGGTTTGAAATAAATCTTCCTAATACTCCCACTAGTTGGGAAATGTCTAGCCTTGTACAAACCATTGCATACATCAAGCTACCAATAGAACTTGCATAACGTATACTCTTCATGTCATCTATCTCCTCTGGAGATTTTAGACTGTCATGCACAAACAGTTTGGTTCCCTACAAAATAGGAACAACCTGTTGTTTACAGTCAAACATATTCAACTTATCAAGAACACTAGTGATGTACTTTCTCTGGCTAAGCTAGAGTTTTCTCTTAGATCTGTCCCTCTTGATTTTCATTCCCAGAATGTAGTTTTCTGACCCCAAATCTTTCATTTCGAACTTCAAGGATAATTGGGACTTCAAGTCTGAGATCATACCTTTGTTATTTCCAAGGAACAACATGTCATCAACATACAAAGCAATAATAAGGATCTTATCGTCTTCAACCTTGTAGTACACATAATGATCGGCTTTTGATCTCACAAATCCCAAAGAAAACACAAACGTATCATATTTTTGATACCACATTCTAGGAGACTATTTCAAACCATAAAGAGACTTATTTAGTTTACATACCAAATGTTCTTTACCATTTTTCATAAAATGCTCAGGCTACAACATATAGATTTCTTCTTCAAGGTCCCCATGAAGAAATGTTGTTTTCACGTCCATTTGCTTGACTTCCCAATCATATGCAGCTGCAAGTGACAAAAGAAAACTAATAGATGTCATCTTAGCTACAAGAGAGATTATTTCTCCATAGTCAATACCTTTCGTTTGAGAATACCCCTTCGCGACCAATCTAGCCTTGTACTTATCAATGCTACCATCTAGACCATACTTCCTTTTGAAAACCCATTTACACCCCACAGACTTTCTACCTTTAGGCAAGGATACCAGATTCCATGTTCCATTCTTGTCCAAAGATTTCATGTCATCATTCATGGCTTCCAACCAAGAATCTGAATCTGACATATCCATGGCTTCTTTTACAGTTCTAGGCTCATCAGTATCTGCAATAAAGCATAGGCACAATTTACATTCAACATTGAAAAATTATACCTATCTAGGGTAAACCTATCAGGTTGTTGCCTCTCTCATGTGGATCTTCTTAACACTTGTGGTGAGGCTTCATTTTTTTCTTCTTCTAAACTTTTAGAGCTTCTTGAACTCTCTTCATTCTCATCTTCAAGTACATCTGGAGTTGTCACTTCTTCTCCTAGTGTAAATTCAACCACATCCTTCTCTTTTCCCTTCTCTGTTGGTTTATCTATAGACATAGGTTTCAGCTCTCAGAAGATGACACTTCTATTGTACACAACCTTTCCAGTCTCAGGATTCCAAAGCTTGTATCCTTTAACTCCAACTCCATATCCAATGAAAATAAATTTGACTGCCTTGTTATCCAATTTAGATCTTTTAGCATCAGGCACATGTGCATATGCCTCTGAACCAAACACATGAATGTGTCTTAGAGAAGGTTTCTTACCAGACCATGCTTCCATAGGTGTCTTGTCTACTAACGTTGTTGTAGGTGACTGGTTCAACAGGTAACATGTTGTAGCAACTGCTTCTGCCCAAAACTTTTGTTCCAGTCCAGCACTACTCAACATGCTTCTTGCTTTCTCCATTAGAGACCGATTCAACCTTTCAGCAACTCCATTTTGTTGTGGAGTATAAGGCATAATTCTATGTCTTTTGATTCCATGGTCTACACAGTACTTGTCAAAATCTGTATTGCAATACTCACCACCGTTATCAGTTCTTAAACATTTTATTCTCCTTCCAGTTTGATTTTCAACCGAGTTCTTAAATTGCTTAAACCATTTGAACACTTCTGACTTACTGTTCATAAAATAAACAAATGTCCTTCTCGAATAATCATCAAAAAATGATACATAGTACTTTGATTTAGACAAAGAAGGTACATCCACTGGACCAAACACATCAGAATGCACATAGTCCAGAATGTCAGAAGATTTATGAGGACTTGAATAAATTTGAACACAGTTTTGTTTTTCATATATGCAATGTTCACAGAAATCAAACTCAAGGTTATAATCAGTAAGTCCTCCTACCAAGTTTTTACTCTTTAAAGTTTTCAAACCTTTTTCACCAATGTGACCAAGCCTATAATGCCAGAGCATTCTCTTTTCTACAGGAAGTTTAGCTTCCATAGAATTTACATCATATGTCAACTCAGTAGTTCTATTAGATTTCTTAGTGACTATATTACAACACACGAGTTCAACATTTAACTTGTACAAAGTACCAATGCATTCACCCTTAGCCAAACTAATAGACCCTCTAGTCATATTACAACCACCAGACACAAATGGTACCTGGACTCCAACATCATTCAGCTTGCTTATAGAAAGTAGGTTTCTTGCCAAACCTAGTATGTGCAGAACTCCGTTGATTCCCTTTATTCTCTCATCAGGAAATTGGATTTTAATTCTTCCTCACCCAACAATCTCTAGTGTTGAGTCACTTTCTAAGTACACCTTCCCACCAGCATACAGTTCATACTTTGAGAACCACTCCTTGTGAGATGTCATATGGAAAGATGCCCTTGAGTCAATCAACCACACATTGTCAGAAGCAGGCACTGCCAAATCTGCTACAAAGGTGTCTGCATCACTATGAGAAGATTCATTATCAGAAGAGTTCTTTCTCTTCATCTCCTCTTTGTAGTCTTTTTGAATATGACCCTTTTGTCCACAGTTCCAAAATTTCACATTAGACTTCTTTCCAAGAGACTTGGACCTCTCTTGAGAATTGGACTTGTACTTCTTTCCTTTCTTCTTATCTTTTTCCTTTGGTATGCCTCAAATAGAGAGTGCATCTTTTATCATCTCAAAAGGCTTATTTCTCATTTCTTCTGACAAAAGAGTATTGGCCACAGTATCCATCTTGAACTGGGTCGTAGTACTACCAATGGCCATCACCAAATGTTCCCAAGAATCTGGCAATGAGCATAGCAGCAACATGCAATGTTCTTCTTATTGAATAGCCACACCGACTGATGTCAACTAAGTGAGAACCATGTTTAACACATTCAAATGATCTACCAAGGGTGTTCCTACATCCCTTTTCAGAGAATATAACTTCTTCCTAAGGAAGAGTTTATTCACCAAGGTTTTGCCCTGATAGATGTCTCCTAACTTCTTCCACAAATCACTTGCAGTCTTCTCCTCATGTACGTTCAACATAACTGAGTCTGCAAGGCTTAGTCTTATGAGTCCTCTAAATTTCTGATCTGCTAAGTCCCAATCTTCTTGCTTCATGCCTGAAGGTTTCTGTCCACTCACTGCAATCCAAAAATCTTGGTCAACCAGCATGTCCTCAATTTTAAGTTTCCATAACTCAAAATTGGAGCCATTGAACTTCTCAATATCAGTTCTTCTAGAAGTGCTTGCCATCTTAATCTGTAAACAAGTAGACACACTAACAGACTCCCACTAAAACAAATTAACACAAAAAACCAACCCTACCCACAAGGATAACACATCTGGCTAGGCTCTGATACCACTTGTAAGGAAAGCACAATGCAGAAAAACGCTTCCCTAATGTCAATTTGCAAGGGAAACAAGACTTGTGTGTTTTATAACTTTACAAAAGACTAAGATTATCATATACGAAACAAAGACAATGTTAGAATTCAAACATACATAGAGATAAACACCATGAATTTACGTGGGAAACCCTTTCAGGAAATTACCCACCATCGATAACAAGATAACTTTTAATCTCAGCAAAGAAACTTTACAATAAAGTCTATTATCACAACACAGATGTTCACTCTGATCACTTCAGTTACACACCATAGGATACAGCTTATCATCAGAACAACAACCATGTTCGAGTCTCCCCTTGGCTTCATATACATTTTCATGTCGACCGTTCAACTGTTAGTTTGCACCAATTGGTTAGACATCTAACTGTCTGCATCGGTCTGCATTTGTGAGAAAAACATTATCCCACATGCATCCAGGAATCAAACCGGTTCATATTCAAAAAACCCCGACTCAGTCAAATTGACTCTATAAGGTATTGGGAAGACAAACAATCAGCTATCCTAAATGTCCGATCTTTCTCTCTGCACTTCGCCATGTGGCACCCCCTAATTGGTTCTGGGTGTCCCTACTCTAACATCTGAGCACGGCCTCACTATCCGCTTGAAATTCTTCTTTGTCACTGGGTCATGATGGAAAGTCTCATGAGAAATTTCCCATCGCGACCTAGCGACCACCATCAAATCTTCTACGATCACCGTCTGATTATTTTGATCTGCTAAGCCTTTAATTCATCATAGTCGCTCTCCTGCCAGGTCCCACCACTTGGTCACCATGTCGTGAGGAATATACTAACAAGTAGTTTCCCATCGTGACATAATGACCACTTTTTTAATTAACCTTGATCGTCGTTTGATCATCTCTGATCTGCACGACCCTAATCTTGCTTGGACCATTCACTTATGTTGGTCCCCACCATGGTCGCCAAGTCGCAGGAAATAACATATGTGCATCTTTCCATAGCGGTAAACCAATGACCATTGGATCAGGACCTAAACTACAAGTCTTTTATCCTTTCATCCATCCGATAACTGATACTACCCTGATAACCGAAGACAACTTCGTTGGGTCATTGGGATGACTTCAAACTTGCCACTCCGAGCTCTGATATCTCGAGTTCATCAGCAAAGGATATACTGATAGAGTTCATAGATTTTCTTCACACTGTTTCATTGGCTAGAGTTAACTTGATCAGTATGAACAAAGGTCAAGTGAATTAGAGGCATAATTCCAACAACCAAGACCACCAATCCCTGTCTTTCTTGACGTGTCAAGTCAAATGCCCGAATCATCACCTTCAAACACATGCACACCTCAATATATGTATAATTATCCTAATGGTCAATAGGAAAGCACTCCTGCTCCCTTTTCTCTAGCTACAGAGGTTAATAATATAAAAAATAAATTCTTAGAACCTTTTCAAATGAGATCATTAACCTTAAGAGGCAACAAGAAGTGCCTGCTCACCCCTCTTTTCAAAATTACCAAAGCACAAGACCCCTTACCAACAAAATCAATATCAAGGTTGCACAAAAGCTAATCAAACTCAAGTGAACAACCAACTTTTACCTATGCCTACCCCTTTGTAAACTATACCAATAACAACAAAGAATTGGTGGTTGGCCAAAATAACTTCGTAGACGACACCAATTCATTGTGCTTCCCTTACAACATTTCTCATATACAACAAAAATGTCTAAGAGGAAACTTGCAATAGAAAGTGGTTGAATAAAGGAGTCAAGGAATGGGCCTTGATGTTGAGGTCTATGCTTCCCTACATATGGGTAATGCTGCCCTTATCACCCAAATGCAAGACATGTCCTTAGAGTAAGAAGCTGAGATCACTCAGGATCATGCCCTCTTTTTGTGGATGGAGGACGAGGAGGATGTCCTCACAAATGATGCTTCCACCTCATTTACAAAGGTACCGCAAGAGCAATATGATTATAACCTTCGCTCCAAGAAATGGTTTACTAGAGAAACTATGATGCAGCAGCTGAAAGAAAATACAAAGAAGCTAACAAAGCAGCCTATTGTGGTCTCCATTTCTCAAAAGGAAAAGGTTTTATACCTTAAAAGGCCAAAGACTAGAAGGCTCCCATTCCTAAAATTATTGATATAGTTAAGTAGTTAAAGAAAGTTCCCATGAATGTATCCCTATGGGATATCCTCACTATTCCTAAATAAAAAGATCATTTGCAGGAGGCACTCAATGAAATCAAAAAGGTATATGATGAGCCAACAACAACCAGATTACACACAAAGAGTGATGCACCTATTTCAGGAAACCAATCGCAATCCTCAATGGTGATTACTAATGAGGGCCTTGAGGTTTCTACTGACATGAAGGAAGGTAAGCCAAAGCCCAATACTTTATTTTTAACCCTTATAGTTGGAGATAAGTTACCTCACAATTCCATGATTGATTCTGGTGCTAGTACCACCATGATGCTTAAGCAAATTGTAGAGGTTCTAACTTTGAAAGATAAGCCCATGAGCAGAGGAGTCATGCAATTAGATGGAAATAGAGTTCAGATTATGGACATTACAAAAAAGCCTTATGCTCACCTTATTCACTTGCCCTAGCATCATAGTGACCTAGGAGGTAGCAGTTATTAACATTCCCCCTATTTTTGGCCTTTGTCTGTCTCGAGATTTCACCATCAAGGTCAGGGGTTATCTCTCCCTAGATTGGTCTCACCTTATCATATAAGAGTAAGCATGTGGCTAAGTTAAACATATTGTTCTAACCTCTCCATGTAGAACATATATGTAATGAAGCTATGATAAATTTTGAAGCTAGCCACAAGTCCATCTCAGGAGGAGAAATGAAGTGGTAACCAAAGACTGATCCACTAACGAAGAAGTTTTCCTAAATGAACTCATTGATGTGCACCCTTATGGAAATTATTATGCTACTAAAATTGGGACATATGTGATTTTTTATGAGGACCATCCCATCCCCAAAGTCTGAAAAGACCTGAAAGACAAGGAGAAAGAAAAGGAAGACCTAACCTCTAAGCTATGGACCCTCCACTTTGATGGGGCCAGATGTAAAACCAGATTTAGAGCATGCGTTTGTCTCATTTCACCTTTCAAAAAGAAAACCTTGAGTTCTTTCCATCTTCAAATTTCCTTTTGCAACAATGAGGCTGAGTACAAAGGTTTAGTTTATGGTTTGAGCCTTGTAGAACACCTTGAAGTCAAATAACTGAGATTTTTGGGGGATTCAGAATTAGTCATTCATCAGGTCTGAGGAACATCAGTTGCAAAGAATGTCCTCATGTGTTCATACCTCCATAGATTTTGGGACCTAATTGAGATCTTTGAGGATTTTAATATTCAAAGGATTCCCCAAAAGAAAGATGAAGCCACCAACCACATGGCCACGATAGGATCACAGTTCGATCCCACATCAAAATGGGAAACCAACATTTTGTCTGAGTAGTCATTAGACCTGGTATACTAGACAATGAAACCCATTGGCAAGTTTTTGAAAGTGAGGAGCATATAGCCATGTTCATCCAAATATCTGGGGAGTTTGCAAACCAATTGCAGCCCAAAGTGTCTGAGGCATATGTCGACCAAGTAATCCAACTTAAAAAAAAACACTTCCCAAAGGTTTGATTACTCTTGAGAACCTTTTTGATTGTGAAGATTCCAAGAATGACAAGAGGAAGTTCACAGTGGACAAAGGGGATTACACTAAACACCAAGTCGGGGGTGTTTGAAAACTCAAAGTAGGGAAAGATGTTCCTTGATGTGATAGAGAAATGATCATCCATTTCTGCGATGAATATGTGGGGGTGATCACATGGTCATATGATGATCTAAAGGGCTATAATCCAGAAGTAATGTAGTATACAATCAAACTGGAAGAGGGAGAAAAGCTTATCTAGAAAAAGAATCATCCAATCAACATGAAGATTGATTCCCTGATGTCACAAGAGTTATGAAAGATAATTAATTCTAGGATTATATATCCAATTAAGCACAACACTTGGGTCTCCAACTTGGTGCTAGTCTAGAAGAAGAATGAGGACATCCGCCTTTGTGTAGACTTTTGGGACTTGAACAAATCTTCCCTGAAGGATCATTACCCATTGCCTCTGATGGAGTAGATTCTGCATATGGTGGCTGGGTCTAAAATGTTCTCCATGCTCGATGAACTCTCCTATTATAATCAAGTCCTCATCAAACTGGAGGAACAACATAAAACCACTTTCACTACCAAGTTGGTAATGTTTGTCTATTAGAATATGCCTTTTGGGTTATCTAATGATGGTGCTACTTTTTAGAGGGTCATGGATATAGCCTTCTAGGAACTGATAAACAAGATAATCCTGATTTACCTTGATGACTTAACCGTGTTTTCAAAATGCAAGCCAGATCACTTAGACCATTTGGAGCTAGTTTTTCAAAAGTGCAAGGATTTTAGCGTCTCTCTGAACCCTAAGAAATGCATCTTTGAGGTTCCTCAAGGGAAGTTGCTAGGACATGTGGTATCCAAAGGAGGGGTGTCTATTGACATAGACTAGAAGAAAGCTATCAAAGAGCTCCCCTTGTCAGTGAACAAGAAGGGTGTCTAGTCTTATTTGGGGAAGATCAACTGTGTCTAGAGATTCATTTTGGATTTCACTGGAATGGTAAGGTCTATCACCCTCATGCTTAAAAAAGTTGTGCATTTCAAATGGACTCCAGAGGGTAAGGAATCATTTGAAAAGATTAAAGAGGCTATTTTGTCCACCCCTTTTTTGGCTAATCCGAACATTTCCAAGGATTTTATAATGTATGTTTATGCCAGTGATTTCAGCATAATTGTTGTGTTAACCCTAAAGGATGCAAAGTCTAAGGATGAACATCTAATTGCTTTCCATTCTGAAATGTTGAAAGCATATGAAATCAAATATAATTTTGTGGAAAAACAAGCCTTTGCCAATGTAAAAGGCCTGAAGAAGTTGAGGCATTTCATTGCTTGTAACAAGATGACTGTCTATGTGGCTCATCCCGTAGTCTATGAATACATCATCAAAGGAGAAATCATGGAAAAGAGAGCCAATTGGAACACTAAGATCCTCGAGTATGACATTGATGTCAAGCCCACTAAGGTGATCCGAGGAAAGGGTGTTTGTGAGTACCTATCCTAGGAGCCAAAAGATCTAGGAGAGGCTCAAGATGAGACTATGTTAATGCATACATAGCCAAAGGAGAGGACTTGGATTACTAATCGAAAAAATTCTTCATGCAAACCAAAGTTTTTCCTTCAAATCTCCCCGTGGAGAAGAAGTGATTTTATAGGCTCTAGAATAATGGTTATGGATTGTTGGAAGGTGTTCTATTCAACTAAAATTTTAACGGAGTTTTACTTCGTTATGTGGGTAGGTAGCAAGCTGAAAAAATCCTCCATAATTTCCATGGTGGTCTCGCATGAGATCATTTCTTAGCCCAAACCACTACTATAAGAATTATCTGTGCAAGCTATTATTGGCCCTTGTTTGGGGATGCAAACAATGTCGATTCTACATTGGAAAGTGTAGGAATTCATGCATACCATTGAGGCCTATAGTGGTAGATGAGCCTTTTCACAGTGGGGGCTAGATTTTATAGGAATTTTCAATCCACCATCTTCTTGCAACCACAAATGGATTCTCATGGCTACAAACTATTTCAGACGATGGACATAAGTAGTGTCATTGAAGAATACAATTGAAGCTGAGATTTTGAGCTTCTTATAAGAGCTATTCATAAGGTTTGGTTTGCATAGAACCATAATATCAAATAATTTTAGAGCTTTCACAGGGTCTCCTTGAAACAAGTTTTGAAGAACTCCCCATACAAGCTCGTATATGGGAAGAGGGTACATTTTCCAATCTCATTAGAGATTCCAACCCTGTAGCTCTTGAAATCCCTTAAGCTAGAGGAAAATGAGCCTATGGAAGTAAGGTTGGCATAGCTCTTAGATATACGAGAAGAAAGAGAGGCAGCTTTCAACTCTCTCCAAAACCACAAGCAAATTGTCAAGAAATGGTTTGACAAAAAGATCTTAGACCCTAGTTTTAAACAGGGACACCTCATCCTAAAATATAACAAACGTGGTGAAAAGTCTAGACACCCTGCTAAATTTGACAGCTTGTGGGAGGGTTCGTTCCACATTTTGAATGCAAAGGCTTTAACACTTTCATGTTAGAGGACTCACAAGGTGAGCTTTTAGAGATCCCAGTCAATGGGATCCACTTCAAAGGTTTTCATTAGGCTTATCCTTGTTTTTGTGTGTAAATATTCTAAATAGTGTGCTTTCTATTTTTGGAGTTCCTTTTGTCCTAGTCATTTTTTTCTATAAGGTCTTAGTTAGGAGTTTTTTTGAACCCAAGCAAAGAAAAAGAAAGAAATGGCAAGCATTTTGAGTCAAAGAAGCCATGAAAGTCAAAAGGAAAATATCTTTTAGAGATCCTAGTCACTGTGTATTAGACGACTCGCAAGGTGATCTTTTAGAGATCCTAGTCAATGGGATCCACCTCAAAGCTTTTCATTATGCTTATCCTTTTTTTTGAGTGTAAATGTTGTAAATAGTGTGTTTTATGTTTTTCATAGGTCCTTTTTTTCTAGTCATTTTTATCTTTAAGCTCTTAGTTAGGAGTTGTTTTGAACCCAAGAAAAGTAAAAGAAAGAAATGGAAAGCATTCTGAGTCGAAGAAGCCATGAAAGTTGAAAGAAAAATATCTTTTATATTATATGTATGGTTTCTTTACATATATACATTTCAAGAAAGGCTATTAGGACATTGTATCTTTCAGACAAAATGCAAATGAGAGAAAGAAAGGTTGTTGCAGGGATTTGGCTTGCTTAGTCATTGTCTTCTTCTTTGAGCTCATGCTCATTGAAGTCAGCATCATTATCATTATCATCATCATCATCATTCTCTCTGTCCCCAAGATCAAAATCTAGATTTGAGTCTACTCAGAGAAGTGTGGAACTACCTGAAGGATAGGAGGGTTCTCAGGGGTAAAAATTCTTGAGAAGATGTAGTCCTGAAAGTCTGAATACTACGCTACCTATTCTGCCTCAATCGACATGTGTATCTTCAGCAAAAAAATAGTTGCTCACCATGCTTGGTAGTAATGTGTCATTATAGACATGGTTTTAAAACCTGAAACCAAAGGAAACGTCATCGTCGATGAAATGCCTCAAGTCCGAAGTAGTTACAATACCCCAAATGGGGTCTATGTAAGAGACTATCTCATCCAACCCACCTAAGTACTTATCATGGAAAATCTGGTCCATGGGGTGCATTAGGCATAGCAATGTCAAGAAAGGAAGCTACAAAGCGAGAGGTAATGTTCATGTTTATACGGTAGTGGTTATTAGAGCCTACAAAGTCTTCCCCAAAGACCAACTTAATAGTAGATATAATTATAGGGTTAGTATGGTTCATCATCCTCTACAGACGATGGTCTGAGATATTATCTAGAGAAGCAACTTACTGCCTATGCTTACTAGCCTAACATGGGTTTCCATTACTCTTATTCTAAGAAGCTACTCACTCCTATCCTAAATGGCTAAGGATTAATTCTCACTATGATCAAAACTACTTTCTCAAGAGGTATTTATAGAAAAGATTATGCCAATAGAAGTATCAATGGATGTTGCATTAGGACAAGTTGGTCATTAATGAGGAATATTATCGCACATATAAGCCTTATTCATCCCTTTTGTACAGTCTTTTTGGAGGATGTGTGAATTACAAGCTATCACCACATGTCTGTCCATGATATTTCCTTTTGTGGTAAATCTTTGTTAATCTCTCTCATCAATATTTTTGGCCATTTGGAGAAATTTATTATGTGTTGCATTGATATTTTGTTATTGATGTCAATACTAGTTATTTTGGCTACTTTACTGGCACCCTTCTGGTTCCAGTAGGTTGTGTGGTTTTTGGTTAGATTATGATCCAATATGCTTTTCTATGTTTGGGTTATAGAATTGGCCTATTAATGATACTTGGGTTCATGTTCAGTCAGTTGGTTTGGATCTGGTGATCGGATGTTATCCTGTTTTGCGAGTAAGCTTGGTTTGTGGTTTCGGCGAGGGTTTCACCGACAAAGCTTTATTGAAGATCTTTGATAATATGCATAAGTGGTGTTGGTGTGGCTTCTAATGGAGATTCAAGATGTTGATGGTGATAATGTTAGAGACTTAGTTGATTGCCAGGATCATTTCTTTAGTGTGTGTTGACCTAGATTGGGTCCCTATTTATCTAGGTTATGGACTGCCTTAATGTAATGTGTGGATTGAGCCTTTTGACGTGTTTCTGGGATGTCTTATGAGTTGGATATTATTTGTTTGGTCTTAGGCTGACATTTTTTGTAATTATGTAATTGTATTATTGTCTGGCGGCTGACCTAATTGTTTATGGTCGAGGGTTTTCATATAAATGATGTAAAATCTCATTGTAGATCATGTGTGAGGATGCAATGAGAGAATAATGTATTAATCATTTAGGCAGAGGATTTGGTTGATCATTGGAGATTGAGTTGGGTTTATGTAAGAGGATTTAGCCCTCCAGTATTGAGATTAACTAGAACTATACACAAAATTAGGAGATGTTATCTTTGCAGTTTATTCTTTCTTTCGGATTGTAGTCTAGATTTGTATGTACTCAGTGAGACTCCTTTTGTGATGAGCAGTGCACTCTAGGTTGTTGGCCTTCCTGCAAGTGCAGGCCCCTCAATTGTAATTCACATACTACATAAGTACTATATGATTGTGGGTAGGCTTCCCACCATGGTTTTTCCCTTTACCGGGTTTTCTACGTACAAATCTTGGTGTCATGTGGATGGTATTTATTTTCTAATTATTGTTTATGCTTAATTGGTTTATTTGTTATTTTGGTAATTGGTTTAAGAATTCCGGTATTAATGTTTTGGGTTCCAATATTAAAGTTTTAATTGCTTAAGGTTCTGGTAATCTGAGACAACTGATTCACCCCCTCACCCCTCTCAGTTGTCTTCCAATTATTTGAACTGTCTAACAATTGGTATCAAATCTCTGGTCCTCTCTGCATAAGCTTAACCACTTGAGGAAGATCCTATGGCGACTAACAGTTCAAGTTCATCTAGTTCATCTGGTGCTATCTTTTGGAAATATATTCCTAGGCTCGATGGAACAAATTACAGAACATGGAAGATTTGGATGGAGACTCATCTGAGATGTCTTGGCGAGGAGATTTGGGAAATCATGGAGTATGGTTTTACACCTCATAATCTCGCATCTAACAACCCTCCTCCGACAAACTTCCATAAGGAGCTTGAGCATGATTGTAGAGAAAGAGAAGCCCTCTTGTGTGCACTTATTGATCAACAAATAATGGGATTAACTGACAAATCATCTGCAAAGGCTATGTGGGATAATTTGGAGACTCTTAATGAAGGTGACCCTACTATGAAGATTGCTAAACTTGATGGTTACCAATTGAGATATGAAAACTTGAAGATGGAAGAAGATGAAAGGATTATTGCATTCAAGGAAAAGGTAAATAAGATTGTTATGGGAATTCAATGTTGTGGTGGAACTCTGAGTGAAGATAAAATAGTTTCTAAAGTTTTGAGAGCTTTACCACTGGCTTACAAGATGAAGGCTACTACAATTAATGAATTGAGAACAATGGAAAATAATTTTGTCAATAGAGATACCTTGGTTGGGAAATTATCTTCTTTTGAGCTTGAAGAATTTGGACCTTCTGGAGCTATGAAGTCTGAACCGGCTTTTCATGCATCTACATCATCAACTAGAAAGCAAGATTGGAAAGATTTGTATGCAAGGGAATTGGATGATATGAAAAGAGAAGATGAATAATTTGAGAAAATTGAAACCCTATTTTCTAGAAGAGTACCTAAAGGACCAGTAGGAAGTAAGTATGAGGGAAAAACACCTTTTAAATTTTTTGCGTGTAATAAGATATGTCATTTTGCATCTAGGTGTCCTGAAAGGAATTCAATATTTGAAGAGAGAGATAGAAGATCTTTTAAGCCTAACCCTAGATATTAGAACAAGTATAAGTACAAGAAAAACACAGATAGATCATGCTACATAGCAGATGAGGAAGGTGTGACTGATTTTGATGATGAACCAACACCCGACTTTACTAGTAGTTTCGGCACTGGAAAGGAATGGGTTTTCCTAGCTATCAAGGAAGATGTTCTGGCACTAGAAGAGAATGTACCTGAAGAGAAGGCACTTGCTACTAAAATTCAAGACAATGATGAATGGGTAATTGACAATGGATGTTCACATCATATGACTGGAGATAAAAGGAAGTTTCTATCTTTGCAATAATTTGATGGCAGGCTGGTTACATTTGGAGATGATAAAGCATGTATGATCAAAGCAAAAGGAACTATATAATTGGATGGTAAGCACAACATTGATAATATTTATTAGGTTGAAAGTTTGAAGCATAATATTTTGAGTGTAGGACAATTGGTGGATAAGGGATTTCAATTACAGTTCAATGATGGAAAATGCAAAATCATTAATAGATCTAGTTTGGAAATTGCAACCGGTACACAAACAAAAGGTAATATATTTCATTTGAATTTCGGTGAGAAGACATGTTTAATTGCACAAATTGATGAGAGTTGGCTATGGCATAAAAGGCTATGTCATGTGAATTTTGGTTACATTGTAAAGATCAATTAAACTAAGGAAGTTAGAGATATACCTAAGATTGTGAAGCCCTATAATCCGGTATGTAAAGAATGTCAAATGGGAAAACAAGTCATAACCTCTTTTAGGAGTATACAAGATAAATCTAATGATGTTTCTGATCTTGTTCATACTGATTTGTGTGGCCTTGCTAGAGTTAAAAAAATTCAACATGATAGATATTTTATGCTAATCATTGATGATTATTCTAGAATGATGTGGGTTACTTTTCTAAGGGAGAAATCTGAGGCTTTTGAAAAGTTTAAAATATTTAAGGCTAAACTAGAAACTAAGACAGCATTGAAGATTAAGTGTTTAAAGTCAGATCATGGTGGAGAATTCACATCTGATGAGTTTAATAGCTTTTGTGAGAAGCATGGTATAAGGAGACAATTTTCTACTCCCCGGACACCTTGGCAAAATGGAGTTGTGGAAAGGAAGAACAAAACTATCCTGGATTCTTCTAGAACAATGATGACGAAATCTAGTCTACCTCATATCTACTAGAGAGAAGTAGTGAGCACAACAGTTTATACATTCAATACAGTACATATTAAAGAAGAAACTGGTAAGACACCTTATGAATTGTAGTTTGACAGTACACCTATTGTTAAGTATTTCAGAATCTTTGGTAGTAAATGTTATATTAGAAGAGATGATATCATTGGCAAATTTGATCCTAGATGTGATGAAGGCATATTTCTTGGTTACTATAATGAAAGAAAAGCATATAGATGTTATAACAAGAGATTATAGAGAATTGTGGAGAGTGCTAATGTCAAGGTGGATGAGCTGTATATAGGTCAAATCTGATTTTATGAGCATGAATTGGTACTAAAAATGATCATAACTGAACCGGTAATACCTTTACCAGAATAAAATGTTGAACCAGTTACTTCGACTGTATCAGAAAATTCAACATTAACTTTAGAACTGAGAAGAGGAACATCGAGTCAAAAGACTGCTAGGTATGTGAGATTGAATAATTCATTTGATTATATCATTGGGGATAAGAGCAATGGAGTGATGACAAGTAGAAGATTAGCAGGTAATGTGGTATTTTTAATTTCTCAAGTTGAACTGGTATCAGTAATTGAAGCATGTAAAGATGAATGTTGATTGAAAGCTATGGAAGAAAAAATAGATTAGATTGAAAAGAATAACACATGGACTTTAGTTCCCCAACCTAAAAATAAGAATGTTATTAGAACTAAATGGGTTTTTAGGAATAAATTGAATGAAGATGGTCAAGTTGTAAGGAATAAAAATAAACTGGTTTGTAAAGGATATTCTCAGAAGGAAGGAATTGATTATGCAGAAACCTTTGCACCTGTAGCTAGGATTGAAGTTGTAAGATTGTTTCTTGCCTATGCTACACATAAGAACTACAAGGTTTATCAGATGGATGTTAAGTGTGCATTTCTGAATGGGGATCTTGATGAGGAAGTTTATATTGAGCAACCTAATGGTTTTTCACTTTTAGATGATAAAAACATGGTTTGTAGGTTAAAGAAAGCTTTATATGGATTGAAATAGGCACCTAGAGCTTGGTATGGAAGATTAGATAAATATCTTTTTCAGCTTGGTTTCACTAAGGGTAATGCTAACAATAATCTATATTATAAGGTCACTGATGATGATATACCGATTATTGAAGTTTTTGTTGATGACACTATTTTTGGAGGTGAAGATAAGTTATGCATGAAATTTTCTAAGAATATGGAGAAAGAATTTGAAATGTCTATGATTGGGGAAATGAAATTTTTCTTAGGTTTGCAGATTACTCAGACTGATAAAGGTATCTTCATTTGTCAAACTAAGTATGTTAGGGAATTGTTGAAGAAATTTGGTATGGGAGACTCTAAACCAATAAGTACTCCTATGGTTACTAGTGAGAAATTGTCAAGGAAAGATGAATCTGCATCGGTAAATCCTATAGGATACAAATCTATGATTGGAGGTCTGCTATATTAGAATCAGACTAGGCTTTACATAATGAATGTTGTTTGTATTGCATCAAGATATCAAAATGATCCTAGAGAAAAACATGAGAGTGTGGTGAAAAGGATTTTTAGATACTTGCAAGGTACATCAGAATATGGTTTGTGGTACCCTAAGATGATTACTTTACCTTTTGTGTATATATAGATGTTGATTGGGAAGGAGATAATGATGACCAGAAAAGTACTTCCTGTGGAGCTTTCTTTCTTGGAAAGAATTTGGTTTCATGGATCAGCAAGAAAAAATCATGCACTTCTTTATCTATTGTTGAAGATGAGTATGTTACTACTGCTACTAACTGTACACAAGTTCTATGGATGAAGAAAATGTTGAAGGATATTAAAGTGCATTGCATTGGACCAATAGTTATTCACTATGATAACTCTGGTGCTATTGACATATCAAATAATCCAATATTTCTTTCTAAGACAAAGAACATATCTCTCAAGTATAACTTTTTGAAGGAGAAGGTCGAAGAAAATGAAGTTAGACTAGTTAATGTGAACACTAAAGAGAAGATTGCAGATATTTTCACTAAGCCTTTGCCTAAAGAATCATTTGAGTACCTGAGAGACAGATTAGGGGTTTATGCCCCTCTAGCAGAGAACTAATTGATTCTTTTTAAAATTAGTGTGGTATGCATTATCAGAGATATTATTCATTCTGGATTGATGTGGGGATGCTACTGCTCAGGGGGAGTAGTTAGCCTCATGATTTAGTTGTTTTTGGTTTTTGCTTTGATATTTTTGTCAAATTTATGGCATTGATTGCAAAGGGGGAGAGATATATGTGAAAAAAAGAGCTATCATTCATAGGGGGAGTTTGGTCTTTATTTCATAACTTCATTGCTATATCTTTGAGTGGGAGATTTTTCATTGTCTTCCATTGGGGGAGACTTGTTCTGCATTTCTTGGTGCTTAGATGTTTTTCAGATCTAGTGTTGCCATCAATTCCAAAGGGGGATATTATTGGCCATTTGGAGGAATTAACTATGTGTTGCATTGATGTTTTGTCATTGATGTCAACACTAGTTGTTTTAGCTGCTTTACCTGCACTCTTCTGGTCTCAGTAGGTTGTGTGGTTTCTGGTTGGATTATGATCCGGTATGCTCCAATATGTTTGAGTTATGGAATTGGCTTATTCATGCTACTCATGTTCATGTTCAGTTAGTTGGTTTTGATCTGGTGATTAGATGCTATCATGTTTTTCCAGTAAGCTTGGTTTGTGGTTTCGGTGAGGGTTTCACCAGCAAAGCTTTATTGAAGATCTTTGATGATATGCATAAGTGGTGTTGGTGGGGCTTCTAGCGGAGATTCAGGATGCTGATGGTGATCATGTTAGAGACTTAATTGATTGGGATCATTTCTTTAGCATGTGTGGATCTAAATTAGGTCCCAATTTATCTAGGTTATGGATCGACTTAATGTAACATGTGGATTGGACCTATCAATGTGTTTCTGGGATTTCTTATGAGTTGGATATTATTTTTTTAGTCTTAGGCCGACATGTTTTGTAATTATGTAATTATATTATTGTCTAGTGGTTGACCTTATTGTTTATGGTCGAGGGTTTATAAATATATATATATGTTGTAAGATCTCATTGTAGATCATGTGTGAGGATGTAAAGAGTGAATAATGTATTAATCATTCAGGCAGAGGATTTGGTTGATCATTAGAGATCGATTTGGGTTTATGTAAGAGGATTTAGTCCTCCAGTATTGAGCTTAACCAGAACTGTACTCAGGCATAGGAGATGCTATCTTTGTAGTTCATTCTTTCTTCCAGATTGTAGTCTGAATTTGTATGTAGTTAGTGAGACTCCTTTTGTGAAGAGCAGTGCGCTCTAGGCTGTTGGCCTTCCTGCAAGTGCATGCCCCTCAATTGTAATTCACATACTTATTGCAGAAGTATTATTTGGGTGTGGGTAGGCTTCTCATCATGGTTTTTTCCTTTACTAGGTTTTCCATGTACAAATCTTGGTGTCATGTGGATGGTATTTATTCTCTGATTATCGTTTATGCTTAATTGGTTTATCTGCTATTTTGGTAATTGGTTTAAGCATTCTGGTATTAATGTTTTGGGTTCTGGTATTAAATTTTTAATTGCTTAATGTTCCAATAATCTGAGACAACTGATTTCCCCCCCCCCCCTTCTCAGTTGGCTTCTTGTTATTTGAATTGTCTAACAAATGTGTTTGACAGGCTTTCATAAATATGTCATAAAGCGGGGAGCCCTTCAACCAAGAAGATCATATGGGCTAGTACAAAATGATTTCAAATGGTGGTGTTAAAGAACATGATTGCTTCATTCTTTAGTGAGTTGGCAATAAGGCACACAACACGTGAATTAATCCTATGCATATGTGTGAGTTGGAAATTACATCAAGTTAACTCTTAGTTAATGTACCATGCAATGTGATTTTCAAGGACCCCATCTCATGAATATAGTTTTATCAAGAATAGAAGCGCATGCAGCATCAAGGTGGAATAAGAATAAAGTTTTTTCAGCCTCTAAGTTCAAACCTTGCGAGAACACTGAAAAATGACATCATCCATAGGAGTTTTTGATACCTCTTTCAAAAGCCAATATATGTGAACATTTTTTGAGAGGCGTATATCGCTACCCATGCCATACCTTTGAAGACCAACCATCCTTTCACAAAACCAAAAGAAAAGAGCCATGTCAAGGACACAACCATGGTTGCAGATAGGTTCGAAGATGTTTTTTATCCAAATCTCTACATTCAACCAAAGACTCTCTGAGAGGCTACCTAGAAGAGATGGAAGAAGGGTGGTGCAGGTAGGCTTTCTTTTCAGCTTTGGCACTCTGGTCTCCAGCAATACATGGTTCCTATGGTACCTCATTGCCCTGATTTTATCAATGAATGCACTGATAATTTTACCCTAGACCCACCTATAATTAAAGGAGAACAACTAATGATGGTGATAAGTGTTGAATACATCAGGGATATGGTATGTATTGCTTAGATTGACAGTAATACAATGATTTTTAATAGAAAAGGCCCTAGAGGGTTATTGGAAGAACAAAGACACTACTATTAGTTTATACAAAGACTTGATGTAGAGACATCCAGATACCATCGAGCTTCCTCAATTTTGAATCGGTTTGCTACATCTATGCTAGCATACTTTTTTGGCCTAGATGATGATAGAGATATTCAACCATTTCAAATGGGTTTCCTGTTCAAGTCCTGCAAGAAGAAATAAGTTTTTTGTTTTGACTTTGTAAACATCTTGGTACATGAAATGTTGGAGCAGCTAACGAACTTTAAAAACTATTGTAGGTTTAGGTACACCTCTTTTCTCATCCACATATTTCTACACTAGAACCCTGAATTATTTAAATAATCCATGGAACTTTCAATGTATGACAAGAAGAACAAAATGAATCTGATAATAGTGTGGTCCACCTTGGTGTCTACCTCACATGATTCTTACACATTCTTATATGCCTTCTTGACCCTTGAAGTGCAAGATTTGATTAAGATAGACACATATTCTATCACACATTTTTCAAAAACACAAATTGCCTAGATGAGATCCAATAGTCTCCCATGTATTGGTATCTAGGTTCAGAGTTTTATTTCATCCAAACTCATGGGTTCACTGAAGAACCTTTTCACCTCCTGCAATCCATTCTAGATCACACTTTGGCTCTAGAGATGTTTAGACGGCTGGTCATTATTGAACAACACATGGGTTCAAGATAGCATGGGGTTTCTGCTTTTAAGGAGAACATGATCATTGGACCCATTCTTGTCGTCAAAAGACTCCATGTAGAAAGCGTACTCACTTCAAAGATGGTTCAACTAGGCCTTGTGGTTATTGATGATAAATGGAATTATGACCCAGACAAATGTCTAGCATCAAGAAAAAACCCAATAGATCATATTTTGTGTGGCCCTATTTGGTATTCATGGAGAAACCCGCAAGAAGATAGCCCGATAGTATATGTGAATCTGCATCTCATTCACAAGGAAGAAAGACCACCTTGGCTATCCTTCTACAAGGCAAAATAAAAGTATGACCTAGCCAAGAAATTACCACTCTATTTGCACAAAAAAATGTAGGAAGAGAATTGGCCTAAAGATAAAAGGAAAGCATTCTAGAGATATAGACAGGAGATCAAAGAAAACAAAGTGGTATTAGGAAATATTCCCAGTGATGATGATTTCAAGTGAGAGTGGTGGAAATATAATAGTGACAAGGTTGAAGATTATGATCCTCCTCCAAGTGCCAATGATGAAGGATTTGTTGCAAAAGTGGTTGAGGCACCTGGAGGGAAAGGAAAGAAAATCAAGATCATTGTCCCAAGCTTCATGCCCGATACCACTTTTCACTCTATAGAAAAGATTGTCAGAAGGCTTAGATCTCAGACTTCAAGAAAGCAGCCAAGTCAAGCTGCAAAGCAACATGATTCTCCCGAGGAGGTTGCAACCTCTCAGAAGAAGAAAAAGAACACTTCTAGTGTTTCAAGAGTTTGCAGACTAAGGCCCCTATATCACTGTAAGTCCCGCTTGCATCAACAACCTCTCTAGTGCAGGTAACTTTTTTTGCCTCTCTTCTTTCTTCTCAATCTTTGTTTTCTATGTTAGTGTGGTCCTCAATTAACCTTGTTACTATGCTAAGTAATCCTGAGATAGTCGCATCTTCTACGTCTTCTTTGCAAACCCAATCAATTGTAGCCTCTGTTAGCCTATTTGTGTCTTCCCCACCTAGCGTTGTCACTTCTGACACTACGATTAGCATGAACCACTCTATTTAGACCTCAAGCCAGCCAACAAAGATATCTTTTTCTTTGCGTGTCCTCGGGTTTGTAAATTTTTCACCCACTGCCTCGTCTAGTGTTGGCTTGTTGTTCTCCTCTCTTGCTAGTGTTTTCCACGTGATCCTTCCTTTTTCCCCAACTGCACTCTCTTTGACAACTCCATCCCAATTGCAAGTTAGTGTGGCTCCTGTTGCTTTCGTCCCACCCATAGGAGCTCCTTTCACAGGGAAAATGATCCCTTCCCCATTAGATTTTTATGAGTATGCGGATTCCTCGCATGAGCTCAGAGGGCATAGAAGAGGAGGGTTAAATATTCTCAAAAGCCAGTGGAGCCTTGTGTTCACACTATCTTCAAAATTTAGTGTTTGCGGCCATGACATTGAATGTTTTCAAACTAGCTAATCAAATGCAGCCCAAAGACTATTCTATGCACGCCATTGGCATTGATCTAAGCAGAGCCAGAACACAAGACAGGGTGGAGATCATGGAGGAATCACAAAAGGTGGTCTCTTTAAGCTATCTAAAGAGTACCCGACACTTGGAGAAGATCATGATTGAGTTAGAGAAAGTAAAAGCTACAAATGATCAACTGATGAAGGAAGGGAAAGCAAAAGAATCCAAGATGACTCGCCTACAGTCTGCAATACTTCAAGAAAAAAGGTGAGAGAGATAAACTCCAAAATGCATTATAAATCTGTGAGGGCCAGCTATGAGTAAATCAGGCTACTAATCAAATAATATTCCAAGAGTTATAGCATATGCAAGTTTCTTCTTCTGATGTGGCTCAAATTCAAGCTCAATTGTAGGAAGCCGTTGAAGAGAAAGAAAGGGAACATCAAGAATTGGTCGACATTCAGAACCTTCTTGCATAAGAGAGAGTAGAAAAGGATAGAGCCTTTTAAGACTTCCAGACTTCAGAATCTCAGTCCGCTCAAGAGCTTCATGAATCTCAAGCAACCATCACGAATCTGCAGGCAGAAAGCAAACAACTGCAGGAAGAAGCAGGGTATGTGTAGGATCATGGTGTGCCAAAACAGGCCCTTAAGTGGCAATGAAATTTCAAAAAATCAGAGTTATGCAACTTGACATGAAAAATTGAATAAGTTATGAACATTATTTTTAAAATATGTAAGAAGAGAATCTATATAAAATTGAATGTAGTTTTTAAGCTACTAGTTGTTTTTTGAAAAAGAAAAATCCTATTTGATGAAAATTTCAAATTTCAATGCAGTGGTACAAACATTTCAGGAAAAAGATAAGAAGTAGGTGTATGTCTGACCACCCTAATCAAAATCAAATTATAATATTTTTTTATAAGATTTATAACATAATTATTAGACTCATGTCCAGATGTGACACATATTTATTTATAATTTTTAATAAAGTAAATAATTATTTATGAATTTTTTACTACAACTTTTTAGAAATTCAGAAACTCCTATGTCTAACCACCTTAACTTGGTCAAAGCCTTATGAAATTCAATTTTTAAATTTTTTTCCCTATAGTAGACCAAGCATAGGATGCGACGCATGTTTCAGATTCAAAAAATGTTATGCGGTTTGAAAGTTATGAGTATTTTTCAATCAGACTATCAATCAAGACTTTTGTCAGAATTCAATTAGAAAATAAATAATTATTATTTATTAAAGTTGAAATAAGACAAGCCTTATATTGTTGGAAAGCTAAGAACATCCTTAAAAAACCCTTTTCATTTTATCAATTTTGGCTATAAAAATGGTTGTCAGCCACCAGTGTAAAATTTGGAAAATCAAGGAATACTAAAAAACACATTTTTTCAGTTGACTTTCCAACCTTGTCACTTCCAAGCCAAATCCCAAAGCAAACCTGAACCAAAATATGGAGGGAAAAATTTATGTTTTAAAATCGGATATCTAATTTTTGAAAAAATAAAAAAATATATTTTAGTAAATTGGGAATAACTTTTGCGGTTTATATCAAAATTTTGATTTTTTACAGGCATTGGAAAGATAATTAAGAGCTATATGATATGGAATAGGTATATTTTCAATTATTTGTTTTAAAAAATAATTATAATTCATTTAAATTCATCCTTCATTTTTAAAACATAAAAAACTCATGACTTTTTCATATGATTTCCCTATTGCATGAATTTTTGTAACAATCATCTCAAAATAAACTAAATAAGTAATTAATTAATAATAGAAAATTTATGAATTTTATTGAGTTCGATAAATTTTGATAAACCATGTTAGCTATGTTTGTTCCTTTCTCCACCTCTCTCTCCTAAACCTATCACTCCACCTATTTGTTTCTTCCTCCCTCTCTTTTGTCCATATTTATACATCTCTCTCTAGACCTATATCTCTAACTATCAATGAATACCTCATTAAATCTCTCAAGCTCTACAAGGTTCTTATATTTCTACCTCTTCATAATTTCCTCCTCTATTTCACTCTCTCTTCCCTAAGATCTAGACTAGTCTCTCTGCATTTCCTTCTCATCTCTAGCAACAAAATTCATAGGGGACAACGAGAGGCATAGGGAAGTATCAAAAAAAGGAGAGGGGGAGAGAGGTGAGAAGGAGAGATTAATTGGGGGGAAGAGAGAGTGTGTGAGAGAGAGTTATAGTTAATTAGGTGGAAGGCAAAGAGAGAGAGGGAGGGGGTGATTGGAGTGAAAAGAGAATGAGAGGGAGAGTTTGAGATTATTAGGGGTTAGGAGGAGAGGGGGAGAGGGGGAAGTATCAACAAAGAGAGAAGAGAGATGGGGATAGAGGTGAAGAGAGACATAGAGAATAATTAGGGGGTGGATAGAGGGGGAGAGGGAAGTATCTATAAACCCATAGGAGGAGAGAGGTGATCGAGGGTAAGTGAGGGAAAGAATTAATGTGAGAGAGAATATGGTATCCTAAAGGGTCATATGGTGTCTCATGAACCTTTAGGACACAATATGACACCTTAGGACACCATATGATGTTGTTATAAGTCTTATGGTGTCCTAACGGGTCATGTGGTGTTCTTTGAGCCTTTATGACATCATATGGTGTCATTAGGGGTCGTATGGTGTGTTAAGGGGTCATATGGTATCCTATGACCCCTTAGGACACCATATGACCCCTTAGGTATTGTTAGGGGTCATACTGTGTCCGAACGGGTCATATGGTGTCGTTGGGGGTTGTATGGTGTGCTAAGGGGTCATATTGTGTCCTCAGGGGTCACAAGACATTGTATCACCCCTTAGAAACCATATGATCCATTAGGTATTTTTAGGGCTCATACTATGTCCTAAGAGGTCATATGGTGTCCCATGACCCTTTAGGACACCATATGACCCCTTAGGATATCATATGGTGTCATTATGGGTCTTATGGTGTCCTAAGGGGTCATATAGTGTTCTATAACCCCTTAGGACACCATATGACCCCTTAGGACATTATATGACCCCTTAGGATACCATACGATACCTTGGGACACCATACGGTGCCATAAAGAATCATACGGTGCCCTAAGGGGTCATATGGTATCCTATGAACCCTTAGAACACTATATGACCCATTAGGTGTCATCAAGAGTCTTATTGTGTCCTAATTGGTCATATGGTGTCGTATGACCCCTTAGGACACCATATGCTTGGGAGACTATATGGTGCTATGGGTTGTATGCTGTCCTATGACACCTTAGGATATCATATGACCCCTTAGGATACCATTTGGTGTTGTTATGTGTTGTATGGTGTCCTATGACCCCTTAGGTGTCAATAGGGTTTATTTTATGTCCTAAGGGGTCGTATTATGTCCTAAGGGGTCATACGGTGTCCTATGACCCCTTAGGACACTATATGACGTTGTTAGGGGTCATATTGTGCCTTATGACCCATTAGGACACCACATGGTGTCGTTATGGGTCGTATGGTGTTCTAAGGGGTCATATGGTGTTCTATGACCCCTTAGGACACCATTTTTATGTTGTTATGGGTCGTATGGTCTCCTAAGGGGTCATATGGTGTCCTATGACCCCTTAGGACACTATATGGTTTCATTATGCATCGTATGGTTTCCTAAGGGGTCATATGGTGTTCTATGACCCCTTAGGACATCATATGGTGTCATTAAGGGTCGTATGGTGTGCTAAGGGGTCATAAGGTGTCCTATGACCCTTTAGAACACCATACGACCCCTTAGGTATTGTTAGGCATCATTTTGTGTCGTTAGGGGTCATATGACGTCCTATGACCCCTTAGGACATAATATGACTCCTTAGGTGTTGTTAGGGGTCATATTGTGTCCTACAAGTCATATAGTGTCCTACGACCCCTTAGGACACCATATGGTGTCGTTTGGGATTGTATGGTGTGCTAAGGGGTCATATTGTGTCCTAAAGATTCCTAGGACATCATATAACCTCTCAGGACACCATATGACTCGTTAGATATCATTACGGGTCATATTGTGTCCTAAGGGGTCATATGGTGTCTTGTGACACCATATCGTGTCGTTATGGGTCTTCTTGTGTTCTAAGGGGTCATATGGTGTTCTAAGGGGTCATATGGTTTTATATGACCCCTTAGGATACCATATAACCCCTCAGGACACCATATGGTGTCATAAAGGGTCGTATGGTGTTCTAAGGGGCCATATGGTGTTCTATGGGGTCATATGGTTTTGTATGACCCCTTACGACACTATATGACATCGTTAGGGGTTATATTATGCCCTAAGGGGTCATATTGTGTCTTATGACCCCTTAGGACACCACATGGTGTCGTTATGGGTCGTATGGTGTTCTAAGGGGTCATATGGTGTTCGATGACCCTCTAGGACATCATATTATGGTGTTATGGGTCGTATGGTCTCCTAAGGGGTCATATAGTGTCCTATGACCCCTTAGGACACCATATGACCCCTTATGACACCATATGGTGTCATTATGCGTCGTATGGTATCCTAAGGGGTCATATGGTGTTATATGACCCCTTAGGACATCATATGATCCCTTAGGACACCATATAGTGTTTTTAGGGGTCATATGGAGTGCTAAGGGGTCATATAGTGTCCTATGATCCCTTAGGACACAATATGACCCCTTAGTACACCATACAGTGTCCTTAGGGGTCATATGGTGTCCTATGACCCCTTAGGATATAATATGACCCCTTAGGTGTTGTTAGGGGTCATATTGTGTCCTAACGGGTTATATGGTGTCCTATAACCCCTTAGGACACCATATAGTGTCGTTAGGGGTTATATGGTGTGCTAAGGGGTCATATTGTGTTCTAAAGGTTCCTAGGACATCATATAACTCCTTAGGACACCATATAACCCCTTAGGTATCATTAGGGGTCATATTGTATCCTAAGGAGTCATATGGTGTCTCATGACACCATATGACCCCTAAGGACACCATATCGTGTGGTTATGGGTCTTCTTGAATTCTAAGGGGTCATATGGTATTATATGACCCGTTAGGATACCATATGACCCCTTAGGAAACCATATGGTATCGTAAAGGGTGGTATGGTGTCACAAGGGGTCGTATGGTGTCCTAGGGGGTCATATTGTGTCCTATGACCCCTTAGGACACTATATGACATTGTTATGGGTCATATTATATCCTAAGCGGTAATATTGTGTCTTATGACCCCTTAAGACACCACATGGTGTCGTTATGGGTCATATGGTGTTCTATGACCCTCTAAGACACCATATTATGTTGTTATGGGTTGTATAGTCCTCTAAGGGGTCATATGGTGTCCTATGACCCCTTAGGACACCATATAGTGTCATTATGCATCGTATGTCCTAAGGGGCCATATGGTGTTCTATGACCCCTTAGGATGCCATATGACTCCTTAGGACACCATATGGTGTCATAATGGGTCATTTAGTGTTCTAAGGGGTCAAATCATTTCCTACGACCTCTTAGAACACCATATGACCCCTTAGGTATCGTTAGGTGTCATTTTGTGTCGTTAGGGGTCATATGGTGTCCTATGACCCCTTAGGACACAATATGACCCCTTAAGACACCATATAGTGTCGTTAGGGGTCATATGGTGTCCTATGACCCCTTAGGTGTTGTTAGGGATCATATTGTGTCCTAACGGGTCATATGGTTTCCTACAACCCCTTAAGACACCATATGGTGTCGTTAGGAGTTTTATGGTGTGCTAAGGGGTCATATTGTGTCCTAAAGGTTCCTAGGACATCATATAACCCCTTAGGACACCATATGACCCCTTAGGTATCGTTAAGGGTCATATTGTGTCCTAAGGGGTCATATGGTGTCTCCTGACACCATATGACCCCTTAGGACACCATATCATGTTGTTATGGGTCTTCTTGTGTTACAAGGAGTCATGTGGTGTTATATGACCCGTTAGGATTAGGATATTATATGACCCCTTAGGACAGCATATGGTGTCATAAGGGGTCGTATGGTGTTCTAAGGGGTCATATCATGTCCTATGACCCCTTAGGACACTATATGGCTCCTTAGGTGTCATCATGGGTTGTATTGTGTCATAATGGGTCATATGGCATTCTATGACCCCTTAGAACACCATATGACCCCTTGGGACACTATATGGTGTTATGAGTCGTATGGTGTCCTAAGGAGTCATATGGTGTCCTATGACCCCTTAGGACACTATGTGATGCTAGGGGACATATTATGTCCTAAGGGGTAATATTGTGTCTTATGACCCCTTAAGACACCACATGGTGTTGTTATGGGTTGTATGGTGTTCTAAGGGGTCATATGGTGTTTTATGACCCTCTAAGACACCATATTATGTTGTTATGGGTTGTATGGTCCTCTAAGGGGTCATATGGTGTCCTATGACCCCTTAGGACACCATATAGTGCCATTATGCATCGTATGGTGTCCTAAGGGGTCATATGGTGTTCTATGACCCCTTAGGATACCATATGACTCCTTAGGACACCATATGGTGTCATTAGGGGTCGTATGGTTTGCTAAGGGGTCAAATGGTGTCCTATGACCCCTTAGAACACCATATGAGCCCTTAGGTATTGTTAGGTGTCATTTTGTGTCGTTAGGGGTCATATGGTGTCCTATGACCCCTTAGGACACAATATGACTCCTTAAGACACCATATAGTGTCGTTAGGGGTCATATGGTGTCCTATGACCCCTTAGGACATAATATGACCCCTTAGGTGTTGTTACGGGTCATATTGTGTCCTAACGGGTCATATGGTGTCCTACGACCCCTTAGGACACCATATAGTTTCGTTAGGGGTTGTATGGTGTGCTAAGGGGTTATATTGTGTCCTAATGGTTCCTAGGACATCATATAACCCCTTAGGACACCATATGACCCCTTAGGTATTGTTAGGGGTCATATTGTGTCCTAAGGGGTCATATGGTGTTTCTTGACACCATATGACCCCTTAGGTATCGTTAGGGGTCATATTGTGTCCTAAGGGGTCATATTGTGTCTCCTGACACCATATGACCCCTTAGAACACCATATCATGTTGTTATGGGTCTTCCTATGTTATAAGGGCTCACATGGTGTTATATGATCCCTTAGGATATGATATGACCCCTTAGGACACCATATGGTGCCGTAAGGTGTCGTATGGTGTTCTAAGGGGTCATATGGTGTCCTATGACCCCTTAGGACACTATATGACCCCTTAGGTGTCATCATGGGTTGTATTGTGTCCTAATGGGTCATATGGCATTCTATGATCCCTTAGTACACCATATGACCCCTTGGGACACTATATGGTGTTATGGATCGTATGGTGTCCTAAGGGGTCATATGGTATCCTATGAACCCTTAGGACACCATATGACCCTTTAAGATGCCACATTGTGTCATTAGGGGTCCTATGGTGTCCTAAGGGGTTACTTGGTATCTTAGGACCCCTTAGGACACCATATGGTATCATTAGGGGTCTTATTGTGTCTTAAGGGGTCATATGGTGTTTTATGACCCCTTAGGACACCATATGAACCCTTAGGAGATAATATGGTGTCGTTAGGGGTCATATTGTGTCCTAAGGGGTCATATGATGTTCTATGACCCCTTAGGACATGATATAACCCATTAGGAGACCATATATACTAAGTTTCAAATAAGGAGAGATATAAGGGTGAAGAGAGATGAAGAACTAAAGAGAGGGAAAAGAACTAAAGGACAAGGACATAAATAGAGATATAGATATTAAGGAGTTGTAATGTCCTAAAATTGTGACACTTGCAATTTTGACTGAATTTGGGTCTTCACGATGGCGACGCAACACTGAACCTGAATGGAGACCCTGAACCTTGCTTACGACACCGAAAACTGCATTTTTCTGCACCTTGGCATGATCCCTCCTTGCACCCTGCTGTCCTGGGAGGTGGGACCATGGCGCCCAGCGCCCTGGTCCTTCAGGACTAGGGCGCCTAGTGCCCTGGTCCCCCAGGACCATGGCACCCAGCGCCCTAGTCCCTAGCCCTATTTTGGGCCCGGTCTCTTTTGGGCCTCACGTCTTTATGTTTGCAATTTGGGAAATAATGTTTCCTGGTCGGCCTAAGGTCGGAAAAATCAGTCTATCAGCAAGTATATAAACTACATTTCCTCTCCCATTTGGAGGAGGAGGACATATGTGGGCAAGACGCGGAAGCGATATTAAAACACTCAAACATTCAAGCATTCAAGCATTCAAGCATTCCTTCAAGCAATTGAGCATTCTAAGTCTCCATTCAAGGCTAAGTGTTGCATTCAAGACAAGGATTCAACCATTGAAGAGGAGATCACATACAACAACATTTACACCTTCGCATGTAAGGATACAAACATTCTTACAACAAGGTATCAGTACTTGTTTACATTACAAACATTTACATTTACAGCATTCTCATTTCTTTTGAATGTAAAGTCTCCCCTAAGTGAAAACCGTCAACCCTAGTGACCTCCTTTCTCTCTCCTTGGAGTGGTGGGGGGAACACTTAGGGTTCGATCGCGATTTTCTGCTTTACATTTTGGTGAACCTAACATGAACATCCTTTTTGATTATTCATGGTTAGATCTGAAAATTGGATGCCTTGATTACATTTCCATGTTTGATCTTTTGCAAATTTTAGAGGTTAATTACATGAAAACCCTAAATTTTCTTTTTAGTAATTGAGCTTGTGAAATGTTTAATTGTTAATGCTTGTTTCAGATCTACCCTTCTATTACAAATTGTCAATTCATATTTGTGCTTTAATTCTGAAAATTAAGTGGTTAAGTGTCAAAACCCTAATTTTTAAAACCCTCTTGATTCAACCTTTGACCGACAATTTCACTGATCAAAACATCTCCAAATCAGCTGTAACTTTGGATTCCGCAACAAAATCATAATATCTTTCATCCCTGAAAATTTGGAAAAAAGTTGCGAGGACCGTGTGCACCCCGAGCGCCATTGTCCCCGACATTTTTTCCGAAATTTCGGGAGCTATATCTTACTTTATTTTTCTGCTAAAATCCAGAACCTTGGCTGATTTCATCAATTCTAACACTTTCAAAATTAAGGTCAAAGTTGGTCTAGTGATTGCTTGGATTAAGGCTTCTAATCATTCAAAAATTGTTGAAATTGAAATTTTGTGTCAAAATTGTGTTTCTTACTGTCCTAAATCTGAAAAGTGTGTTGGCATTCATTCGAAATTTCAGTGCTTTATTCAAATTCTTGCAATTTGTGACTTTTGAAATTAAGTGTTTAATTGCAACAACTTTGATTTCCGCTTTCAAAATTGAATTTTGCGTGAAATTGAGTCAACTTTTAAATTTCAAAGCTTGCATTGTTCTTAGTATTCCCTCTAAAATCATAAAATTCAAAATTTCAATTTCCCTCTCTTTTCCAAAATTCAAATTTTGCATTTTTCAACAATCTTGGTAGGGTTCAATTTTGAGATTGCAACTTTAATTTGGCCTATCTACAGATCGTAAAATCACTCAATTTTTTTAGATTAGCTTTAAAATCATCATAACTTTCATCTCTAAAAATTTCAAAAAAAGTTGCGAGGATCGTGTGCACTCCGTTCGCCACGGTCCCTGACATTTTTTCCGAAATTTCGGGAGATTGTCGTGATTGCATTTAACAGCCTAAATCTAGGAGATTGGCTGATTTTATTGAAATTTGCTACCTCTGAATTCAAAATCTTCTCTCCCTCTCTAGTGCATGAGTTTTACAACAATAAGCCCTACTTACACTATTCCCATTAGATGAAGCCTTAGAATTAAGTCTTTCCAAGGTTTAATTACCGAGGAGATGGAACCTAATTTGAATAGCCTTTTTAACGAGGACATGGGTAATTCCTCTAATCCTCTTAATGATGAAGAAGCTCTCCATGAGGTTTCTGTAGAACAACTTTCGAAATTGGATAACCAATTTGATGATTTTCAGCAATGGATGTCTCAAGAGTATCCCGATAGTCAAGCTCTTTCATTAATTGAGGGTCTAAAACGTATGGTTCAAAGTGATAAGAATGGAATTGATATTTTGCATGGTATTGCACACATTGTGGATTCGAATGTGATGCCTCTGAAGAGTTGTGCTGAAACTTTAGGTTATACACAACCTCCCACTCAAGTCAATCATTCTATTCCGTTGACAACTTCTATTGCTAGCATACCTACCTTTACATCAAACATAATGACTACTTCTATATAAGATATTTCGCCTATGATCACCAATCATGGGGGCAATCCTTCCTCTTCAATTAACCCTCTTCCTTCATTCAATCCAACTTCTTCATTCATTCCTTCAATAAGTGTTCCTATTACATCTCCACAAATGAACATGACGCAAGGGGGCAATTCATTCAACCATTCCATTCCTCCTTGTAGTGCTCCTCTTTTCCAACCATCTCCTATGACTAACTATCATAGTGTCCCGCCACCTTACTCTCAATCAATACCTTCTTTCAATAACATAATACCTCCATCACAATCTAACACATCTAATATGAACTCTTCGACTGAAGTGACCATTAACAATCTTGCACAAACTGTCTCTTCTTTACAGCAACAAATTGCCTCTATGAATCAATCTAAGTTTAGTGTGCCCACATTTGATGTTGCGAGCCCACTTTCTCTTGACATTGTTTGAGCTATCCCTCCTAAGCATGTTGAAATCCCGCATTTGGAGCTTTATAATGGTAAAGGTGATCCTCTAACACATGTTAAGACTTTTCAAACAATATGTACCGATTTTGCTTATGACCAAAGGTTGCTTGCAAAACTGTTTACTAGGACACTAAGAGATAAAGCCCTACAATGGTATTGCTCGTTGCCTTCTTATTCTATTACTTCTTTCAAACAACTTGCAAATGCTTTTATTCAACAATTTCAAAACAATATAAGTCCTAAAGTTACTTTGATTGATTTAATGCATTGTAAACAAGGTGTTAAAGAAAAAGTGACTGATTTCATTGGTAGATATAAGCATTTGTATGCTCAAATCTCTTTTCCAGTGCCTGACAATGATATTCAAAGAATCTTTATTTCTAATTTACAAAAATATATTAGAGAAAAACTTCTGTTTTCTGAGTTTACTTCTTTCCAACAGTTGTGTGCAACTCTTCACAATTATCAACTGACTGTGAGTCAAATGGAACAAGCAAATCCTATGGCTCCGAGTGATAAGGGTGATAGTAGTCAACAACCATTTGGAAAGTTTAAACCAAATAGAGAGTCCGTTAAGTTCAATGAAAACATCATGAACAACAATGTATATGCAGCATCAGGTGTGCCTCCTATTTCTAAGTTTTTCAAGAAAGAAAGAAAGTTTACTCCTTTGAATGAATCATTGCATAGTATTATGAATAAGTTATTGGAACAAAATGTGCTTACTCTCCCTCCTATAAAGCAAATAGATCCTACAAAGATTAATTCACCCTATTTTGATAACAAATCTTTTTGTCAATTTCATCGTCAACCTGGGCATGATACTGAAAAATGTTTTTCTTTAAAGGGTAAAATTCAAGATTTGATTGATAATAATACTATCTTTGTTTCTGGTGTGAATGATAAAGGCAACACATCTGTATCTCTTCCTAACCAAAATCTTAAGATTTTTACTGATCCATTACCTTCTCATACCTCTAATGTGATTGAGACTAATGATTCCTCTTTCTCATCTAATGGTCTTGTGTCTATGACTCCGAATGTGATTAACTTTGTAGAGCAGCAGAAACTCCCTAAAGAACCTTCCATCACATTTGATTCTAGTGAAACTATCAGGGCACCTGATGGTCCTTTATATATAGTTGCAAAAGTCAAGAATACACCTTGCCGTGGAGTGCTTATTGATCCTTCTTGCATGGTTAATGTTATTAATGAAGAATTTCTTTTTACTTTGCAATTGAATCAAGTGATCTATGACAAAACAAATGTGGTTGTGAAATTATTTGATGCATTTTCTTCTCCTGCAATTGGTTCTATTACATTACCTATTGAGGTCCATAACAAATCCCTTGATGTGAGCTTTTCTATTATTCCATCATCCGAACAATTTCGTGTGAAGCTAGGCTATCCTTGGCTATCTTCCATGAAAGCTATTGCTTCTCCTATTCACAAATGTTTGAAATTTCCCCATAATGGTGAAGTTGTTATTGTCAATCATAGTCTCTTTAAACCAGCTGAAAGAATTTCTAGCGTTCCTATTGATTATTTTTGGCCTAAACAATTCCAATCTCTTCCTCCGTGAAGTGATCATCTTTTCAAATCATATAAAAAGTGGAAAATAGATATGATCCTATCTCTAAGTGAACCTAGAACTCCCAAACTTGATATTCCTATCGTTCTTAAGAAGGAAGTTCTTCCTTTGAAAGATAAAACTAATGTCTTTCCTCAAGAAGATTCCCAACCATTCCTATGGATGTGACTATGTCTATGTCTAATAAACTTTCTAAAAGTAGGCCTATACCTCCTCGTCATGATGGACTTGGTCTTCTTCCTAAACCAAATATTCCTCCTTTATATGGAGCAATTCCTCGTCCTTCCTTTTATAAAGAGAAGAGGCCTTCCTCTTCTCCTATTATCCAGCCTAAGAGACCACAACCTAAACACCCAAGTGATAAGGATGAGAACATTCCTCCTCCTCAATCTTCTCCACTTCCTACTAAGACTAGACGAAATCGTTCTGCGTGTGAATGCCGACGAAAGTGTCGTCTTAGAGCTCAGGCAGCTGCTTCTCAAACTTTGCAATCCCCAAAAACACCTTCAACAAGCATTATTCCATTTTCTCCAAAATCTCCTAAACATAAGATGCATGATGGTTTTGATCCTGTGCGAGTTAAAGATCCTATTTTTATAAATCTTGATGATGATATAGATGAAAATGTTACTCATGATGAAAATGTTACTCCTCTTCATGTTGATAGTGAATATGAATATGTTGATGTTGATAACCATTTATCTAACGAATTTTCTAGAGCACTTATCCTAGCTCCTAGACAAGAACAACGTGGCTTGGAACATGAACATAGCCCTTGTTTGGATCTTGTGATAGCTCCATCTGCTATGTTGAATGTTCCTCCTCTAGCATGTTTCTTGCCTTCCTGAAATATTGATCAGCAAGATCGGGGGGTGGATGACATGCTAGACTAGTTTCATTAGCATAGCAGACTCTCTCCTCCTCTCTTTTGTTACTTCTTCTATGTGTTATTCTCAATCTTCTATTTGTTGTCCTTAGTGTTGTCTACTTGAGGATGATGCAAAGCATTGAGATCTCTTTTGGTCTCTCTCATGTTGACTCAAAAGACACATGTGTTCCCTTCTTCCAGGTGACCTTCCTTGATTGGGGAATGAAGAACAATTATGCATACATATATATGATATACATGAATTATCATACAGCATACTGACCCCGAGGAAAGCGAAGTCACCTCGTGCTTTGTGTTTTGTGTCTATTATCCTTGGGTTTATCTCACACTTGGGGGCTAAATCTTTGTGATAACGTGCTCCTTTCCCTTCTCATTTCTTATGTGTATCACTACCTCACCCCCGTTGAGGCGTGTGTGATCGCTTTAACGTAGGGGGGCATACACCCCATCTATCCCTTCAGGATACTTGAAAATTTCTTGGCGAACTTAGCTTTGTCTTGAAAATTTTTGGTATTTCTCTTGCATGACTCATAGTGAGGGAACCTTACTACTGACAGTCATGGTTCTCCCTCGTGATCTTCCCTTTTACTTTTTCAATCAAATTCGTAAGATCCTTAGTCCACTGGGGGCTTGGTGTGTCTTGCCTCCTTGACATGGTGAAAGTCTTTCAATGTTGTTTCCTTGTACTTTACCGGAAGTATGGGCGTATTCTTATACTCCCGCTAAAGTGGGGGCTAAATGTAATGTCCTAAAATTATGACACTTGCAATTTCGACTGCATTTGGGTCTTCACGATGGCGACGCAACACTGAACCTGAATGGAGACCCCGAACCTTGCTTAGGACACCGAAAACTGCATTTTTCTGCACCTTGGCATGATCCCTCCTTGCACCCTACTATCCTAGAGGTGAGACCATGGTGCCCAGTGCCCTGGTCCTTTAGGACTAGGGCACCCAGGGCCCTAGTCCCCCAGGACCATGGCGCCCAGCGCCCTGGTCCGTAGCCCTATTTTGGGCCCGGTCTCTTTTGGGCCTCGGGTCTTTATGTTTGCAATTCCGGAAATAATGTTTCCTGGTCGGCCTAAGGTCGGAAAAATCAGTCTATCAACAAGTATGTAAACTATATTTCCTCTCCCATTTGGAGGAGGAGGACATATGTGGGCAAGACGCGGAAGTGATATTAAAACACTCAAACATTCAAGCATTCAAGCATTCAAGCATTCCTTCAAGCAATTGAGCATTCTAAGTCTCCATTCAAGGCTAAGTGTTGCATTCAAGACAAGGATTCAACCATTGAAGAGGAGATCACATACAACATACAACATACAACAACATTTACACCTTCGCATGTAAGGATACAAACATTCTTACAACAAGATATCAGTACTTGTTTACATTACAAACATTTACATTTACAGCATTCTCATTTCTTAGTTAATTCCAAAACCGAGGTTTGACCTAAGGGAAAACCCTTAATCCCTAACCCCCCAATCGTCCTCTCTTTTCTGTGTGTAGGTTACAGGTACGCGGCTGTAATTGAAGATCTGGAATCCTTGTGCAGAGACGAACAAATCCCCCTTCGTTTCGCAGATTTTTCAGAGGACAGTGTGCACGCTGGGCGCCATCGTCCCATCAACTTTCGCTCAAATTTGCAGGACAACATCGTCTCGACATTTTACTACTAATTCCAGGTCCGCAGCTTCATCCTATATTCCTATCTCCGTTTATAAGTGAATCTTTCTCACTTTACATGCATTCCTAGCTCAATCCTTCTATCTACATTCTTTACAAAAGAGGGTAGCCTTGCTATCACAACCCTTGAAACTCATTTAGAATCCAATCTTGCATTGTGTGGGATTGGATCTTGTGGGTTTCAACCCCTCTTTTGAATGTAAAGTCTCCCCTAAGTGAAAGTCGTCAACCCTAGTGACCTCCTTTCTCTCTCCTTGCAGTGGTGGGGGGAACACTTAGGGTTCGATCGCGATTTTCCGCTTTACAGGAGTATGAAATGAGAGGGAGAAAACTAAAGGACAAGTATGGATAGAAAGAGGTAGACATATCTAGATATTAAAAAGGAGAGAAGATGATAGAGATAAAAAATGAAGATAAAGAGAGGGAGATGAATAGATATAGAGAAAGAGAGAGGTAAAGACAAAGATAAATATATGAAGAGATGGAGAAAAAATGATAGAGAGGGGTAAAGAGAGAGATAAAAAAAGGAAGAGATAGAGAGATATAAAGGAAGAGAAATATCGATAGATAGAGAGATATAGATAGTGCAAGAGAGTGAGAAAGAGAGATAGAGATTATAGATAGGGAGAGAGAGAGAGAGAGAGAGAGAGAGAGAGAGAGAGAGAGAGAGAGAGAGAGAGAGAGAGAGAGAGAGAGAGAGAGGAACTATAGAGAAGGATGTGGGGAGAGAGCCAGAGATATATAAAGATGGAGCAAATAAAGAGATAAAGGTAGAGAAAGGGAAAGATACTTCAAGAGGGCGATACAAGAAGAGGCAAAGAAGTAGATTAATCATGTATAGAGGAAGATATATAAAGATATAGGAACATATAAAAAGAGAGATTAATAGGGAAAAAGATGGAGATAGAGATAGATATGGATAGAAAGTGATAGAGAGAGTAAGACAAATGGAGGGAGAGATGGAGTGAATAAGTGAGATTCAGAGATAATGAGATATAAATATACATGAAGACAGATCTATAGGGATATAGAGATAGAGGGGACAAGATAGGGAGAGAAAGGAGGTGATAGAGACAAGTAATATATAAGTATAGGTAGGATAAGGCAGAGGAGGGAGATAAATAGAGAGAAGAGAGATTATTAGAGAGAAATATAGAAATAAGGAGTGACAATGATGGCGTGGGAGAGGGAGAGATAGGAATAGAAAGATGGAGATATATGCAGAGATGCATGTAACATGGGAATTTTTTTATCTAGATGGGATGAGAAAATAAGTGACATAAGTAGAGAAAAAAGAGATAGATAAAATATATTATATAAGTATAGATAGACAAGTGATAGATAAAGCAGGTGATAGGAAAAAAATGAGACTTTGTATGCAAAATTTGTGAGTATTTAAAGTTTTAAAATTGAAGGACTAACTTCAAATGATTATAATTAATTTTTGTTCTATAATATCATCAAACTACCTCATCCATTTGATAGGTCTCTGAATTACCTTTCCAATGCCTGTAAAAAATCAGTTATGCCCATTTTACTAAACTATGTTTTTTATGTTGAGAAAAATGGATATCCAATTTTCAAATCAGATATCCGATTTGAAAAAAGTATGACATCACAATAGTGACATCAAAAATCGGATATCCGATATTAACGGAGATCCGATTTGGTTTGGTATTACCAAACCAAATTCAAATTTTGCCCGACCCAAACAAAAAGTCAAAGTGGATTTTGGCATGTTTGGAAAGGTTTAAAATGCTTTTTTTTTCCATTGCCACTTTTTGGCCCCCCATGATCTTGCACATACCCAGCACATGATAAACATACTAGAATAGTAGTGCTCCAACATCAGATAACAGAGCAAGCAAAGGATTTGAAAGAAATGCACGAGTGGTTAGAATCCAAAGAGGCTAAGGTGGAACTAATTTCAAAGCCATCAGATTCTTAGCTTATTCCTCCCACAGACTTCACCTATCTAGTGCAGGGGCTTCACAATGCATGTTAGGAAAAGATAAAGAAATTTATTTCCTTCCTGGAACCGAATCTAAGGTTCTTAGTAGTTTCTCATGGTTTGTGCACTAAGGTTGATCCTTTCATTGAGTATGTCATGCAAGCAGTGGCCCCTAAAGTCTTTGAGGCTCAAAAGTTAGTCAATTGGATTTATGTCGCTTCCTCCAAAGATTAACTACAATAGGAATCACAAATCCTAAGGAAGTAATTGAAAAGGCTAACCATTTTATCAATTACAGTAGGACAACCAAACAAGGTTTTTCAAGTCTGTCAACTTTAAAAGATTTCATTGGTTTTATTATAGAACATCTTGAAGGTTTCATCAAGCTTAACCTACCGTCCCTTTTTCTTCCAGAAGGTTCAATCATGAAAGCTGAGCAACTCTCGAACTTAATTGTGCAGAAGGAGAAAGATCAATTGTCCTTACAAATCTTGAGCAACCCTGCTAGGGTGGATGAGTTCGAGGCTTTATTTCATCCTTTGGCCAAACTCCTCACCATGCTCAAGTTAGCCCACAAAGAACTAGAGATGATTCCTTTCAAGTATGTCAGCGAGCTGGGCCATAATGTTGAGGTTCTCAAGGCTCAAGTGATCCCATTCGAAGATGATTGCTCTCCCTGCAATAACTTTTTAACAATCTTTTCAAGCTAGAGGAATAGGTCTAGTCAGCAAAACCAGATATTTTGGGTACTGGTATCCCGCAGGCGAGATTTGTCCAGAAGTCATCAATAAATGTACTTTTGTCCATCGTGCCCTTTTCAAGAGTCATTTTTTATTTTCCTTTGGTTGAGGTTTCAATTTTTGCACCCTCGCATCTTCCACGTGGTGGCACAACTCGCATTGTTCAAGTTTTCTTTGTCCCATTGCTAGGAAGCTGAGAGATACTGACATGTGGCAAGTTTCCTTACTGCTCTCTATTGGTGGGACCACATCTCTAAAAGGTGTTTGTGTTCGTGCCATGAGGCAGATTTTTTCGAGGTGCCTTCTAGAGTTTTGTTTCATCCCTGGAATGCTCCCTCCTACTGCCATGTCGGGTTTGAAACAATCGTCGAGTGACCTTGTTAATTTTTTGAGATAATGGGGTGTTTGTCACCAACAACATGCGATTGAGTAACAATTGTGGATTCTTCCATTTTCATCTGCTGTTAGGAGATTTGGTGGCAGTTGTGTTAGAGGTCGAAGTTGTCTTAATCCAACTCCTCATCAGGTTGTTTCACAATTGCTAATGGTACTGCCAGCAATGCATATGGTTTTTAGCTTTGTTTTCTCCACCAAGCCGTTGGTGCATGTCTATATAAGTGTTTCTTTTCACTTTTGTAAGGATTCAAAATTTTGAGAAAAATTATACAATTGTTATGGAATTATGCCTTTAATTTGTAATTGTGCTTATGAGACTGTGATAATCAAATTGTGCCTTTGGCCTTTATGACTACTATATTTCACTGTGTAAGAATATCTTTCTGTGCATTTTGTAATTCTATACAACTTCAGGAATATATGTCTTTTTAGTTTGTTATCTAGTCGATGAATGACATCTATTTCTTTATGTTGAATGGACTGTTGTTTACTTTTTTGATCTTGATTTGCTGGGCATGTAGATTGTTGAATGGGCCTCAGAGTTGCGTGTATGTGAAGTTTTCTTTGTGCTTGTAGTATTGTAAAATCATCTTAGTGCATCGCTATAGAATATTTTTGCCTTAAGTTTTCCTTCTTCCCCTTTTCACCTCCCATATATGAAGAGTTGGCTTCTAAAATCTCGAAGGTCACTCAATGAACACACACAGGTCCGCCATCATTGAGTTTCCCATAAGGCTATTTTTATAGAAGTAATTTTATCGATCAATAGATAGATTGTTGGGTGTAATTGGAAAAAGATTATAAATATGTTTGAAATCATGTAGAAGTATGTACATACTCATATCTCAAAAATGATAGTAGTCAATAAAGTTTAAATGTTGTAGTGGAGATAAATAATACTAAGGGGGTTGTTATTGAAAAGAAGTAAATAAGGAACAAAGATGAGATTTTTAATAAGGAACAACCACATAAATAAAGTTAATCATGAATAATGCAAGTGATTTCCATAGATTGTCTCGTGGACAAGAATTTTTTTACATTTATGGAGAATGTTGGCAAGATTTAGGGGGTTGTGAAGCACCTCAAATATCATTTGGGTCATTTATAGACTCATATATACATTAGATACCACTTAAATGGCACTGAAACAACTCTAATATGCCTAAATAAGTTATAGAAAAGTGAAACATTATAGAGTAAAAGGAAAATTCATATGAATAAGATAATTAAAAGTTATTATGAAAAGATATTATGGAAACACATTATATAAAGACATAACGAGATAGTATAAAAGTGGACAAGTGGGAGATGTAAGTGTAGACACTTAAAATTTGTCATCACTCGTACATCACTAACCTAATTTTTAAGACGTCTTCTATGTCGCATTCAATCTTCATCATATGTTGACATTGTGTCATTCCTTTGGTTTCAAGTCATTTCAAATCCAACTCTAATCATTCTTGTTCATTCACATTTGGTCATAAATCATTATGATTGCCATTTTATCATTTTTAAATCATTCGAATTGGTCTCATCTTGACAATTAGACTTAATTCCTTCTTTGTTGATAAATAATCAGTCATTAGTTATCAACCTCTTTATCAACCAATTTCAATCGGTCATTTGTGACACTCTATCAGCCTTTGATGGCACTTAATTAATCGATCTTATCAATTATTTATCAAGTCATTGTCAATTGACCTTATCAATTTTAACAACCTTTTATCAAAATCATTATCAATTGTGGGTCTTTTTCGATCTTTGTCCTATTTTATTGTCAACCTTAGTCAATTGTCATTAATTTTTATTAATTATTAGCCAATTAATCATCACTATTAGGACCTAATTCAACAATCGGGTTGGTATCTTAAATTATTCAAATCATTTCCCCTAGGTTGGTTAATTAAATAATTATTCAACTCTTTTGTTGGCAAGTACCTTTTTGAATAAATAAATTTATATTTATTTATTTACCCTCTTTGTCCATGTCACAATTAATATTTTTATATATTAATTGGCTAATTTGAGTTATGATTGGAATTAATAATTTTAAATTATTAATTCCACCTCATTCGAGTTTAAATGGAATAATTGGCATCCAAATAGAAACTTCCATTTTTTTTTTGATTTAACTCATTTTTCTCTTCACTTCTAATGGCAATTTCCCTTTTAACTCGTTCTTGCACAAAATCACAATAGTTGGATTCAGTTGATATTGTCCGTTCAATGTGATTTCAAAGTCTATGTTGATATTGTTCGTTCAATGTGATTTCAAAGTCTATAAATTGAGCTCTCATTGCTCATTTTGAGTACCCTTATTTTGTCAATTTCACTCATTGCAATCTTGCTTTTCCACTTGTGTTTGCACTTGTAGGTGAGATCCACAAAGTCCCATTTGAAGGTGAAAGCAGAACAATGGAGGTCAATGAAGGCAACACATTGGGATGGTTTGCATATTTATTTTAATGTTTTCCTTTCATTCTTTCATTGAGTGTATTAAGATTCATTTTCATAACTAACTCATGTGTTATGAATTTTGTGTCTGATTTCCTAAGCACATTAAGAATGTGGAATATAATAGAAACATATGTGAAATAATATAAACTAAATATATGAAATTAAGAAATATGATATATATATATATATTAAATCTCAGATTCTAATCAAGATTTTTATGTCAACAAGAACATCTACAAGAATATATTTTTCAGACCTATAAATGGTATCATGAGAGGCAATAAGGCGCACATGAACATTTATAGACAGTATATAAGCCTACCAAAAACACTGCATGTAAATTATTTTTGGTTGTTTGTTGTTGCAATCCATCCCTTGTGAACCTTCCGTTAGAGGCATTCGCAAATATAAATCAAACTAATGCTGATACTTTTTTACAAATGAATTCAATTCTACCTTTGTACTGTTTCCTCAATTTAATGTAAGGTCATTCATATAACCCCATTTTAGTTGAGATAACACTGCATTTAAGGAATGAACATATCGGCACACTTTTCATGACACAGAAACATAATAACAACTTTGAACAACAAAATGAGAATTTTATTCAATGCAAACTCTACCTATTCAAGCCACCGCCATGCTTCTGATGAAGCTTACATTATTACTAAATATCAATACTGAAAACCAAATTGCTATATTCTGCAGATGTAACATGTTAAGAGAAATCACTTATTGCAGAAATCGCTGAATCAGGAAAGAGCAATCCTTTGATTTCCCAATCGGCCTATATGGCTATGTGGATATTGGCCGTCCATTTCATGTTCTTTGCTCTTGCATTTACAGGGACTTTTCCCATCATGTTCTGCTAAGCAGAGACCTGGGTTGCCATTGAATGAGCCCGGCGAAGGATTCCACAAATTGGACCATGAGTTGGGTATGCATCCTGTTAACTGGTTATTCGATACGTTTATTTGAACAAGCGATGACATACCATCTAGTGAAGAGGGAATGCTGCCACTGAAATTGTTGGACGACAAATCCATGCTCTGTAGTTCACTCATAAGCCCCATTGCGTATGGGATTTCTCCACTAAATCTATTGCTGCCAAGATTCAAAAGCTTTAGCTTGGAAAGATGCCCCAATTGTGGATGAAGAGGACCACTGAGCATATTCATGGAGAGATCCATAAAGCTCAGGTTCTGCAAATGCCCGATGCCCCATGGTATTCTTCCCTCCAATTGATTGCCTTTCATATCCAAGTGGTCAATATTAGGATTGGAAATCAGAAAATTGGGGGGTATGCGGTGAGATAGACGGTTGTGGCTCAAAATCAATCGCTTCAAGCTTGAACATTCCCCAATCTCCGGAGGGATTTGGCCTTCCAACTGATTGCCTCTTACCAGTAAAAGTTCTAGCTTTCCTGACGAACAGAGTGTCGGAGGTATTGATCCAGTGAGCTGATTCCCTGTAAAATCAATTCCGGTGAGATTGCTTTGTGCACCCAGTGTGGGAGGTATTGAGCCAGAGAGCTGGTTGTCAAACAGAAATAAATATCTGAGCTTCTTGAGATTTGTAATCTCTGGTGGTATGCTTCCTGTGAGACGATTATCGTGCAGATATACTTCTTGCAGCTTTTTGGCCTTGAAAAGCTCTGAAGGGATCTGGCCTTCCAGTGAATTATTGGACAGGGACAAAACCTGTAAATTCTGCAAGTTACCCAATACAGGAGGGATTTGGCCGTGGAGATGATTGTTCGAGAGATATAAAAACTCCATCTTTGTGCAATTTCCAAGCTCTGCAGGAATGATGCCAGACAGAGTGTTGAGATCTAAATAGAGCTCTTTCAAATTGTGTAGAGCACCGATAGCAGGAGACAGAGTTCCAGAGAGTTTGCGGTCTGTGAGATTGAGCACTCGCACAGTATGATCTGCATGACAGAACACTCCTTCCCAGTTGCAAGGATTTTCATCGGATGATCTCCAACTGCTAAAGACATTTGGAGGCGCATTCAAGTCTTTGGAAAGAGAAATCAGAACTGTGCCATCGCTGTTCAGTGCTCCGATGAAATGCGGCCCCAATGCAAGTACAGCGACAATCAGGTGGATAATCATGCATATTAAACCCCGCATTTTAAACTCGCGAAACCTTTGCCCCGCCACAGAGCAACGAACAAATCCGGTGATAAGAACTTCCCACATAATAATAATGATAATCACCTTCATATATATACCACTTTATACCACTTCATACAAAGGGTAAATTTTAACGAAGGCCGACCCAACTCTTCTAAATTTATGTAACAATTCAATATAATTAAAATAAAAGATGTGTGTTACATGTTGACATTATCATCCGCTTAAATATCTTATAGTATTATATCTCTAACTACACAATTGAACCTCTTATATTATATATTGTAGAAATATAAAGCTTTGTTAAGGCGAATGATTTTGGATTTGTTAATTAATTGTACTTACCTTACTCTAATACAAATTCATGTGTAAATATGACCTTTACAATTATAGAATGGATCTTGGTGCACAAAATCAAATCTACCACACAAATGAAATAGTAGAAAATTTACTATAAAAGATATTCCTCATCATACTATACTTTGTGTTTAAAATGTGGTTGTGTAAAGAGAATTTGGAAATCTCGCAAATGAAAATTTAATCTATTACAATTTTCAAGTCCATTAGTAAAAAATGAATATATGCATTGACATTAGAAGAAAAATTTTAACTAAAATAAAAGAAAAAATATTTATTTTTTTCCTCTATCATCATTACTTATTACATTATGAAATTTTACCAAAATAATAATGTAATGTTACAATGATTATTATTTTCTAACCAAATCCTATCTATTATCCAAATTCAAGTATATATATATGTATACATGTATACATATATATATATACATATGTATGTATATACATATATATATATACATATATATATACATATGTATGTACATATGTATATATATATGTATATATATATACATGTATTATATGTATGTATATATATGTATATATATGTATGTATATATATGTATGTATGTATGTATATGTATGTATGTACATATATATGTACATATGTATATATACATACACACACACACATATATATATATATACATATACAATGTATATGTACATACAGATATACATACACACATACATATATACATATGTACCAACAACACTCCAAACCATCATCTAAGCAACACCCATTAAGAAAATACCATACAAAGCACCCTCTAAACACAGGATCATCTACTGGTTCCCGGTCAATCAACTTTTGAACAGGTTCTGTAACCGATGCTATTGATGAGCCTAGCAAGCCCTACAATTCTATGGGCATCGGCGTATCTATTGAGAGAGAGATCTGACTCCCCATAGAGATATAGGCATAACAGCTCTCAATCCCTATCCACTCATTTAGGGTGCCGCGAGAAAGGAGTTGATAGCTCAGTGTTGCAGTTAGTGTGGGAAGTCCCATCGCTTGCCTTTGCAACGTGGTCTCACTGTAGTCATAACAGGGGAACAACCCTTGATTGTTATTAGGCGTGCTGACTCCTTCCCATGTCCTCTTTGTTTCCCATGGCGCCCATCGCCCTAAGCGTACGCGTGGTCCCGTATGTATGATGCTTCATGCAGCTGCTATGCACTGGGTTATAGAGCTGTCCCACAAACAGAGATCGAATGAACCAAACACGGGTCTTTAATCAACACATAGTCAGAACACACAGATGGCTAATCAATAGGCCACATCCACTCCAGGAACTCCGTTCTAGATCTCTGGAAAAGGGGGCTTAACAAGCAAAGAGACAGGTTCGTACCCGAATAGTAGGGGGGCGGCTATAGTAAGTGGCTCTGTCGACTATTACGTGCTTATCCGTCTCGTGTCATTCAGTACCCCGGTTTGATTCGAGTATAGAGTTGAGTGCCCTGCTAATCCTGAGGACCGGTCTCTCGTGGGTGACTGATGTGGTCATACTACGGTCAATAGGTCTAGTCGATTATCCCAGCTTGTTCTGACTCAGTAACAGAATGGAGACCCCACCTGCCGCCGCCCCCCTACTATTCTATGGGGGAGCCATTACCCCTACTATTCTATGGGGGCAATCGGTCTCGGAGCTTTGTTGGCTTGTAAACATGAGTAGCTTTCGACTCCATACCATTATTGAGCGGAGACATACATCCATGATTATTGAAATGCCAGGAACATATATCCATGATCGATACCAGCATCGGTACTATACCCTCTATTGATCAAGCCCATGAAAGGAACCAGGCATACTTCAGGCTATAGGCCATCGCATAAGAATAAGGCTGCCCATAAGTGGGATCTGGTGACCCATCGCATTTGATGCTATCCCTCGTACCAACAAAAGCCGCTGCTGTCCTGCTCGGGGTTAAACCAAGTGGTTTAGGTGGGTTGGATATTTTATGGATGCTGATGACGGGAGGAGGGGTCTGATCAAAGGAACCAATGCCGGGGCCATCGTTTACCCGATTCAAATACGCCATTGGGGCATTCAGCGGGTCGGTTCCAATGTGACTGTTGTCCCTCTCCACGAACCCTGGATATCGTCGTTTTGACATGTATTAAAGATAGAGAGCGATCGGGTGGGTCCGGCTTAAAAGCTAAAAACCCCTCGACGATTCTAGAGATGGTCGAGCCCTGCCGTTTGATAGAGATAGCATTCATTCATGAGGAGCATTCTTCGCTACTCAGACCCTAGCGACCTAAAGCACAAATGACCTGAATGAATCTACTTGAATCTATCTCGTCAAGACCTGAATGAATCTACGGCTGGGCTGGGGGCCGACTAAAGGCCATAAGACCCTTTCGGCCATAGGACTGAAGGCCATAAGAGTGCTCATCTAAAAGCTATCTCTGAGGTGGTGTGGTCGAGCTTAAGATTCATAGCTCCCTCACTTCCTCATGGCATAAATGTCTCCCTCAACCTGAACGTTGGATAGAGAGCCGGGGGCCCTTTCTCTCGAGTGCTTATAACGGCCCTAAACCCCTTTAGGTCGAGCGCTGCTATCTCCATCTCGCTATCTCTATCTTGCTATCTCTATTCTATTGTTTACTAGAATAGCTCGATCAATAGGTAGCACGCAGAAATCCAATCAATAGGTAAATCCACCCAACCCGGAACGAACACAGACGTATGTAGGAACCCAGCTATCCATCCCTCTATCCATAGGGAGTTCGGTCCAGTGGATAGTTGAGGTAGCTTGGTTCAGTGTCTAGTCGAGGGGATTCGTTCGGTAGGTAGGCCGTTTAATAAAGGGATAGCCGCATTGGAAAGTTGTTGATATGTATATGAGGAAGTGATGATCGGTTGAGTGTGTAGTGTCTGCCTGGCCGACAAACGGTGGGATAGAATGAATAGAATGATGAAGGTAGTTCCTAAAACCCCTCCATCCCTCGATTCCTCGATCCCGGGCCCTACTATTTGAAGGGCAGTTAATAATAAAGGATAGGGCAAGGGAGTTGGTTCTGGGGTTCGGCTGGCAGTAGCGGTTCCGGGGCAGGAGAAAGGTGGCGGGCGGGATACCGATCACTGGCTGTCTACTTCCTGCTTTCACTCAATCAATAAATAAGGATGAGAGGGAACCAGGCAATGCAATAAGGTCTTCTATTCCCCCATCCTTTGCCTCCCCTCCATAGTGAGTTGGGAGTGACAGTAACTCCTCTCCAGCTGATCTGATCCTTATCGGATAGGCGGTAAAGAAAAGGCTTCGGAAGAGAAGGAGGTAGTATAGGTCCATGTCTCCCCTTGCTCTCACGCATCCCCACCTCAATAAGAAACAAGAAAGAGAGCCACATGAACAAAATATGTCATTCCCTCAATGGAGGTGGCAATCACCTCCATAGAAGCCATGCTAGTAGGAGGAGCCCAACAAAGAGCATCACAAAGCTAAAAGAGAGGGGATTAAAAAACCTCTGAAAAAATCAAACCCTAACCAAAAATGAATCAAGACCAAAGAGGGCCCTTTAAAATTTCTAACAACCTTTTGGCCAACAATAGAAACAACATCATTATTGAACTGAGAAAAAACAGTAGAAACATTGGAGCCACCAAAGCTCCAACTACAACACCTGCCAAATCATATGGTAACAGGGGCAAAACCCAGGATGCAAGCAACATACCATCTCTTCAATAGGCAAGACCACCACATAAGCCTGAGAGAGAACTCAACCCATGCATTACCAAAAAACCCTCCGCCATCCCAACAAAAAAGACTTGTGGAGGAGGGAGAAAGCACATAAGAGAGGTGGCACTAAAGAGAAATGGCCAAAAACCCCTCCACATCCACCATACCCTGCAAAATGCACCGCCTAGAACCCACACCGTCAAAGACACCACTGTAGATCATCAGAGACCCAAAATGAACAGGCCAAAACCCAAGAGGCACCTATCTCAGATAGAAATTCGAACAATGGGAAAGTGTCCTAACAAGAACAAGATGCTTAAAAGAGAGGGAGTGATCAACCAGAAGAAAGTCATCTTTGCCAGACAACAACCCACGAACGCAGGCATCACCCAACATAAGAGTTCGAGGTGGATAGAGGAAAGGATGGGGGAAAGAAACACCCATCCACCACACCTCATCACATGCAAAATAGCAACATCAACATCCCCCCTGAATCCCCATGTTGCATCTGGCCAAAAGAAGCACCATAGGATAGAAAGAAATATCCAGATTTAGGTATCCATAAGGCCAAAGGGCAAGAAAAACCAGTCTTCCTCCCACAAGCCGAACCCACAGACATAAAATCCGCAAGCCAATAGGAACACAAATAGGGGAAGGGGCACAAAAGGGGCAAATATATGTAGAAGCCCCAACAATTCTGACTGTCACACTAAGAGCAACCACAACAACCACCTCCAAATCCAGGTAATCGTCATCCTCACCATTGGTTGCAGCCGAGGAAACCCTACCTCCTCTATCCTCTCCACCACTCTTGCCTCCATTATAGGTTGTTGACTTGGATTGTATGACTTGTTTTGAAGTGTATGTTCATAGGCCAAGAAACGCCCAAATTTCCATTGGTATAGCTTGAGTATAGTTATCTCAAATTATTCACAATAGTTTAATTTTCATAATTTTTAGAAAAAAAAAAAAGGGAATTTAATCTTCTTTTTTACTCTTGTATTTTCATGCATGCAATATGTCTAGAATGTTGTCAGTTAATGATGTGACATTTAATGCATTAAATGTGCATGTTATGGATGTATCATTATATAGGTTATTGATTATGGTAATGAATAAGGGAATGATATTAAAGAGAAATAAATAGTACATCAATCCACAAAACTATATGTCATGTTAACTCACAATGGTTGGTATAAAGATGTCAGCAATGTAAAAAAAAATGATTCAATAAATAGAAGTTTGAGGATGAGATCTACATACATGTAGAAGTGATCAGGTTGATTTTGCACCTAGAATTATAATTAAGGTAGTGAATAGGAGATCCAGTTATTCATATTTATTATTATAAAGGATTAATAATAGGGGATTAGGATAATGCCATAAGTTAAATTTAATGCAAATAATATGTTATGTCTATACCTATTGCATAGTAGAGCGCAATATAGTTGAATTGGTTCCAAAAAAGATAAAATGACATGGGTATATAATTTTCATCATTGCATTATATCCATCAACTTTGATATGCAAATTTACTAGATTAAGGATGCATAAAATGAAAGGCTAGAATTTGAATACATAAAATAAAAAGAGAGAAAATATTATTATAAATAAATAAGTAATGTAAAAGTTAATGATTGGACTTCACAAGCCAAGAATCTTCTAGAAGAAAAATACCTATCATCCAAAGAGATCAAGCAAAACCAATATGCTCAATTACAACTTGAGAACTCTATATTGATTACACAAAATAATATGATTACAATGAACATAAATGAATCCTTATGAAAGGATGAATGAAACCCTAAATGAAATTAGCTAGAACCAAGTGTTACAATCATAAAGAATGAGAAAACTTAAGCTATTATTAGCCTAATTAAATAAAATAAAAAATCAACTAAGTTTAGCTTAACTAAATAAAGTATTTAAGGGACCTAATTAATTAATAATTAGATAAAGTTTCCTAATTACTTCAACACTTCTCCTTAATATGAGCTTAGGGAGTAAAAAGTAAGCTAAATATGAATGTAAAATACAAGCAAGAATGGGTCCTGACAATAAAGACCTAATTAGATACCCATGTACAAACTAATGCAACTCTCACAAACAGAGAAAAGGAGAAAAACACAGGGACAAAAAAACCTCAAGTAAAAAGAGACGAAAATTAATGAAAAAGAGTACATGTAACTAACCATAAAGGACTCCAAATTTTCCCACAACTACTAAAGTGGCCAGAAAAGTTCAATCAATATTCCCTCCATATTAGTGAAAAGAAGATAAAATGCATCCCCACATAAGGGAGAAGCTCCAATGCTAAAGATGAAGCCTCGAGGATGAATGTTTATGAATGTCCAAGAGCAACAAAACACATTCCTCCCCTTAGGAAGAAACAAATCCAATGACCAAGATAGAAGAAACTTATGAAAAAATATTGAAGGAATAATCTCATGATGCATGCTATGGAAGAATTCTTATTGATCAACATGTTTGGATCACAATATACCAAATCAAATGAATCAAGATCAAAGAATTGTGAAGCTACAGGATGAATAACCTATGAAGGCATTGCTAAAGAAAATATTATAAGAGTACTCAACTTGACATCAAAGAAGAATGGAATATCCTCATTCACATCCCCTATATCTAAAGTGTGTGATGTATCAAACAACCCTACAATATCTAGCCATTACTCATCCCACTATTGAAACTGGAAGGGAACAATCAACCTACTAAACTAAACTAATCATTGAAGAAGTAGGTTGTGTAGGGAGAGGCATAATAGAGGTTTCACAACCTATTGTGGATGACCAAATAATGCATATGTTCAAGTAACCAAACCTCTCATTTGATACTTGATCCACTCTGTTAGCACATATTTTTACAAAATATTTTGTGCTATATGGAGGCCTTTTCTTTTATCATATGAGCATTTATTGTTGGTTTGCATGTGCAGGAACCTTATGAGTAAACTTCTCTAAGGATCAGTTGTTTCAAGAATGTCAAGGTATCACTTGGGCACACTAAGGGGATGCACTGAGTATAGACTACACAAGGAATCCAATATGGAAGCATTTATCAGCGAAGAAGTCATTGTGGTATAATATAAGATTGTTTTTTAGTATGTATCAGACCCTGTGGGATAGTTGGGATCACTAGTATTCAAGGTGGATGGCTCATTTGTTCAAAATTGCAAAATTTCAATTATCGACACATGTAGTCCCCATGAAACGACATTGGCAAGAAAAAGAAGGATTATCGGCATGACATATACTGATAAATCAGAGGGTAGATTCATTGGGGCACTTAAGTAATATTCTGCATGGTGTGGAAAATCATACCATTGGGATAGCTTGTTCACATGAGGCAGAAGGTGGGCATTTTCTATCGACATGTATTGGCTTAATGGAAATAATGAAACAACTCTATCCGGATACCCGATAACTGAAGGAAACTAAAGGTGGGCCCATCGGAGAAAAGGACCATATCAAAATAGTGCAAAAATAGTTAGGTCGATCCCTGATGACATGGAGAATTGGAAGGTGAAACCATTAGTATTACCTATACCGATAAAATAAACTCGGAGGTATAAAGCACAAGAGTGCATCAGAGACTCATCAAGACTTTGGGAGAAATAGAAATAGGCTATTTCAACCCCCAATGAAGATAAAAGCACCTGTGGGGATATCGATGTGAACTATACTGATAAAGTAACATTAAGTGAAGACTCATCAAAACATCGAGAGAAGAAATTTTGTGCTATGCCGAATCCCGATAGGACTGTTAGGGCGGATGGTGAGTCGCAAGGAGTTCTTCGGGCTGAGTTATGTCGATAACATAGGGAGCTTAGTCAGAATGCAAATTGATATATTGAGATCAGTGGGGCATCGGAGGGACATAAAATGAACTATGTCGATACCCGATGGGTTAAGTAAAAGAAAACCGAAGGCGGATGCATCGGGGAGAGTTATGTCGATGGATCATGAAAACAAAAATCAAAGCCGAAACTGAAGAAGTGTCCATCAGGATAAAGTGAACCATCGGGATAGGAGAAAAATTGCTATCCCGAGACCCGATAAGTTGCTCGGGATAGATTGTGTTGATCAGAAGGTAAGAAGCAATAAAGTCATAACAAACGGCGGCAAACAATTGAATCATCGGTAAAAGTCTTGCCGATTAGCCATTGAAGGTCTTCATGTGAAAAAGTGACAAAATGGCTTCCATTAAATGCATCCATTGAGTAGGTCTGATGTCACATGAAGCAGATCCATCAAGATTGTAGTAATGAAGTACAAGATCGACTCCTTAAGGATATATAGCTAGTGTTGCATAACAACATTTTGCACAAAATTATTACAGAAAGTTATTAGGTGTTCATTAAGAAATAATTTGAGCTGCTGAGAATTGAGCAAAAGAATTTGTAGAGATGGAAGGGTCAAGCTCAAAAGGGAAGTGGATGGTCATTGAAATATCCAGTAGCACGTCAAAAAAATTGAAGGGTGAAGTTAGTGAGGCTCGAAGGAAATTAAATCAAGACATGAGAGATCAAATGGACTCTCCAGGAGCTAGGTCACATAGAGCTAAGGTGAATTTGCCTATTCGCAACCAATCGGTAGACATATACAGAGAAATTGGAGACATATTCACAATAGTGTGAGGGCATGAGCTGTTTCTTTTTCATTACCTCCACAAGGATGAGCCCATGCCAATTTCAAATTAGTGGAGTACTAGTATAGGTAAACTTGTGGTACCTAATATCTTTGTAAATATTAATTTATTGAAGCTCTTGGTAAGACATTATGATACAAACAAGCGATGCATTTTATTGCCCAAAGGGAAGGCTTTAGTTCACTTTACAGTAGCCACAATTCAGGAGGTTTTTGCAGTAGATCTAGAGGTGAATGTGCCCTTATCTTTTGTGGATTTGGAAGAGGAATACAAAAAAATGGATACTACATACCAGGGTTGGAACCCCGCTATCCACAAAGAAGAGAAGGGGAGGCTAACAAAGGAAGATGGTCCTCCTTATGATATGACTATTTTCAAGAAATATTTACAATATACATATATGGCATGTGGTCAGGTTGGAGGAGTTGAAGCTCTTGATGTAGCAAACATAGGACCGCTAGTTTTAGTAGCAGATATTCAGAGACATGAGCCTAGAGCTTTTGAGTTTGCTTCATACCTGGTGGACAGACTTCATGAAGGCTTCTTGAACTTGAAAGAAAATCTAGACAAGCACTTCAAGCATTATTCGTTGTTAATGCATATTATTTTATTTTATGGGAGATTTAGAGGGTTATGGCCAGACTATTTGAATGTAAATATAGTTGGGAAGAATGGATAGGATCAACAAGTGTAGTTGTGGGTTTGTCTCTAGGATTACAGATATGTAAATTCTCATTACCTCAAATTTGAAGAATTCTTTGTTAAGCCAATTTTCTTGCTCTTTGGTGAGCCTCTGCAGGGATCATTTTCTGAGGATGTAAAAAAGTTTCTTAGGCCTCATGAGCACAGAAATCCAAAGGTTAATCACAATTGGGGTAGTTGGTATTCATGCCAAAACTTCACTTTTGTTCGGTGATATGGATTTGATGGTTACCCCCATATGCTACCGAAGCTTGCACCAGATAGGATTTCTTTTCAGGAAATTATAAGAAATTAAGTGTCTCTAATGCCAAACATTTCAGAGGTGCACACAAGAAAGCATTCCTCCTTGGCACACTTCATTTCTTGGATGAGTACAACCTATTCCAACACCCATCTAGAACACATTATGATCCTGAGGGCTACATCCACACAAGCAAGAAGAGACAAGGTTTAAGAGATTACTTTCATAAGGAGGATGAGTTTGAAGATATGTATAAAAATAAGGAAGTGGAGGAGCTTGTAGAGGTTATGGAGAACTTGCAGAAGAAACTGGAGGAGAGAAGACAGAGACTAGAAAACATGGAAGGAGACCCAGCTCAAAGTGATTCAAGGGAAAATGAAGTAGTTTCCAAGCTCTGTGTACCTGAGAAAGAGAAGGAACCAAAAGCACAAGGTAAGCTCCTCGTTGTGCTAAATGCAAAAATGATGAAAAGAAAACATAGCACACTTCATTTGTTTTAGATGATCAATTCATCAAGTCTACAGAGTTTAAATCCTTCTTATACTACTTCAAAGGGAAGAAGCTGGGGGAAGCAATGACAAATATCACACCAGAGGATGAGGAGGAAATGTTGTAGAAGATTAAAGCTGATATTGATGCAGAAATGGAGACAATGGTCCCTCAGAGAGGAAGGCAGTTTCTAGTGGAAGGAAGGTATTATTATTTTCCCAGGATGGGATTTGAGTGCATCATTCATTTTTGACAATTTATTGCATGCAGACAATAAGGACTTCAAGTTAAATGTCCAACGGGTTAATGATATATTGATTGGATCAAGGTATGATCTAGATGAACAAGCAATGTTGTTATGGGCATTGTACCCCCCGAATAAAAGGCCAAAAATCATAGATGTGGATAAAGGTTCTGGTCACATGATGACCCTAGTAGTTGGAGAGGTAGATCCTATGGTCACTGCTGACATAGGTATTAATATCTCAAAATTCAATAAGGCTCAGATGAAACACCAGATAGTAGAGAAAAATAAATATAAGGCCTTATATGAGGAAACTCTTAAGAGGAGCGAGCATTCGATCCCTCAAATTACTGATTAAGGAGGCCACTGGAAGAAGAAATTTGAAAAATTAGCTTATGAGCACACTAAGTTAAAGAGGGAGATGAAGAGCATTGGGGATGATACTACTTGTGTATTGATGAGTAAAAGATATGATAGCATGGAGAAGGCATTGGATGAATTCTGGGATATATATTAGAGAAACATGGACAGTATGGTTTCTAACACCAAAATTTGAGATAGACTCAACCTGTTGTTACAAGATGCATCGACTAGGGAAAAGGTAAAGAAAAAGGTTCAGGGTTTGCTTGTCACACATGATGAATTTACGAAGGAATTGAAATCTGAATTTGACAAGTGCCATCAACTTGTTTAGCATGGTGTTCCCAGTTTGGTAGATGATGCAGGTGTAATTAAGGATAAGATCGTATGGCTTTCTGAGTGTAAGTCTTTACTTAGTGTAGCCTAAGCCATTGCCAAGATGGATATTGTTGATATGAATGACACGACCGATCAGTTTGAGAAATTTTACATGATTGAGAACACAACCAGGGATGCACTATTCAATGCTACAACCTACAAATATGCGGGCTATTTGTGGCACATTCAGAAGTGCGAACAATGGCTGGATCAAAAATATTAGTTCATTGTTTATTTTTATGTTTGTAGTGCAATTGATGTTTTAGTTAGGTTGTTTAGTTGTTGTTCAATTAGTTGTTTAGGATAATGAAAGGGTGTGTCCTTTCATTCGTATCTCTTAGCATGTGTATTTCTAATGAGTCATTTTGTATATAAAATCCATTCAGAGGATTCAGGGAAAAATATACTGCCTAGAAGGACAATAAGTTATATGTATTAAACGGAAGTCTATAAGAAGAAGAAGTATCTTTTTGTGCAAATAGACTATAATGGAGTATCTTCAAGTGCAGCTTATGTATGCAATCATTTCCTAAAGATTAATATACAAGGTTCGCTGTTTCTTTTCTAAATATTATGCGTACTTTTGTGTTGATGAGTTATCTTTGTCCTCTTGATAAATATGTCATTTGATTTTCTATGATGCGTCATCACATGTGATGAATACTAAGAGGGGGGGTGAATTAGTATGCCAAAAATATTTGCACTTAAACACTTTGCAAGATTGACAGTAAACTGGTAAAACAATTTAGCAGACAAATTAGTTAACAAACATACAAACCAAATAGCTAATAATGCATTCACCCATAGAAGCACAAACACCATAACACAAGAGATTTTGACGTGAAACCCCAAATGGGAAAAACCACGGTGAGATGGAACTCAAAAGTAACTATCTGTAGACTAGAAACCAGACCGATTAAGGTCTTACAACGTTCTTTACCAGAACAAATCCTGTTAGGAATCTCAATCTCTATTAGGAGATAAGTCCGATTAAAGACTACCTTGCTAGAGGATTTTAGATCCATAGATGTGAACCACCTTGTTAGAGGATTTACAAGAGGCTTTTGGGCCTACCCGGTTAAGGGCTACAGACTTGTCGAAGATGTGAGTAATCAACAAGTGAGTGATCTAGCAAATAGCACAGATTGCTTGGTTAGATCCTTGATAGCTAGATCTTAATGCATTACAACATTACTTCAGTCTTCTACACATGCATACTCTCTCTAACTCTTTAGTTATCTTGAACCCTAGCAAAAACATCAACCTCAACCACAACAACCTTAGAATCCTAGACATGATGTCCTCATAAAGGAATCTGATTTCATGTAGGTCCAATAGGATTACAATACAATTTCCTAGGTTCAATGCATCTGGACATATCTAGTAACACGACACAAAAAGAACTACCAGAGAGTCGACACCATCAAACAATCGGTGGATGGTAACTCATCACAAAATGCCAATTGGTAACTCATCATAAAGTATTACCGGTTCATACAAAATACCGGTTGCCGATTTGTCAAAATGAAGACTGATAAAAATGTGTTATGTCGCTTTAAACCCTTGTACCACTTGGTATCCACGAACCGCTTGGGGTTGACATGCCGCTTCAGACCAATAAACACATTCTGCAAAACATCAATAGTCTAAAGACTATAATACAACATACCGGTTGGAACAAATATTGGTTGTGCTCTAACTCACACATATGAAGAGGATCTTAATGCAAGTGTGTGTCCTTCAATGACAATCACAACATGAACATAAAAAATGCCAACAATCTCCCCCTTTGGCATTGATAGCAACACTTAGGAAAATAAAATTTTGACATCTAAGTGTTTTATAACAAAAACATGCCATTAGCAAAATTGCTCCCCCTAAGCATATACACTATCCCTTTAACAATACGATGTATAAAAATTTTGCATATAGAGCATAAACTTTGAGATATTAGAGCATATATCAAAGCATATAGCAAAATTTTAAATCCAGATACTTCTCCCCTATACTTCTCCAAAATAGATAGAGTACTTCTCCCCCTTTGCCAACAATGACAAAGTACTGCTGAACAACCCTGTTTCCATTTGATATTAAAATAATAAAAGTTTATGACAACAAGGAATAATACTTGTCAAAAACAGATTTCTAGTCCTACAAGAATTGTTTCATCGATAGAGACCAGGACTCAAGTAGGGATATGGCTACTTCTTTCTCTGTTTGCATCTAGGAGACCTGTTCTTCCATGGCATCAACTATGGTCATCTCCTGTGTAACTATCAAGGCATCTAGGTTTAGATAACACTTCTGAAGAATTTGCCGACGTGGGAGTAGAACTAGTTGTAGCTCCTGCAAATCTCTAGACTGTGTGTTGATCTCTTGCTCCATTTTGGCTAACTGGATGTGAAACCGGTGAACAATTTGCCCATAAGTTGCAAAGGAATCATAAGGCATCTTGAATGTGCTCATGTAGGACTGTAAGTTTTTTTAAAGTTTTTGCTTCTGAGCAAGCACATCATCATAGAACAAATGGGGTTGACAAATTTTGCTAAGTAGCAGATTTCCCTCATCCAAAGCATCCCTTATATCCTTTTGTTCTTTCTTCAGTTCAGTCTAGAGCTCATTCAACATCTTCACCAGAGCTATATTAAGAGCTTTTTGATGCTCCTTCTTGACATTAGCCTCTGCTGCCTCTTCAAGGCTTTGCACCTGATCATCTACTACTATGTATAGGAGCTTAAGTCTAACTAGTGATGAATCAGTGTTTGGAAGATTTGTACCGGGTATCAAACCGGTAAGCGTATCCATAGCTGCTTGGATTACATCCTACTCCTTCTTCCATCGAATGATTTCAAGGCACTCTTGAGCTACCTTGATGCTCTACATTAGCTCCGTTTCATTTGCAGACTAGAGATCTATAGGACTGGTGAGATCGGCTAGTTTAGCTTGACTCCCGGTTGCCTTCAGAGTCTCCATCTGGGTGCTCTTCACCGCTTCTCTTGCCTTGTCCTCTTCCACTTTCTTCTTCTCTGCTTCTCTCCTCTTCTCTACTTCCTTGTCTTCCTTAGCCTTTTTCTTTTATGCTTCCTTTTTCTTCTCCTGTTCCTTATCTTCTTCTTCCTTCTTTTTCCTCTCTGCTTCCTTCTTCTTCTCCTCTTCATCTTTCTTCTTTTTCTCCTCTTCATCCTTTTTATTCTTTTCTTCTTCTTCCTTCTTCTTTTTCTCCTCTTCATCCTTTTTCCGCTTCTCTTCTTCTTCCTTTTTCCGCTTCTCTTCTTCATCCTTCTTCCTCTACTCGGTCTCTTCCTTTGCCGCTTCCTTTTTGTCCTCGGCTTTCTTCTCCTGTTCAGCCTGATGCTCTTGTCCTATTGCCTTAGATGGTATCTCTTGGGTAACATCCTCAACATCCAAAGCATCGACATCAATGGTGTCGATTGGTTCGACAACTAGATTTCCTTCATCATCAAATGCTTCATCTGGTTTGGATATAACCGGTTCTTTCTCAGCTTGTCGGTTGGCTAGACATGCTTTGTGAGTTTGGACAACGGTTACCATATACTGATGAGTGTCCTTTTCGACACATCAACTCTTCCTTCTAACAGCTAGAGTCTTCTTCTTCTAGTGAAGAAGAGACCTTTATTTTGGTCAATAACCCCAAATAATTCAGAATTTGACAAGTAGGGAAAGTACCAAGCAAAAACTTTCTCCCTAATTTCCTGTTCCTTTTCTATGGCAATGCACCATTTATTATCCAATGCCTTATACAAAGAATCCGGTGTCTGAGAATTAATCTCTTATGGTGACCGGTCATTTGTACACAAATAAACAATAATCTCCTTTAGTACTTCTTTCTCCTCATCACTAAAATCATCATAGTAGTCTATTAAATCATGTAATAATTTTCTCCTAATATTCTTTATTGTTCTTTGACAATGTTTCAAAGGTTTATATGAGGAGATATCAATATTTACTGGTGCAGACACTGTCGGTTCATTCTTTGTTTTCTTTCTTGTCTGTCTTGCCTTCTTGGGCTACTCCTCAAACACAGTTTCCTCTGAGTCCAGAGAGTTGCTTTTTGTCTTCCTTTTCCTCTTGAAGACTTTAGTCAGTGCTGCTTCCAATTTCTTTTTGGCTGGTGATCACTTGGTCACTTTTGGAGTCGTAGTAGTAACCGGTGCGGACGCTGCAGGTTCTTTTCCTTTCTTTGTTGGTGGTTCCTCAACCGGTGCTATCCTCTCTAGGTAGGTGCCGGTTCTCTTCACCTTAGGATCAAGCGGTGAGGCAATAAGAGTAGAGGCATACCCTTCCATCATATCGTACATCACCTCATAGCCCATTGGCTCTACTTCTTCCTGTCTAGGCTCAACAACCTCCATTATGCATTTATCTACTTAGATGGTGAAGCAGATGTCATCTTCATATTTCTTGATGATATCACCTAAGATCCTCATCCTTTGGCTCATTTTTTGTCTGAACTCATCAAAATACTTGTTCAAAACATCAGGGTAATCGGTTCCAATTGCTTGAATTCTCTCCTTGATTTTCTTGGTTATCGGTTGGTTAGGAGACCACCGGACATCTCCTACTCCTGGAAAGTATCCTTGAAAGTAAAATAACAACCCGACCAGTAGTTGTCCGAACTTAAACCTTTGTGTATTATCCTATTTGATCGACTTCAAGTTTGACAGGAGTTGCCTCTGCATACCGGTGCACAGGTCAAATGATGCGTCCTCCTTAATCATCTAGTAAGTAGTATTTACCGCTGCAGCAGATACAGAGTTAATTCTACTAGCAGAGAATGTCCGGTAGCCTATCACCATGCAGGCATACTTAACCAGATCATCCTTGATGGAGTTGACTGTCATGCCTCGTGAGTCACTAACTTAACCAGTGAGCCTTGTCATTTTAGTTTTGCTTATTGTCCTTAGGGCTGGCACTTCCCCTGTGTTGCAGAAACTAGTGACTGCATGAATTGCCTACAACGTAATATCATGTGTCCTCTCCAAGTACATCTTGTCCCCGTGGACTCTGCTCAAAATGATCCTTATGTGATCTTCCATAAAATCTTCTAGGAAGTAGACAACATTGTGGAGTTTCTTCTTCTCCAAGATATTATACTCTGGTTTGATTTTCTTATCCTTGCCACAAAACAAACCTAACTGGGAGTGGATAGCTAGAGACCCTAGGTCTTCAATCTTGTAGTCTATGTAGTAAAAAATTCCCTCTTCTACTATCACACCAACTGGAACTTGTGATAGAGCGTTATACTTGGACTTTCGTTGAATAAAACTTTCAAATTCAATAGATGCACTAGAACTGGTATGAGATGCGGAAGCCATGATAGAAACTTTAAGAACTTCAAGAAATACCTTTTTAAAACACGTGAATTTAGGGCTTTCCGATTTTCCTTCACTCCACACTCTGTCGGTTGCTGACTCACCGCTTTGTGTTCTCCACTTGACCGTTTGCAGTTTGAATTTGAATCTCCTTCGCGGTTTGTCAATTTCTCAAGATCTCGGCTCAAATCACCTTTCCGTCGCTCTTCTCTTTGAGAAACTTTTCTTCGCTCGAAAACAGATAGTGAGAAATGATTTGAAAAATGCCTTTAAACATATCTCTCGCCTACCGCCATTAATGCTCCTTTATTAGGGCGTAAACCCTAATTTGCCTTTTTACCATTTTCAGTCTTCTGCCAAGTGACAAGTATCACATACCAGTTAAGGTCTTTTACAGGTGTAAACCGGGGGTTCAAAACATTTCACCACTTTCTCCCCCTAAGCTTTTCTGAGGCTTAGTTTGTTGTTTCCGATATTTCCACACTAGGTGCAGAAACTGGTTCCTCTGGTAACACCACTGGTTTCTTCTTCTAGGTTTTGTTCATATCCACTTGAATGGTGTCAACATTAATGTCTCCTTCTAGAGTGACTGGTATATCATCAGATATGTTCTTTCTTGATCTATAGAATCTGGCAATGTGACTCAGTTTGTTGCAGTGATAGAAGACCAATCGAGGTGCTCTCCAAGGTCCATTGTTCATGTTTCCATTCTTCCTTTTGCATGTTGCAGCAGTGTGACCATGACCATGACAGATCATACAATTTTCTCTCCATCCGGTTGCCGCTTGATAGCCACCGCTTCTTGGCTGATGATTGAAGATATTAAACCAGTTGTGATTCCGGTTCACAAAATTTTTAGGACCAACTCCTTGGGTCCTCTGAGGATATCTTCTAGTGTCATTCATGAAAGACCTACATTCAAATGCTCTATGTCCATACTTATTGCATGCATAACAGTTACCATTGAATCTATAGGATCTAGGCTTATCATTTAGGAAATAAGGAAAATTGTTGTAAGCCTTACTCCTACACACATTTGCAGTATGTCCTTCTTTAAGACAGTTAAAGCAAACAGGTTTAAACTTTTGCTTACCTTTATCCTTTGATGCCGGTTGTTTCTTTGATGCTCCAGCATTTGTACCAGAGGTCTCACCTTCCTTATGACTGGAATAACCAAGTCCATTTGTATTCTTGACCAGTTTGGTAGATTCAAGCTTGACAGTACTGTTGTTGAACTTAGCAAGTATTTCCTTTGACTTAGAGAGTTCTTTGGAAATAGTAGCATTTTCTTCCATCAAGTTTTCATTCTCAGAGATGGCACTGTTCAGTTCACCTTGCATGTCATCTTTTTCCACTTTGCTAGCATGGAGTTGAGCAGTTAGGGCACTGATCTCTTGTTTCAGCTTGGAGATCTCATGATCTCTTTCTTTCACTAGCTCTTTAGCTTTCCTCCGGTTCTCAAGCTCTTGACACATCTGGATAGTCAGTCCTTCCAACTCCTTTCTCAGGTTCGATTTTGATTCATTCAACTTGTTTACTTCTGCAATTAGGGCTTCTATGTCTGCTTCATCCACAGAACTATTTTCAGATAGCTCCATCAGCTTTTCTGCATGTTCTCTCCTTTTGTCTTGAGATGCCTTGTATTTGACCATAAGACCATCATAGGCTTGCTCAAACTAAGTGAGTCGTTGAGTAAGTTCCCTCAAGGTGTATTCCCCCATATCTCTTTCCAAGTGGTTAAACTTATAGAAAGGTAGGCTCTGATACCAATTGATGAATACTAAGAGGGGGGGTGAATTAGTATGCCAAAAATCTTTGCACTTAAACACTTTGCAAGACTAACAATAAACGGGTAAAACAATTTAGCAGACAAACCGGTTAACAAACATGAAAACCAAATAGCTAATAATGCATTCACCCACAAAAGCACAAACACCATAACACAAGATATTTTGACATGGAAACCCAAATACAAAAAACCACGGTGAGATGGAACTCACAAGTAACTATCTGCAGAATAGAAACCAGATCAGTTAAGGTCTTACAACGTTCTTTACTAGAACAACACCTGTTAGGAATCTCAATCTCTATTAGGAGATAAGTCTGATTAAAGACTACCTTGCTAGAGGATTTTAGATCCACAGATGCGAACCACCTTGTTAGAGGATTTACAAGAGGCTTTTGGGCCTACCTGGTTAAGGGCTATAGACTTGTCGAAGATGTGAGTAATCAACAAGTGAGTGATCTAGCAAATAGCAAAGATTGCTTGGTTAGATCCTTGATAGCTCGATCTTAATGCATTACAGCATTACTTCAGTCTTCTAGACATTCATACTCTCTCTAACTCTTCAGTTACCTTGAACCCTAGCAACAACATCAACCTCAACCACAACAACCTTAGAATCCTAGACATGATGTCCTTATAAAGGAATCTAATTTCATGTAGGTCCAATAGGAATACAATACAATTTCCTAGGTTCAATGCATCTAGACATATCTGGTAACATGACACAAAAAGCACCACCAGAGCGTCGACACCGTCAAATGATCGGTGGATGGTAACTCATCACAAAATGCCGATTGGTAACTCATCACAGAGTATTACTGGTTCATACAAAATACCGGTTGCCAATTTGTCAAAATGAAGACTAGTAAAAATGTGTTATGCCACTTTAATCCCTCGTACTGCTTGGTATCCATGAACCGCTTGGGGTCGACATGCTGCTCCAAACTGGTAAACACATTATGCAAAAGATCAATAGTCTAAAGACTATAATACAATATACCAATTGGAACAAATACCAGTTGTGTTCTAACTCACACATATGAAGAGGATCTTAATGCAAGTGTGTGTCCATCAATGACAATCACAACATGAACATAAAAAATTCCAACAACATGTTGTTACATTAAATGTGAGATTGGGTTTTCATTGTTTGTGTAACACATACTGAAACCTTCATAGTTGATGATTAATATTGTCTCTGGAGTGGATAGGATCTCTTGTCCACAAAGTGTCATAAATATCCTTGGATAGAGGCACTGGTCTATTATTTATCTTTTAAGGTCCTGGTTTGTTAGGCATTTAAGGTCCTTGATATAGAAACATTCTTCCCAAACCCTATATGAACTGATCTTTGCATATTTCTTGCAAGTCCTGAAAGCATCTTATTCTCAAGATACAATCATAATAATTTTAATTTCTTTTCAAAAGCATTCACTTAAAGCACATAATAAAGCATAATTGCAGAACAATCATTTGCCAGTTTTGAATTTACTAACCATAAAGCTTAAATCTACTTTAAATAAATCTTTTTTTTCTTGAGAGGGAGAGGTATACCCACCTAGGTTCAGTGGAGCCTTAAGTGCAAAGGGATTTGGTCTTTGATGATCCTTGTTCGTTGGCCAAGGCTAGTTGGATCAGTTAAGGGCTTGGCAAATCCTTATGTTTTCCAATCAGTGGTTTTGGGAACCAATAGATTGGCGACTCTGTTGGGGAATTGTCATGCGAAGTTTTTAGAATCTTTGCTAGTTTGTTTCAGACTCTATTGGAGGAGAGATCCCAGAAGATCGGTTAAATTGGTAATAGTCCCTCTTAGGAGGTGGTGACTCTACATTTAATACATGAATAATAGTTGGTATGTTGAGAAAATAAGAGAAACACCTAGGAATTTGTCATTAATATTTATGCAAGGGAGGAGGTCTCTGCACAATGGACAAGAAGATTTTGTTCAGTTGAGTCCCAAGAAAAGGATCAAAGGGGAAAAAATCAAACATGGGATTTGAAGGATAGAGGAGATTTCCTAGTAGGGAGGAATATTTTTCATCTGCTAGAAAATCTAAGAATAGAGAGGAAAATCCTTTATATAAAATAAATGCAAAGGATAATAGACATAGCCATGATGAGATCATGACTGCTAAGGAACATGAAGCAAAACAGTGGGATGAACTTATTCTTAGGATGGTTGATATGAATGTCGATGATGCCAAGATAGCGAGGGCACTTAAAAGGCAACCATATTGGGTGTTACAGAAACTCATAATAGAGAGAAATATTATTTCAAACCCCAAGACAAACAAGGTAGGAGAAGAGAGAGGTGAAACAAGTAGACAAGTAGTTCCAAAATATAGTCCCCCTCATATGAGAAGAATGGACCAGCCTTTTGTAACTTATGATAACCCGTTGGTAAATGAAAGTAGAAGATGGAGGGTTGTGCATCGGGATCAAAGTGAAGAGAGGTAGGAGGATGGAAGAAGGAATGGAGATGGGGGAAATGATGGGAACTAGATTAACACAAATAGGGGTAACCATGTAGGAAATAATGGACATAATAGAGGTAATAATAGCAATTATGGAAGTGGAAATGGTGGAGGTAGGAACAATAATAATGGTAATAATAATGACAATAACAATGGTGGTGGAAAAAATGGGAACAACATAAATCATGGCAACAATGGTAGATTCAATAGAGGAATTATGAACAATCAAAGCAACCATCATGTTGGCAGACAACCCTTAATCATTTAAAGATACAGACAGTTGGATTTCACTAGCATTGCTGGTTATCCAAATCAGATCACTAATGATTTAAGATTAGAAATCCCCAAATTCTCAGGAAATGGAGTTGATTCAATAGAGAAACATGTAGTTAATGTAAAAAATATCATCGAGGAGGTTGAGATTCCTCATGAAGATGTATTTATGAAATTCTTTGTTCAATCTTTGACAAAAGATGTAGGAGAATGGTATAGAAACCTTTCTGATAGATGTATTTGCAGCTGGTAGGAATTTGTAACGCTATTCTTGGAGGAATTTGTAGATCACAATGATCCTTTATTTGTATCCCATGAATTAACAATGATAAGGAAGAAACAAAATGAATCAGTTGTTGAACTTAACAAAAGATTTAATAAAGTATTAAATAGAATACCCAGAGATGTCAGACCTATTGATTCATTTTTTATTAACTTTTATTTGAGTGCTTTTGATAGAAAAACTCATTATGAGATTTTGTCTCATAGACCTAACACTTTGCAGCAAGCATTCAAGATAGCTGCTACTATTGAAAATAATAGGAAGGTGGCTGGGAAGGTTGCTAAGAGAGATGATCCAAAGTTGTACAACTCCAAGATTCCTAAGAAAGATGATCTTACTCAGATCATGGACATGCTTAAGGACCTAAAGGGTAAGAAAAATCATAATGAAAGGCCACCATACAAGAACAATAAGCAAATAAATTACAATAGGCCGAGGTTGCATGACATCCCATATAACACAAATTGGAAAGATGGAAAACCAGTAAAACCAAATACAAACAAACAGACTCATGACCCATTAAAGAAAGCCACATACTTTGTAGATGAGTATCCATGGTGTGATGTATGTAATCTGCCTCATGCTGCAAAACAGTGCATGATTGCCTAGGGCTTGATGGAAGAGGAAGATAAAAATGAGGATTATGAACCAATTGTGAATACCCTTTCATCTGATCCATATTGGGGAATGAATGAGGATTTATCTAAAGAAGAAGAATATTCTGATGTGCATCAAAGAAGAGAGAATTTGCAATATAGTATACAACAGGTTTTTTCTGATGATGATAAAGATATCCCTGCTTTGAGAAAATTGTTTCAGGAGGAAGTATTGCCATCTTTGAGAAATTTGACTGAAGAGGAGAAGAAAGATCTCACTATTGCCGTTGTGGAACAAGTGAAAAGTAATTACCAGCCGAGGAATAGGAATGTAAATAATGAGCAGGGCAAGCCAACGGGTATTTTTGCCAAGGTCACAAAATCTGGTAGAACCAGTAATAACGTAGCCAAGGGCAAGGATGTGGGTACCAAGAGAGGGATAGAACTAGAAAATACTAAACAAATTGAAATGCCAAAATTGGTCAAGCTAGTGGAGAAAAAAAAAATCAATAAGCCTTCTTCAAACTGTGGAACTTTCATGTCGTAAGTGTTGTCTCAGGTAAAAATTTCTATGCCCTTGCTTGAAGTGATGAAATTTCTAGAATATAAGGATGAGACCTTGAAAATTATATCAAATGTTGGTGATATGAGAAAAGATGCTTCTAGGTTGAAAGAGGATCCTCCAGTGATTTACTTAGGCATGTCTATCACAAAAAACCTCACACAAGTTGATCCATTCTATTTGACATTTTTAATTAACAGTAAAAAGGTCAAGAACTGTATGATAGATTCGGGGGCAATAGTGAACATCATGCCTGAAGATGTCATGAGAAAGCTCAGGATACGTGTTGACACACCTTATGGTAAGTGTTATGCCATGGACAACGGGTCTGTACCTGTGGTGGGTCTTATGAAAGACGTAGAGTTCAAGTTTCCATCTTGCCCAAATACCACATATAAGACATATATCATAGTGGTACAAGTTCCTACAAACTATGAAATGTTGTTGTCCAGGCAATGGTCAAATTTAGTGGGTGGTCACATTCAGCTCAATCTATCCTATGCTACTATTCTAGTAGAAGGGACAACGGTGAGGATAAACAGAGAGTCAAGATCTCCATATCTCATAGAAGAGGTTGATCCTGATGAAGTAACTTTCTTTTGCCATTTTGATATGGACAAATTTCAGGCAAGTATTTCTAAACCTTTAGAGATCAATAAAGTTACATAAACAGTTAAACAAAATGAAAACCTAATTTGAAAATTATACTTTGATGGTGCCTACAGTAAGGAAGGAAATGGAGTAGGAGTTGTATTTATTTCACCTAATGGAAAAAACTTTAAATACTCTTTCTTGTTAACTTTTGAATGTACTAATAATGTTGCCGAATATGAGGCCCTCTTATTAGGAATTAAACTAGAAAATAAACATGGTATTAAGTTATTAATAGTTTATGGTGATTTAGAATTAGCCATTTCACAAGTTAGAGGCAAATTTGCTGCAAACAATGAAAAATTAAGAAACTACAGGAACAAAGTTTGGGATTACATTGAATTATTTGACACTTTCTCCATCAATTGGACTAAAAGATCCAATAATATTTGGGAATACTTCATGGCTAACTTGGCTATCAAGCACAATGACATCCCATTGGATGACATTACCCAAGTGGAAATCAAGACCAGACCGTCAGTGCCTAATAATGTAAAAAGTTGGCAAGTCTTTGATGATGATAGGGATTTACTAAAATTCTTATTTTGTGAAGATCAGTATGAGCACCAGCGGATTGATTGGAATGGAATTTTGGAGGACAAGGATGACAAAGCAACTGTACTTGGGCAAGAAGTATTGCAGCTAAAAACTAATAAATTCCCAAAAGGATTGATAGATCTTGAAAGAATGTTTGATGATAAAGATGTAGTGAATTTAAGGCCTAATTCAAGAGGATGTGAGGATGTTGAAAAGGTAAACTTGGGAAGTGAAAGCAACCCAAGAGAAGTATATATTGGAAAGAATCTCACACCAAAAATTATAACAAAATTGATTAATCTATTGAGGAAGTATAGGCACGTTTTCGATTGGTCATATGATGACCTTAAAGCATACAGAGAAGATTTGTTCCAACATGAGATGCCTTTGAAGCCTGATGCAAAACCTTTCAGACAAAAGAAAAGGCCTATAAACCCTACGTTGGCTCCTAAGATGAAGGAGGAGTTAATGAAAATGATAAATGCAGTGATTATTGAGCCTATAAGGCACCTAACATGGGTGTCGATTTAGTACCAATAAGAAAGAAAAATGGTGATATTAGGTTATGTGTAGATTTCAAAAATCTAAATGTTTCATCTTTGAAAGATAAATATGCTTTTCCTAACATGGAAGCTCTATTGCAGAAAGTCACGGGGAATGAATTGTTATCTATGATGGATGGCTTCTTAGGCTATAATAGAGTCAAAGTTAGGGAAGCAAAAAAGTTCAAAACTGCTTTCACTACACCTTGGGGTACCTATGTTTATGCTAGGATGCCTTTTGGACTGACAAATGCAAGAGCTACATTCCAGAGGGCTATGGATGTGGCCTTTGAGGGTATGATTGATTGTATCTTGGCAATGTATCAGGATGATATGATTGCTTATTCTAAAAAGGCAGAAAATCATTATGATGATCTAGGAAAGATTTTTATTAGAGCACTAGAATATGGCATATCTTTGAATCCTAAAAAATATCATTTTGGGGTTACTGAAGGAAAATTGTTAGGTCATATTGTCTTAAAAGATGGAGATAGAACTGATCCAGAAAGGATTGATGCTATTGATAAAATTCAAATCCCAAAAACTATTAAAGCAATCCAATCTTTCTTTGGTCAAATCAACTTTGTGAGAAGGTTTGTTTCAAATCTCTGAAATCATGAAGCCTATTGCTAAAATGTTGAAAAAGGGTGATAAAATAAAATGGACTAATGAAGCTCTTGAAGCCTTTGTAAATATCAAAAAAGCCATCAAGGAAGCCATTGTTTTAAAATCACCTGATTTCTCTAAACCTTTTCAAGTATTTTCATTTGGCTCATTCCATACTATTGTTGTTGTCATGTTACAAAAGAATGATGAGGGTCATGAACAGCTAGTGGCGTTTTTTAGCAAAACATTGCAAACATCAAAATTGAATTATGATTTGAATGAAAAATAGGCTTATGCTCTTGTGAAAGCTGTGAAATCTTTTAGACCCTATCTAGTTGGTGCCACTGTTATTGCCTATGTACCAAATGTTGTTGTTAAAGACATCTTCAGACAATCAGAAACTACTGGAAGGAGATGCAGATGGATAAATCAGATCCAAGAATTCAATATTGATCTACAAATCACAAAGTTGGTAAGAGGTCAAGGTCTAGCGAAGTTGATGGCAGAATCCAATCTTGAAGTAGCACAAGTAAATCAGGTAGAGTTGGAGGATGTACAAATTAGCATTGAGAGGTGTCCCTAGTATGCAAATATTGTATATTACGTGAAATACATGAAATGTCTGGATAACTTAAATGATAGTCAGAAGAGAAATTTAAAGCTTCAAACTTCTAGGTATGTATTACTTAATGGAGACCTATACTGGAAAAATAGAGATGGTGTTCTTTTATTATGTCTAGATGAGTGTCAAGCGTCTGTTGTTTTAAAAGATTTACATGAAGGTGTAGGTGGAGACCACTTCTTAGCTAAGACCATTTCTCATAAAATTCTTAATACTGGTTATTATTGGCCTCAAGTTTTCAAGGATTGCCATACTTATATCTGGAAATGTGAGGCTTGTCAAAAGTTCTCAAGGAAGCTTAAATATAATGGAGCCATTCCTCCCAGACCCATGTATACAGAGGAACCATTCCAGATGTGGGGTATTGACTTCATAGGTAAGAGAGAAAAAAAATCTAGTGGTGGGCATAAATGGATTTTGGTGGCTACTAATTATTTTACTAAGTGGGTTGAAGCCATTCCCACAAGACAGGCTACCAACAAAGTTGTGATAAAGTTTCTTTTGGAAAAAATTTTGACTAGATTTGGGGTACCTAGGAAGATTTTGCTAGATAATGGGATGTGTTTTAGGTCAAATGAGTTTTTTGATTTCTGCAAAAATTATGGCATCACTTTGTCATATTCATCACCTTGTCATCCCTTGGAAAATGGACATGCAGAATCCAGCAATAAAAACTTGTTGAAAATTATCAAAAGGATGTTGGATAATAATAAAAGAGCTTGGGATTCGAAATTGACATTAGCAGTATGGGCTGACAGAGTGAAAGTTAAGAAGTCCATAGGATTTGCTCCATATGAGCTTGTATATGGCAAAGAAGCACGATTACCCTTGAATAATCTGCTCCCAGTTTATAAATTTGTTGTGGAGGAATTTTCAGAAGAAGTAAATTTTATGGGAGAGAGATTGATGGCATTGGCTGAGTTGGATGAATGTAGAAGAGAAGCTCGAGAAAGAAACCTACAAAGACAACAAATGGTAAAGGCTTTACACAATAGGAAAGCATGTGATAGGTCATTTGAAGAAGGGGAATGGGTGTTAAAATGGAATGCTAATGATCATGATAAAGGGAAGCATGGCAAGTTCGATGTGCTTTGGCTAGGAACTTTTATCATTTCAGAAAAAAGTGGAGAAAACTCTTATTACTTGAAGGATACTAATGGTCAGGTGTAGGAGTTCCCGGTTCATGCTCAGTATCTTAAGCATTTATTCTCTTGATGAGCAGGAAGTATTTTTGTATCATAATAGTTTAAATTTCTTTCTGCTTTCTATTTTCAATTTTCATTTTTGGTCTGCTTTCCAGAGATAACTAGGATCTTGCTATATCCTTAAAGAGAACATACACCCCCAGAAAGAGCCACTTTTAGCACATATTTTTACAAAATATTTCATGCTATATAGAGGCCTTTTCTTTTATCATATGAGAAGTTATTGTTGGTTTGCATGTGCAAGAACCTTGTTAGCATGAGTAAAGCTATTTAAGGATCAACTGTTTCAAGAATGTCAAGGTATCACTTGGGCACACTAAGGGCATGCACTAAGTATAGACTACACAAGGAATCCAGTATGGAAGCATTTATCAGTAGAGAAGTCATTGTGGTATAATCTAAGATTTTTTTTTAGTATGTATTAGACCCTGTGGGATAGTTGGGATCACTAATATTCAAGGTGGATGGCTCATTTATTCAAAATTGCAAAATTTCAATTATCAGAATAAGTAGTCCTAATGAAACAACATTGGTAAGCAAAAGAAGGATTATCGGCATGACATATACTGATAAATCAGAAGGTAGATTCATTGGGGCACTTAAGTAATATTCAACATGGTGCATGCTCTTGGAAAATCATACCATCAGGATAGCTTGTTCCGATGAGACAGAAGGTGAGCATTTTCTATCGGCATGTATCGACTTATTGGAAATAATGAAATAACTCTATCCTGATACCTAATAACTGAAGGGAACTGAAGGTGGGCCCATCGGAGAAAAGTACCATATCGAAATAGTGTAATAATAATTAGGTCGATCCCCAATGACATGGAGAATCGTAAGATGGAACCATCGATATTACCTTTACTGATAAAATAGACTCAGAGGTATAAAGCATAGGAGTGCATCGGAGACTCATTGGGACTTTAGGAGGAATAGAAAAAGGCTATTCCAACCCCCGATGAAGATAAAAGCACTTGCAAGGATATCAGTATGAACTATACTGATAAAGTAACATTAAGTGAAGACTCATCGGGACATCGGGAGAAGAAATTTTGTGCTATGCCAAATCCCGATAGGACTGTTAGGGTAGATGGTGAGTCGCAAGGAGTTCTTCAGGGTGAGTTATGCTAATAATGTAGGGAGCTTAGTCAGAATGGAGATTGATATATTGAGATTATCGGGGCATTAGAGGGACATAAAATAAACTATGTCAATAACCAATGGGTTAAGTAAAAAAAAAACCAAAGGTGGATGCGTCCGGGAGAGTTATGCTGATGGATCATGAAAACAAAAAGCAAAGCAAAAACTGACGGAGTGTCCATCAAGATAAAGTGAAACATCGAGATAGGAGGAAAATTGCTATCCCAAGACCCGATAAGTCGGTTAAGATAGATTGTGTCGATCAAAAGGTAAGAAGTAGTAAAGTCATAAACAAATGCGCCAAACAATTAAATCATCGGGAAATGTCTCGCCGATTGGCCATTGAAGGTCTTGATGTGAAAAACTGAAAAAATGGCTTCCATTAAATGCATCCGTTGAGTAGCTCCGATGCCACACGAAGTTGATCCATCAAGATTGTAGTAATTAAGTACAAGATTGGACTCATTGGGGATATATAGCTAGTGTTGCATAACAACATTATGCACAAAGTTATTACAGAAAGTTATTAGGTGTTCATTAAGAAATATTTTAAGTTGCTGAGCATAGAGCAAAAGAATTTGAAAAGATGGAAGGGTCAAGCTCAAAAGGAAAGCGAAAGGTCGTTGAAATATTGAGTAGCACGTCAAAAAAAAAGAAGGGTGAATTCAGTGAGGCTCAAAGGAAATTAAATCAAGACATGATAGATCAAATGGGCTCTCCAAGAGCTAGGTCATGCAGAGCTAAGGTGAATTTTCTTGTTCGCGACCAATTGGAAGACACATACAGAAAAATTGGAGACATATTCACAACAATGCGAGGGCACGAGCTGTTTCTATTTTATTACCTCTGCAGGGATGAGCCCATGCTAATTTCAAACCCGTGGAGTACTAGTATAGGTAGCCTCATGGTACCTAATGTGTAAATATTGATTTATTGAAGCTCCTGGTAAGACATTATGATACAAACAAGCGACGCATTTTGTTGCCCGACGGGATTGCTTTAGTTCACTTTGCAGTAGCCACAATTTAGGAGGTTTTTGCAGTAGATTTGGAGGCAAATGTGCCCTTATCTTTTATGGATTTAGAAGAGGAATATAGAAAAATGGACACTACATACCAGGGTTGGAACCTTGCTATCCAGAAAGCAGAGAAGGGGAGGCTAGGAAGATGGTTATCCTTATGATATGACTATTTTCAAGAAATATTTACAATATACATATATGGCATGTGGTCAGGTTGGAGGAGTTGAAGCTCCTAATGTAGCAAACATAGGACCACTGGTTTTAGCAGCATATATTTAGAGACATGAGCCACGAGCTTTTGATTTTGCTTCATACTTGGTGGATAGACTTCATGAAGGCTTCCTGAACTTGAAACAAAATCCAGACAAGCATTTCAAGCATTATTCGCTGTTAATGCATATTATTTTATTTTATGGGATATTTAGAGGGTTATGGCCAGACGGTTTGAATGTAAATATAGTTGAGAAGAATGGATAGGATCAACTAGTGCAGTTATGGGTTTCTCTCTAGGATTACAAATATTGAAATTCTCATTACCTCAAATTTGAATAATTCTTTGTGAAGCCAATTTTTTTTCTCTTTGGTTAGCCTCTATAGGGATCATTTTCTAAGGATGTAAAGAAGTTTCTTAGGCCTCATGAGCACAAAAATTTGAAGGTTAATCACAATTGGGGTGATTGGTATTCATGCCAAAACTTCACTTTTGTTCGGTGCTATGGATTTGAAGGTTACTCCTATGTGCTAGCAAAGCCTACACCAGACAAGATTGCTTTTTTGGAAATTGTAAGGCAATTAAGTGTCTCTAATGCCAAACATTTCAGAGGTGCACACAAGAAAGCATTCCTCCTTGGCACACTTTATTTCTTGGATTTTAAAATTGTATCTACCAAAGCATAAGAGGCTATTGACACGAAGCTAGTGGATGAGTACAACCTGTTCCAACACACATCTATAACACATTATGATCCTGAGGGCTACATCCACACGAGCAGAAAGAGACAAGAGTTGGGAGATTACTTTCATCAGGAGGATGAGTTTGAAGACATGTAAAAATAAGGAAGTGGAGGATCTTGCATAGGTTATGGAGACCTAGGAGAATAAACAGGAGGAGAGAAGACAAAGACTAGAAAACATGGAAGGAGACCCACCTCAAAGTGATTCAGGGGAGAACAAAGTAGTTTCCAAGCTCGGTGTACCTAAGAAAGAGAAGCAACTAGAAGCACAGGATAAGCTCCTCTTTGTGCTAAATGTAGAAATGGATGAAAGGGTGATAGAGAATACTTCCTTTGTTTCAGATGATCAATTCATCAAGTATAAAGAGTTTAAATCCTTCTTATACCACTTCAAAGGGAAGAAGTTGGGGGAAGCAATGCCAAATATCACACCAAAGAATGAGGAGGAAATGTTGCAAAAGCTTAAAGTTGATATTGATGCAGAAATAGAGACAATGATCCCTCAGAGAGGAAGGAAGTTGCTAGTGGAAGCAGGTATTGCTTCCACTAAGTATGATGGAAAGTTGCCTAAAGGTGCCAGTAAGTATGATGGAAAGTTGCCTTTGAAATTTTTTTCTTATAATAAGATAGGACGTTTTGCTTCTAGATGTCCGGATAGAATGGCCAAGTATAATACATGATAAATTTGATAAGCATGATCAGAATGATAGATATAAGAAGTATGAAAAGTATGATAAACCTTATAAGTCTAACTAGAAGTTTACGAACTAAAAGAACTATTATTATGTTGTAGATGAAGGTGTTATAGATGATGAATCAGAAGGAGATGAAATTGTGTTTATTGCCACTAAAGAAGATAGACCTATACCTGGTGATTCCACTAGCTATTCTGTTGAGGAAAGAGCATTGGTTGCTAAGGTAGAAGAGAAAGATGAACAGGTGATTGACAGTGGTTGTTCACATCATATGGCCGATGACAAAAGAAAATTTGTAAGCATGGAAAGGTATGATGGTGGAATAGTTAAATTTGGAGATGACAAATACTGTGTAATCTGTGGGAGAAATTCTATTTTTTTTTATGGCAAGCATAACATTGATGATGTCTTGTATGTTGAAGGTTTGAAGCATAATCTTTTGAGTGTTGGATAGATGGTTGATAAGGGTTATGATGTACAATTGAAGGATGGTAAATACAAGATCTTGAATGCCTTTGGTATAGAGATTGCATCTAGGACTAAGACTGAAGGAAAGAATTTTCATTTGAATGTTGGTGAGAAAAGTTGTTTGATTGGTAAGATAGATGAAAGTTGGTTGTGGAATAGGATAATGTGTCATGTAAACTTTGATTCATTGATCAGGATCAGTACTACAAGTTGTTAGAGATCTACCTAAGATTGTTAAACCTGTTAATCTGGTATGTAAGGAATGTGAGTTGGGTAAGAAAACAAGGATTTCTTTCAAGAGTAAACAATATACATATGATGTATTGCTAGATCTTCTACATACTGACCTGTGTGGACCTACAAATGTTAGAAGTGTGCAAGGTGATAGGTACTTTATACTACTAATTGATGAATATTCCAGGATGATGTGGGTTGTCTTTTTGAAGGAGAAATCATAAGCATTTGAGAAATTCAAGATATTCAAAGATAAAGTTGAAATTGAGTTTGGATTGAAGGTGAAATGTCTGAGATCTAATAGAGGTGGAGAATTTTGTTCCCATGAGTTCAATTAATTATGTGAGATGCATGGAATTAGAAGATAGCTATGTGCTTCTAGGACCCCATAACATGTTGGCTTGATGATGATTGTAATGTATTCATCACTTGTTGTCATTGATGAAACACTCTCACAAACACATATGATTACATTGACTACCTGTGTAAATTCAATTGGTTTATACTATCAACTAGTATGTTTAAGGTTTATCTCTAACCGGTACTTTGTGTCAACCGGTATGTGCATAAGAGACAACCTGTGGCTACACTAAGTAAGCATCACAATGAAGATGAAGATGAAGATGGAGATCAAGCAGAAGATTCCAGGACAATGATTCACATGTTTTGTTCCAACTGGTATTGACTGTTCAAACCGGTATCTGATTTTGTGATGAGTTAACAACATCAACTTCTTAGCGATCATTTTTGTGATGAGTTTTGATCACCTATCTAGATACACTACACCTAGGAAATTATGTTTTGATTTCCTTAGGCCGACATAAGATTTGAATGTCTATTTTAAGACATCTTAGTGAATCGTTTGAAAGATATAGAGAATGAGTATGGTTATGATGTTATGTGAATATTGATATGCATCAAGAGTGAAAGCTTTTGTTGAAGAGAGATAAGTGTTAAAATGAAGAGAAGTGTTGAATGTACTTAGAAGGATCTAATCAAGCAAGTATTGTGCTACTCAGAACAGATCAAACCATTCTTGGTATTTTCTAATCATTACAACAGAATCAAATCCCCTAACCGGGTAAACTCTAACAAACTTCATTGTACAAATCCTCTAAAAAGGTGATCCATTAGTTTGGATTCTCAAATCCTCCAATGAGGTTACTCCTAACAGGGTAGTACTCTTAATAGGGTATAAGCTTCTAATCAAGCTTTGGGGTCTCTAACAAGATTCACTCCTAGCAGAGCACTTTGTAGACCTTAACCGGCTAGTTATCTATTACTGTAGATTGTTAACTTGTGAGTTCCATCTCACCGTGGTTAAACACTTGTGTTATGGTGGATGCTTTACATTTTGTGGATGTTGTTATATCATTTTGGATAGCATGTATTTTATTTAAATTCTTTGTTAAGTTCATCTACCAATTAGTGTTTGAAGTAGTGTTTTATTTGGTGTCACTAATTCACCCCCCCCCCCTCTCAGTGATTTTCAAGTCCATCAATTGGTATCAGAGCCTAAGTTCTTTGAAGCCTAACCACATATAAGGGAGTCTTGAAACTACCATGGGGTCCGGAGCTACTTCAAGATGGCTAGAGAGCTAGAAGCTAGCATAAATGAAGTTAAATCCCTTAGGGACAAACTGAAAGCTTCTCAAGTCAAAAGGAGAGAGCTATCTAAAAAATTGTTAGAAATATCTGATAATAGTTCTTCAGATGAAGCCAATATTGAAGCTTTAGGAGAAGAATTTGAAAAGGTGAATAGTGAGAAACTAAATCTAAGGAGAGAGATAGAAAGTCTCACTATCTGCATGAGTCAGGAACTGGAAGCTAGAAGAGCTGCTAAAGATCTTATCAAGGAAAGAAATCAAGAGATTATAAAGATAAAATGGAAAAAAGACACTATGCATGAGAACTTGATTGCTGAAATAGAAGAAAAAGAGGACCTAAAGCTAGATCTTGAGCTGGCATCATCTCTGAAAGAGAACCTATCTAAGCATAATGAAGATCTCGTAAAAAATCTTACTGAAGCCAATGAGAAATTAGAGAAGTTCGTCAAAAGTTCTACCATGCTGGAAGAACAAATTCAATCACAAAGAATGAAGGGTGATATCTCTGGACTTGGTTTTCATACAACTAAAAAAGGTGAATCCTCCGGTACAAAGAGCAACTATCCAAAGAACAAAACTACTCCTAAAGTCAATAAGACTACCAATAAGAAGGTTTTTAAACCTATCTTCTTTGTTTTCCATAAGCCTGGTCATACTGCAAATGTTTGTAGAGACAAACCTAACTAAAATGCAAATTACAATACTAATACTAGGTATGCGTTAAGAAAGTTTGAAGGTCATTGCTTCACATGTGGAATGTATGGGCATAGACATGTTGAGTGTAGATATGGAGAAAATAATCCTGTACCATAGATGCATCCAAGACCAAATGGTGACCAGACAAGGAACTTTGATAACCAGGTAAACCTGAACTAGCAAAGATCCTATGGCAACCGGTTTAGTCCATTCGAGATGGAAAAGGTAACAAGTGTTATTTGCACCTTCTGTAATAACTTTGGTCATGTGGCTATGAACTGCAGAAGAAGAACATGAAGAGGAAATGCAGGACCTTGGAGATCATCTGGTATGGTCTGTTACCACTGCAACAAATCGGGGCACTTAGCAAAATTTTGTAGATCAAGAATTAGCAAACCGGTCAACTCTTTCAAGGATCAGAAAGGAAAGCATAAAGTTGATGTTGAGGAAACTAGAGAGGATATGAATCAGATTTGGAAGAAGAAAAGTGATGACTCACCTAGACAAGAAACTATTCCTTCACCTAGTGAAGAAAACCCAACATTGGTGACTTAAGCCTATTTTAACATGGCTAAGGGGAGCTTAACGGTAAAACATCTCCGGACCCCTTTTAAAATGAGCGGGAAAGAATTTTTGAATTATGAATTTTGGTGACTTTTTGTTGACATGTTATCAATCATTTTTTCACTTGAGTGGTTAAATTAGGGTTTGTAACCCTAAAGTGCGAGCATTTATTACAGTTGGTAAAAAGGATAAAAGCAAGTTTTACTTTGTCATTTTTACCCTCTCTTTCAAGAAAGAAATTTGAAGCGATTACAGAGTTGAATAAGATTGTCTTGTTGTCAATTGGAAAATTGTTTTGTGATTAGAGAAATTAACTTGAATCAAAAGTTGCAGAGAGGCGAACTGGTGTGCATTTGGACATTTCAACCAGGAAAAGGAGCAACGTGCAAGAAACAAGGTATTTCTTTGAGTATACCACTTCGAAACTTGCTTATCTAGAATGGCATCTACTTCTAAGTTTGTAGAGAGGTTGATGATCACTGCTGAGCGTGAGGAAGCTCTAAAGGCAGACCAAATTATGTCTTATAATGAATTGTCACAAGTCTCGAGTGGAGTTGTGGTCAAAGGTGACTTGTCCAATTATATAGAATGCAAGATAGAAGATTTAGGAACTCTACACATTTATACACAGTTGAAATCACTCTGTGATAAGAACAAAAAGATTTAAACAAAATATGCTAGGGTTTTTTAAAAAGGTTTTCATAATGTCGCCTACTTTCTTGATGATTTTGAGGAAGAACACATCAAAATCATTTTGAGTTGAGTTCATAGAGAGAACATGTATTTAGAAAGGACTCACATAATAACCAAGGAAGCTATTCAGGTTGTAACTAGTTATTTGTCAACTAGTGAAATTCCTATGCTAAGACGAATTTCAAAGATAATGTCTTTAAATTAACCAGTTCTACATCTAATGGGCATGATTTTTCTATCAACAATATTAAAGACCCTGCAGTGAAACTAGCAACAATGGTGACAGGCTACCGAGTATTTTACTCCAGTAGACTTAATAGTGTTCCATCTGCAGCAATTCATACAACACATAGAATGATTGTTGATAATGTAGATTATGATCTCTGTGAAGCCATCAGAGGGCAATTATTTCAAAATTTGCAATCTATTAAGAAGGACAACACTCAAAAGTTCAAATATGGTTAGCTATTAGTTGGGTTATTTTTCTATTTCCAAAGCTTCCTACCGAGAATTGGGGACATTGAATGGTCAAAAGACCTACCGGTCAATGCACAGATCAAGAACAACATTAAGGATGTGAAGAATACCTTTTCAGATGCCTTGAATAAGTACTTTAATGAATTTCAAAAAAAGATGAGCATGAGAATGAGATTACCTGAAGATGTGGTAAAACACTTTGCAAAAGACATAGTCTTCACTATTACCACTGACTTTTGCTTAATGCAAGCTATTGAGCCCAGAAAGGAAGAGATGAAAGATACGAGCCATGAGGTTAATCATGATTTACTGGTTGGCTATGCTAATACCCTATTAGCATCACCTAAAGATAAACAACAGGAAAAATTGGACACTATAGCAGTCCAAGTTGTACCAACAGAAACCAGTACTGTACTTGTAGCTAATGTGAAAGGAAAGAAAAAGAAGCCTGATGAAACGTCTCTTGTGATAAAGACCACAAGGGTGACTCGGAGTGTCCTAACCAAAAAGTAACTGACACCGAAAGTATAAGTAAAGAAGGAGAGTGCACCAAAGAAGAGAAATTGAAAACTGATTTTGCAACCACAATCTAAGGGAACAAATTCTAAAGAAGAACCAAAGAAGGAAAAAGCAATCGGAAAAACATCCAAGAAGGTAAAGGTAGTGCCAAAGGAAACTACACCTATTGATATAGCTACCTACAAACCTGACACAGTTTTTGAGAGAACAATGAAGACACTAGGAAGGAATAGGTTTGACAATGCCAAAGAATATTTTGATTCTTTCACTGAAGATGAGGAGAAGCAATTCATTTAATAGGTAATGACTTATTTGGGTCATTACAATATATTTCCACATGACTTGGCAAAGGATATTTCAATCTCTTTGTATAATACTCTTTTAGATAAATGGGAGAAAGCTATTCAATTGGAAAAGAAAATTATTGATGAAATATTTGTACAATATTTTCCCAATTTATCCTCAGATGGAATTCGTGCTTTAGTTGAGCAATACAAAGTACATTTTGATTTTACAATGAGAAGATTGAAGCTTCTTAATGCAAAAAGGGGAGTTATTAAGTTTGAGACACATCAGATAGCTTGTGTAATCAAATAGAGGAAAGAACTCGTCCACACTAGAAATAAGGATAATACTACAGATGATGTTCCTCTACCGGAAATGGATGAAGAGGACATTGTTCAACCTAACATAGTCTATCCAATCAAGAAGAAGGATGATTCCATTATTCTTGTTGGTGAAGATGTTCAGAACATAGTGGACCTATCAAGAGACAACACTGCACCAGATATGGAGCCTCCTACAATTACTGAAGTATAGGTTACATTAGTTGATCAACCGACTATTCAACTAAAAGTGGAAAATGAACCGACAACAAAACGACTGGAGAAACCCCAATCTCCACCGGTCATTGAAAATACTCAAAAGGAGTCTACTAAGAAAGTTGTCACTCAGTTACCTAAAAAATACAATAGAGCAAAATACAAGATGATGATGATGATTCTTTAAGTATTTTAGGACCCATTGATATGAACACTTTGAGCGCAGCAAAAATGTTGAAGATTGCTAATGTTATGCAATCTAGAGTGCATAAGAAGAGACTAAAAGAGAAAAGGATTGAAGCAGAGGTCTTCCAAAATATAGTAGAATTTTTTTTTGGTTTACTATCGAAAACAGTTGTTGCACATCTTCCTACACCCATTAGCAAACTTGGCCAATTAGTTACAAATGCATATGATCAAATCAAGTCACTTGAAGATGCTGCTCAATTGTCTACTGAGAAGAGCCACAAGAAGAAATATGGAGATAAACTAGCAAAGAACATTGAAAGTGGCAAAATGGCTCTATCTCATTATGGAAGTCTCTTGAGAAAAGCTATTGAATCTGGAGGAAAGTATCTTGCCTTTACCTCCAATGTTTCTTTCTTTTATTCTAACATTTCTAAGAGTCAAGTTGAAACTGAGAAAGAAATGGAAAGGATATGCAAGGCATATGTCCCACTCCAGGACTCCATTCATGTGTTTAACCATTCTATAGATGATTTGCATGACAGATTGGACAGAAATGATAATGAGAAGGCTAAGAGACTTTGACCTCTAAAAGAACTCAAGAGTTTGCTCATATCACAGGTCGACATTCTTCAGAGAGCCTACTCCAATGTAGAAGCTATTCTTGCTACTCCTGAAACTTGGACGCTAGACTCAATGGAAGAGTTTCATTCCTAGCTGATGTCTACATTTGAGTATACTGCTAACATACTGGAATCATGGGAAAATGCTTTATCACAGATGAAGTAGAACTTGAATGACATTTTTATGAGATTAGCCAATGCATGAACTTTTTTAAGATGTTAATATATGTTGAACACTTTGATATAGATTTTTTATATATATGTATATATTTTACTTTTTCATTTTGGCATTGTTTTCAAAGGGGGAGTAGAAATATGTATGTGTGTTTTTGAAAATTTTGCATTTATGCATGCATTAAGGGGGAGTATTGCATTAAGAGGGAGTATGAGTATATGTGTAAATTTGTTGTGTATGCACACTTAGCAGTATTGTATTATTCTAAAATTTTCTAAGTGTTGCCATCAATGCCAAAGGGGGAGATTGTTGGCTTGATGATGATTATAATGTATTCATCACTTGTTGTCATTGATGAAACGCTCTCACACACACATATGAATACATTGACAACCAGTGTAACTTCAATTGGTTTACACTGTCAACCGATATGTTTAAGGTTTATCTCTAACTGGTACTTTGTGTCAACTAGTATGTGTATAAGAGACAACCTATGGCTACACTAAGTCAGCATCAAAATAAAGATGAAGATGAAGATGGAGATCAAGTGGAAGATTCCAAGACAATGGTTCGCATTGTTTGTTACAACCGGTATTGACTATTCTAACTAGTATCTGATTTTGTGATGAGTTACCAGCACCAACTTCTTGGTGGTCATTTTTGTGATAAGTTTTGATCACTTGTCTAGATACACTGCACCTAGGAAATTGTGTTTTGATTTCCTTAGGCCGACATAAGATTTGAATGTCTATTTTAAGACATCTTAGTGAATCATTTGAAAGATATAGAGAATGAGTATGGTTATGATGTTATGCGAATACTGATATGCATCAAGATGGAAAGCTTTTGTTGAAGAGCGATAAGTGTTAAGATGAAGAGCAGTGTTCAATGCACTTAGAAGGATCTGATCAAGCAAGTATTGTGCTACTCAGAACAGATCAAACCATTCTTGTTGTTTTCTAATCATTACAACAAAATCAAATCCCCTAACTGAGTAAGCTCTAACAAGCTTCATTGTACAAATCCTTTAACAAGGTGATCCATTAGTTTGGATTCTCAAATCCTCCAACGAGGTTACTCCTAACAGGGTAGTACTCTTAATAGGGTATAAGCTTCTAATCAAGCTTTGGGATCTTTAACAAGATTCACTCCTAGCAGAGCACTTTGCATTTGAAAGATATAGAGAATGAGTATGGTTATGATGTTATGCGAATACTGATATGCATCAAGATGGAAAGCTTTTGTTGAAGAGCGATAAGTGTTAAGATGAAGAGCAGTGTTCAATGCACTTAGAAGGATCTGATCAAGCAAGTATTGTGCTACTCAGAACAGATCAAACCATTCTTGTTGTTTTCTAATCATTACAACAAAATCAAATCCCCTAACTGAGTAAGCTCTAACAAGCTTCATTGTACAAATCCTTTAACAAGGTGATCCATTAGTTTGGATTCTCAAATCCTCCAACGAGGTTACTCCTAACAGGGTAGTACTCTTAATAGGGTATAAGCTTCTAATCAAGCTTTGGGATCTTTAACAAGATTCACTCCTAGCAGAGCACTTTGTAGACCTTAACCGGTCAGTTATCTATTACTGTAGATAGTTAACTTGTGAGTTCCATCTCACCATGGTTTTTACCTATTTGGGTTTTCCACATATAAACACTTGTGTTATGATGGATGCTATTATATCATTTTGGATAGCATGTATTTTGTTTAAATTCTTAGTTAAGTTCATCTACCGGTTAGTGTTTGAAGTAGTGTTTTATTTGGTGTCACTAATTCACCCCCCTCTTAGTGCTTTTCAAGTCCATCATAACAGAATGGAGTTGTTGAGAGGAAGAACCGTACTATTTTGGATGCTGCAAGAACCATGTTGATTGAAAGAAATGTTTCGAAGGTGTAGTGGAGAGAAGCTATTAGCACTGTAATTTATACATTTAATAGAGTTCATATCAAAGGTGATACCAGTAAGACCCCTTATGAGCTTTAATTTGGTCATGTTCCTAATGTGAAATAGTTCAATTTTTTTGGTAGAAAATGTTATATCAAGAGAGATGAAGATATTGGAAAGTTTGATGCTAGAAGTGATGAAGGTATCTTTTTTGGGATATTCTACAAAGAGAAAATCCTAATAGTGCTATAATAAGAGACTGAGAAAGATAGTTGCGAGTGCAAATGTGAAAGTGGATGAGAATCTTGGGAAGGATATTAGAGCTTATGATGATGGTCAACATGTTGTCTTAGCTCCTATTCAACTTGAAGAACCTAAGAAGAATAATTTGGTAGAGACCGTTACTCCGAATGTTGTTGTTGATGGTGATGATGTGTAGGAACCTGAAGATCTAAACAATCAGAAGACTCAGAGGTATGTAAGATTTAATCATTCTAAGAATTAGATTATTGGTGATAAGAGTATAGGTGTGATGACTAGAAGAAGGCTAGTTATAGAAGAAGTATCTTTAATCTCTAAAGTTGAACCCAAAGATGTTGCTGAGGCCTATAAGGATGAAAATTTGATGAGAGATATGGAAGAAGAGTTAGATTAGATTCAAAAGAACAACACTTGGGAACTTGTGCCTAGACCTAAGGATAAAAATGTTATTGGTACTAAATGGGTATTCAGAAACAAACTGAATGAAGTCGGTGGAGTAGTTAGAAATAAAGCTTGACTAGTCTGCAAAGGGTATTCACAACAAGAAAGAATTGATTATGAGGAAACTTTTTCTCTGGTTGCCAGAATCAAAGTTGTTAGACTGTAGCTTGCTTATGCTACTTATAAAGATTTCAAGGTATATCAGGTGGATGCCAAATCTACATTTTTGAATGGTGATCTAGAGGAAGAAGTTTACATTGAACGACTTGATGGATTTTCACTGTCGAATGATGGAGACATGGTATGCAAGTTGAAGAAAGCACTTTATGGATTGAAACAAGCTCCTAGAGCTCAATATGCTAGATTAGACAAATATTTGTTCAAATTGGGATTTTCTAAAGGTGTTGTTGACAGTAATCTATACATTAAATTGAAAATGACAACATTTTGATTGTTGAAGTCTTTGTTTATGACATTATTTTTTGTGGTGATGATGAAATGAGTATGAAGTTTTCTAGTGATATGCAAAAATAATTTGAGATGTCTATGATTGGTGAGATTAAATTTTTCTTAGGATCGTAGATTGCATACACAAAAAAAGCTATATTCATATCTCAAACTAAGTATGTGAAGGAATTGCCAAAGAAGTTTGGATTAGATGATTCCAAACCAGTTGGAACTCCTATGGTGTCTGGTTGTAAATTGTCTAAAAATGATGAATCTCCTAAAGCTAATCAAAGTTTGTACAAATCTGTGGTTGGTGGACTACTATATCTTACTCAGACTAGGCCTGACATTATGCATGCTATATGTATGGCTGCTAGATATCAAGTTGATTCGAAGGAGAGTCATGTCACTATTGTTAAGAGGATATTCATATATCTAAAGGGAACTGAGGATTATGGCCTATGGTATCCAAAGAATGATGATTTCATGTTGTGATCTTACACTGATGTTGATTGGGTTGGTGATGTAGATGACCAAAAGAGTACTACCAGTGGAGCATTCTTTTTAGGTAAGAAGTTGGTTTCATGGGCTAGTAAGAAACAAGATTCGGTGTCTTTATCTACTGTTGAAGATGAGTACATTACAAATGTTGGTAATTCTACTCTGATAATTTGGATGAAGCAAATGTTGAAAGATATCAGAGTTATTCATGATGAACCTACTATCATTTACTGTGATAACTCTAGTGCTATAAACATGTTAAAGAATCTGATGCAACATTCAAAGACTAAGCATATATCAATAAAATATAATTAGTTGATAGAGAAAGTCAGTGAACAGAAGGCGAAGCTGGAATATGTATCTACAAAGGAACAAATTGTTGATATTTTTACTAAGCCTTTGCCTGTAGATACATTTGTATATTTGAGAGACAGGTTAGGGGTATCCACCCCTCCTGATGAAAACTAGATGCATCGAGTTGCATCGATCTAGTAGATTTCAGAGCCTTATTCTTTTATCCAGATTGATGAGTTGGTGTTGCTCCTCTGTTGGAGTAGTCTATTGATTTGGTTGTATATCTCAGGGGGAGAGAGATTCATGTTTTTGTTTTTGGAGAGAGTTTGAATTTCTATTTTAGAGATCTTTGGAATTGTTGTCAAAGGGGGAGAGAGAGATCATGTGAAAAATGACTTT